>NC_083354.1:90379309-90682339 GCF_030254825.1 Meriones unguiculatus | reverse complement strand
AGGAGCCTGCCTCTTTTGGCCACTCAGTCTACGTGATTTGGTGAGAATTTCATCTCCAAGCCTGTAGCTGTAGCTCTAAATTGACCTCATAGGTGTTTGGCCTGACCCCAGGGGGTCGTGGAAGGTGTAGGATTTGTACCATGCAGATCAGAGGACCAGTTGCCCATAAAAGAAAGTGGAAACATGAAGGTTGGCTAGAACCAAGGCCCGGAGACAGCAGGACATTGTTTCCTACCTGCCTTCCAGTCAGAAGCAGGTCTCCCTCTCTCCCGCTCAGTATTAAGTCATCAGCCCCTACTAAAAAAGCCGGAGGTGAGGAAGTGACAGTTTTCCCAGCACCCCCCCCCATTCACCCCTTTCTGGCTGCTCTGAGAATTCTGTCCTGAGTGATTTCTGACTAGCAGGCACGGAGACAGGGAAATATTAGGAGGAAAGGGAAGGGCATTCTCTAGCACTCTTTTCTCTTAAGCCTAGACAGTTCAACAGAGTTTCAGTTTTCCTTTGCTTGGGGTCAGCGGGTTTCAGGAACATCCCGTGGTTTTGTTGTTGTTGTTTTGGTTTGGTTGGGGGTTAGTACTAAGAAAGACTGCAGACCATTCCGGTAGCTGGAGTACAGCATTTCTTTACTTCTAAATATGACCGTCCCTGTCCCCCGTAATTGAAGTTCAGGGCTTTCTGGCAGAATTCTCTGACTTTCGGTGGCAGACTTCCAGGCCCTGTAGTGTCACTGGGGGGCTCTGCGTTTTATTTTCAGGGTACCCTTCTTGGCGTTTACCCAGAAGGGAAGGCCCAACCGGGAGGTGGGGATATTGGGTATAATGTGTCCTTATTCTGGTTATGAGGAAAGAGGAGGAGGGAGGGAACGAACATACTAGTGAAAAATGTCTCAGATGCAGTGGAGAGGCTCCGCCGGGAGACAGGCTTCCCTTGGGTAATTCTGTAGTAGACACACTTAGGGGCCGCATCTGTCCCCTCCCCCATTACTCGGCATTGTCCTCCGCTATTAAGGGGTGAAACATCTTTTCCCTCGCCGCCGTCCTCCCTCTAAGGTTTCTGCATGGCTTGCTGGGCTTGGGCTGGGTAGAGGGTGGAGCGGGGCTGGTGGCAGGGAGAGTGCCCTTGCGTGCTCACGTGCCCCTCTGCCCGGTAGCCGAGCCCATCTCCGCTAGGCAGCCAGCCCTGCGGCCTCACGTCCACAAGCAGCCGGAGAAGACCACCCGAGTGCGGACTGTGCTCAACGAAAAGCAGCTGCACACCTTGCGGACCTGCTACGCGGCCAACCCTCGGCCGGACGCGCTCATGAAGGAGCAACTAGTGGAGATGACTGGCCTCAGCCCCCGAGTCATCCGAGTCTGGTTTCAAAACAAGCGGTGCAAGGACAAGAAACGCAGCATCATGATGAAGCAGCTCCAGCAGCAGCAACCCAACGACAAAACTGTGAGTAGCCCCCGGGGGCCAAGCCAGGAAGGGATGGTGGGGAAACTCGGAAGACTGGGCCAGCGGGGCGCCTATGAAGTGGTGGGTTGGTCCCTTGCAGAGCACCAGCGGGAGCCCTTGTCTGGTTAGAAACTGCGGGTTCGGGAGTTCGGAGCAGCAGCGGGCCCCCAATCCATTGCTGGTTCCGAAAGGGGATCAATGGTCTTCACCATCAATTGCACCTGGAACCCAAAAGGCTAGGGCCCTCCCAGGGCAGGTGCTTGCTCAGGTTTTGCAAGCATTGGGGTCATCAGAGTTGTCCAAATTGTGAAGGACAGTACCTTGAGTGCTGGTCCAGAACAATGCGTTTACCGTCGTCCAGCCAGCCTTCTGGCCCCACCCCATAACTTGGAGAGGCCTGCCACTCAAGGTGACCACGAAGACTCCCGGCTGTTCCAGGTGGAGCCCAAAGCTTTCTTTCAGCCTTTGGCGCTAGTGTTTTGGGCAACGCTCTCCGTCTCCCCCATCGTACACACCTCTTGCTTAAGCCAAGCTAAAGGGTTTCTTTCTCTTCTCCTTTTTTACTACTTCTACACTATCTTTAAATGCCATAAAATCTGTTGTCTTTAAACTTGACAGGCAGGCCAAGATTGAGCAAGGGTACTTTCTAAGTTAGTGCATGATAGCAAAGAAGTAGCCAGACCCAGCAGCTTTGGGGGTGGGGTCTGACCCTGCAAGGGAGAGTGCTGCATGGAGGAAAAAAAAATCTTTAGCTAACCCAAACTGCCTAGAAAACCAGTGTCAGAAGGCTGAAGGGAGGTCTGGCTGTACCTCAGCTTTCTACTTCTCCTTGTGTGGCCTATGAAGGTAGATGGGAGGAGTGGGGGGGGCGGTAAACCATGAAGGGAAAGATGATAGTAGAATTGTTTTAATAAGATCTCAGCCCGTCTAATAATCCAGCACACAGAAGTAGAAAAACAAAACTGAACTTCAACTAATATCCATAGGTGCTGCGGATTAACTGAGTCAATACAGGGCAACTATATAGATAAGATAACACTTGTGTATATTTGCTTAGCACATGCGGACAATGGAGGGAGGGAGTTTACTCATTAACATGTTGGGATTGGGGGGGTATTCACAGAACATCCAGGGGATGACAGGAACTCCCATGGTGGCTGCTAGTCCAGAGAGGCACGACGGTGGCCTGCAGGCCAACCCCGTGGAGGTGCAAAGTTACCAGCCGCCCTGGAAGGTTCTCAGTGACTTCGCCTTGCAAAGTGACATAGATCAGCCCGCTTTTCAGCAACTGGTAAGTGTCAGCTCTCCAACCAGAGGAGGCCAAACAGAAGGGAGGTTCTGCTTTAACTGTCAAGCACAGACAGATCCGCTGGGGGGAGGGTGCTCCCCATGCCAGTACTGGGGAGAAAGCATGGATAAGTGGTGACGAAGAGGAGGGAGGCAGAAGCGAGGAAAATAGATTTCTCGCGAATCTTTGTTGGAAAATGGAAGAGCAAAATTTAACTATGTAGGCTGATTTTTCTACAAAAGAGGCGTGTCTCCTGGGATGAACTTCACAGTGCCTAAGTAGCTAAGTGTGCAGAGGCACAAATGGTGGCAATGTCACACATCTTAGCCTGTTATAAAATGCAAGGACTTCAGAGATCACCTTGGCATTTGGATCAGCCATCAGTAAGTTTATTGCTTTACCTGTACTTGGTGAATGGCTCTGGTAGACATGGTTGTAATACACATTCAGCATAATACCATACAGTGCTGGTTTTCATAAGCAGCAGGCAGCTCTCTGAACACAGTTGTCATCTATGTCAATAAGGAGGATGGTTATTTATTAAAATAGTTTGATATTTATGGTTGCTGGGATTTTTTTAAAAGTATATATTAACCTAAAGCATAGGCCTTTTAAGAGGTTTTTTTTAATAAATGAATTTTGATATGACACAATTACATACAATGTAGCATGTATACCAAAAAGAATATGAGAACTCTCAATCAGAGGCAATGTATATTTAATTTGTTAAAACATGTCTTATCACTAAAGTGTCCAGGACATCCATCTATAGAAGAGGAATAATTCATTTTTGCCTGTAAAAGGTTAAGATAAACAAAAGTTTTAAAGGTATAACCTTTTTGATATGGTACATATAATTAGTTTTTTTCCCCTTAAAGTATAATTAGCCTCATAGATCCTGTTTTATTAAACACAAAACTGTGTCCTAAAGTCACTCCTTTCTTTAGAAACAAAGCTAATGCAACAGTTGAAAATATTTTTTTAAACCCTTGCCTGTGCCCTGAGGGCATTTGCTTTCTCATGTCAACAGTTATAAGGGTGATTGGCCAGAGGCAAGTGGTTAAAAGGGCTTGGTTCCAGGCTATGTGTGTAAATGGGCCAGTCTAGTGAGCAGGCATATTTGAGAAGTCCCTTGACCTCTCAAGGGGAAAGTTTAATAGAGCAGAAAAAGGAGATAGATTTTGGAACTAGAGGGAAAATTTTATTTTAAATAAAATAAGTTGTCCATATGGGTAGAATTTGAATAATAGAAAGAAGTTAAGAAGAGGCTTCACAACAGACAAGCTTGGTGGTGCATTCTGAAACTTGAGTGTCAGGTGAGAGCAGTGAAATGGAAGGTATGGTTATGGCTGTTGCAGTTAGTTACACAGTAATGCAGTGCCACATATTTATAATGTGATGATGTGCAATGTGCGGGTCTTCTCATGGAAGGGGGAACAGGAGGCAATGAGATCACACTGTGAGCCCTCTAAAGAGTTAACCATTGTTCCAGGGAGCCTCCATTGAATCTGCAGCCACTCTAGGCTTCAAAATAAAGGCTTTGAAGCCTAGAGAACTTTCTCACTCCCAGGGCTACATGTAGCCAGCAGGGTAATTTTATTTTGAGCCTTCATGGGAGAGTTGTGATGCCACTTTACAGTGGGAAACACATTTGCTCTTAAATAATTTAATATGACATAATGTTGGGAATTCAGCTTGAGTTAAAAGAGAAATGTTTAGAAAGATCAAGAAAGCAAGAAAGCGAGAGGATCTCTTTTCCAGTGCTTATCATAGGCTTCCTTCAAGCCTGTTAAAATTCTGAGACAGGCATGTCTCTACCTGTCCATTTACAGGAACTTGTACATGCATACATACAAAATATGATAGTTTTGTATTTCTACGGGCACCATTGAAGCCTCCTTTGTTGACTTCTCAACCTTCCACGCAGGTCAATTTTTCAGAAGGAGGACCAGGCTCTAATTCCACTGGCAGCGAAGTAGCGTCGATGTCCTCTCAGCTCCCAGATACACCCAACAGCATGGTAGCCAGTCCCATTGAGGCATGAGGAACATTCATTCAGATGTATTTTTTTTTCCCTGCTGGAGAAAGTGGGAAATTATGTTGAACTCCAATATAAAAGTATTTAACGACCCAGTCAATGAAAACTGAATCAAGAAATGAATGCTCCATGAAGTGCACGAAGTCTGTTTTAATGACAAGGTGATATGGTAGCAACACTGTGAAGACAATCATGGGATTTTACTAGAATTAAAAACAAACAAAACCCCAAGCCCAACATATGCTATTCAATGACCTTAGGAGTACTGAAAAAGAAAAAGAAAAAAAAAAAAAAGACGTTTTTAAAACGTAGAGGATTTATATTCAAGGATCTCAAAAAAAAAAAAAAAAAGCGCATTTTCATTTCACCGCACATCTAGAGGAAAAGCAGAAATAGAAAAATTTTCTAGTCCATCCTATTCTGAATGGTGCTGTTTCTATACTGGTCATTGCCTTGCCAAGTAGGAGCTCCAGGATAGAGTGGAAGAAGCCGGCCTCTGGCTGAAAGATTCATCCTTTCAGGAAGGCGGAGCTGCAATTGGTTTGCTATGTTTTTAGTTGACTTTGACAAGGGGTTAATTGAAATTCTGGGTCTCCTTAGCATGCCCTGCAGCTGGTTTCTCTTTTACTTTTGCCTCTTCTCCCATTTTTCCCCTTTCCTTTTCTTTATTTCTCTTTACTTTTTTTTTGAGATCCATCCTCTATCAAGAAGTCTGAAGCGACTTTAAAGGTTTTTGAATTCAGATTTAAAAACCAACTTATAAAGCATTGCAACAAGGTTACCTCTATTTTGCCACAAGCGTCTCGGATTGTGTTTGACTAGTGTCTGTCCAAGAACTTTTCCCCCAAAGATGTGTATAGTTATTGGTTAAAATGACTGTTTTCGCTCTTTCTGGAAATAAAGAGGAAAAAAAGGAAACTTTTTTGTTTGCTCTTGCATTGCAAAAATTATAAAGTAATTTATTATTTATTGTCAGGAGACTTGCCACTTTTCATGTCATTTGACATTTTTTTGTTTGCTGAAGTAAAAAAAAGATAAAGGTTGTACTGTGGTCTTTGAATTATGTCTAATTTTATGTGTTTTGTCTTTTTTCTTAAATATTATGTGAAATCAAAGCGCCATATGTAGAATTATATCTTCAGGACTATTTCACTAATAAATATTTGGCATAGATAAATAAATAAATGCAACGATTCAGGGTCCCTCTTTTATATGTTTATTAGCAAGCCTTTAACTTTTCTGAAATTAAGGATTGCATGTTGATTGGGGTAAAATGACTTACAGTGTAGTAGGTGTGATATTGTATTGCAAGTAATTCAGGTCGGGTTTGCAAGTTTCGATTTCAATGGTTGGATCAAAGTTGGTTGGAAGAAGCCCTTCAGCTCTCAGCTGTGATAATGTTACAGGTTTTTTGAGAAGGAGATGCTGTTCTCTCTTTTGCTCCCCTCCTTTCCCTCCTTCTGCCTTTTCCCTCTACCCCTACCCCTGCACCTATCCCAAAAGGAAGAATCTCTTTGAGAATGGGTTTTGATTGGAAACACTCTTATTTTTTAAGCGTCAGTCACAGCTTCGGAGCTTTAAGATTACCCACCTTTCAAACACAAACTCTTGCTGAAGAGGCTTTCTGCCTAACCAGTGAAGGATGCCCACTGCAGACTAGAGGTGGCTGACTGGGAAATGCCGCTTTATTTGCGCAGAAGGTAGGAAAGACTGAGGGAGAAAAGGCTTTTCTCAGCATTTCTCAGAACTGTAGGTGTCTGCGTTTTCTTACCTCTTCCACTGCCCCACCCCCACCACCCCTCCCCTCCCGTCTCTAATTTCAAACCCCAGAGAAGAGAAGCTGGCTTGGGAGAGATGCGGAAAGCCTGCTGTTTGGGAACCGCCTAGGTTTATAGTGGCCGTGCTCTGTACTTTGCAGGCTCCCGAAGGAAGGGCTGTGGTAGTCGGAGGGGACTTGTACTCTGGATCAGACCCTGCCAACCACGCCGTGTTTAGCAAAGGTTCACCTGCAAGCGACAGAACTCAGGGATGCACACAAGCCCTAGGCTCAAACTGGGCTCCTGTTCGGCGGGTTTAGGATCAGGACCACTCCGTTCTCTCTTTCCTCCTCTCCCCGCCCCCATTCCCCCTGTCAGGATCTTTCTTTGACTCTGGAAACTAGATTCGTCTGTATGCGCCAGTGTGATGCCATTTTCAGTGTCTGACAACTTAATAAATACGGAAAGCTAAGTACCCTAACCGTGTGTAGTGTGGAGCATTAGCCCTGACTCGACAGGGCAGAGGCCGGAGGCTCGGCTGGAGACCCCCAAGAGGCCCGAAGCCCGCAGCTCCTGAGTCTGCTCTCACCCTCTCCAAACCTGCGCAAGTCGGGAAGCAAGCGAGCCTCAATTAGGCTTTTGTTTGGCATCGTTCTACATAACGGGTTAATTACAGGCTCTACCACGAAGGCAGAAAGAAAACAAACTTTGCATTGGAAATGTTACAGTGCATTAGACATGCCCTTGATTAGTTTGATTGTTGTGTCTAATTCTTGACAGAGGGGTAATAATTTGGCGGGCGGTAATAATGGCTTGTAGTTGTTTGCTGGGAAAAACAAGAGTTCTGTCTTATCTCCTACGGATCTTCCATGAAAGAAAGCCTCTCCCCTCTCTTTCCTTTCCTTTTTTTTCTCATGTCTCTGTCTCTAATCTCCCATTACCAGACTTGATTCTCTTAGTTTCCCGGCTGTTCTAATAGTTCCTCTGATTTTTGATTTCCCCTTTTCTCACCACGTACCTAGAAAAGCTACCAAATAAGCATGCTCAAGGGTGGCAGGTACAACATGAATTTGAAGTTAAGCTTGCGAAGTTACTTGGTTATGCAAGTCCAGTGTGAGGCCACTGGAGTCTCTTTCCCCACCAATGGCCTCTGGTGGGCTCACTTGCCTTAGGACAGACACATGAAGGACAACAACAATTTTATTTTGAATTTTCATGCAATGGAGGGGCTGGAGCAAGACACATAGATCTGTTTATCTTTCATTTGGGCACTGATTTCTGAGATTAAAGGTGTGTTTGTGTGTTTGTGTGTTTGTGTGTGTGTGTGTTTTGATATTCACTTATGTAGGTGTCAGTCTGTTCTGAAATCTGCAGCTTGAACTTCAGTAATTTAGCAGAGAGTGATGAATCATTTTGATTCCAGTTGTTAGATTCAAGGTGTTTGATGTCGGATGGGGAGGGCTTCGAATGGATTGATGGGTTGAGTTCTCTTATTATTGATGAGAAAGGTTCCCCTCCTAGCCTTTTTAGAATGTGCTCTAAAATGAGTAGTTGGCATGTCTTCGTGTTTGCAAATCGCCCCTGTTCCCTCTCTCCCTTTCTCTGCACACCTCTGGACCCAGTTTCCAGCTCCCTTCCTCTAATCAAACTCCTCTTTATTTGCCATTGTCTGTGTTCTCCCATTCTCTTGTGTTACTCTGAGTCCTTCATTCTGGGTATTATGACTCATTTCCTGTAGCTTTGAAAGCTACTATTTGATGCCATTGAAAACATCTAGGATGCTCCTCTTAAATCAGGGGATTCATATCAGCTCCTACACTCTCACAGATGAGATTATTACCCCAGACCATTTCTTCAGAACAGAAACCTAGCTAATTTACTGTTCCTCTTCATTCCCCTTTCATCAAAGGGATCAATTTTTCTTAACAATAAAGAGTTTCCTTTTAAGTTAGAATCATATTTGAAGGTTTTCCCTCCATTGCAATAACACATCTGGTTATTTGTCATTCTGCATGCCTGTGTGTCTCAGTTGCTGATGGACAGCTTTTCTTGATGTTCAATATTCAAGGGCCAACTTCGTGATATGCTCTTGCCATTCACCCTATCAGCTTGTTAAACTCTTACTTGTTGACCCCGTTTCTCATCTGTCTTAATCCCTTTGACTACCAGCCAAAAAGACAATGTGTGTTCAAGTTGTTTTAGGAATACATCATCTTTCCTTAGTGCTTCGTACTTATAAACCACAAACAAAACTGATCATTGAAGTACAACTTTTCTGATTCCCATAAGGGACCACTTAGTTTTGTTTTTTTTTTTTTTCCTGAGAAAATGGAGTTTTAAAAAGTTTTTAATTCATTTAACTCCTTCCCTAAACAGTTGTTTATATGACACCCAGCCACTTTGGATTTTCAATCTCATCCCTAACACAAGTAAACTAAGCAGAAAGTGTTTATTTTCTTATTTGTAAAGTTCAGTTCAGTTAACTTTTGTCAAGAAGATTTATAATCCAAATTAGGCTTGAGTTCTATTGATTGAACTTTCCCCCTCTGCTAACCAACAATTAAAGATTATGTCACAACAAAGCAAGTCAGATTTTCTTTGGACATGTTGGAAGGCCAAGTATTTCTGTGCCTTAAAAAAAAAAAAAAGTTACTTTAGAAAATGGCTAAAGACCTTCAGGTCTTGTTACGGATTTGTAATAAAAGTGCTGCAATGTGTACAGTGTGGCTTGGTGTTTTCAAACTAAAAGAACTTAATTCGAGGCTCTGGCAGAGAATCTGGCTCCCCGGTCTTTCCTGATTGTTGTTTTCTTGATAACCAGGCAAGCCACTGAATGGCTGTTTGAGCCCAGGCGCCACAAACATAAACTTCACAGCTTACAATGTCCCAAGCATGATGGAGGGTCTCTCCACACCTCTCCAGAGACTTCTGAAGTGTAGACAGAGAAGTTGGTTCACAGGCATTAGAGGTGGGGGGAGGAGCGGTTGTTGTGAGCATTGTTACAAACACATCCTTTAATTTTAGGAGGCTTCTGCTTCAGACATTGGCTCCTAGAAGTCGGTTTCTGATCGTTCAAAAATACAGGCTCTTCTCAGAAGACCATTTAAGACTCCTTGTTTCTCCAAAGGGGGAAAAAATCAAAAGGCAAAATAATTCTGTTTTTACCTCTACACAGAGAGAGAGTGTGTGAGAGAGAGGTATACATACATAGATGATTTATAAAAAGAACACACTTTTTTTTTCCAGAAAGGGAACACCCACTTTTGTGAGACAGATGTGGGTAGTGACTGCTTTTGATCAGGCAGAGTGAGAAAACACACTTAAACCCCTTTTAGTAGACTCTGGTGGGAGATTTCGCTTAGCTAGAGTGTTGCCTATTTCTCGACTGGGATCCTTTTCCATCTTATTGATCAAAAACTTCGCTGTCATTTTTTGAGGGATGTAATTTGTGGAATTGACTGGGTTGGCTACTTATTTCTGAATGCAGTTCTAAGTGGTCTTCCCACGGGTGTGTTTCCTGTGTGCTGGGGGACCGGCCAGTTGTGAGGAGTGCTGGGAAAGAGGGGTGGTCTAACCAGCCCCACCACTCCCGCGGGCAAGTCGGCCCTTGATCCCTTAAAGGAGCGACAATTGTCGTAGCCCAGAAGAGGAAAAGGGGGTGTTTCTGGGCCGTTCTCTTTCAGGAGTTGATCAGGTTGGCAGATCTGGAGGACTAATCCAAACAAGGCGCTTGACTTGTGAGGTCGCGAGTCTAGACAGGGCTGGTGGCTAGGCGGCTCCTTATCTTTCCCTGGGATCAGCCGAAGAGGCGCTCCCCGGCCCATTGCACTCGGCTCCCGGAGCCCGGAGCCACCGCGCTGCGCAGACCGCACAGCAAACACAGCACCTGAGGCTTTACAGCTTGCTTTATTGTTTAATGGAGAATGTTGCAAAACAGTCATTTGTCTTTGTGGCCCGCGCCCGGGCTGCTTTGTGCCATCGGTGCTGGGTGGGGGTGTCCTTCAGCTTTGAGCTGAGAGGGTCCCCACACCGGGCAGCCATGCCACTTGCGCGTGAGTGCGCACGGCCCCTCTGCTGTCTGGTCAGAGCCTTGGGGAAACACAACCGCCGCCTTTCCCTTGTTTTTGAACACCCAGGAGGTGGAGGATCCGAGGGACTGTGGGAGAAAGCGGTGGGAGAATCCAGCATCTCTGAGAGCTGCCTGGAAATGACTATTCTGTGCTGCCGCCATTTATGGTTTGCGGGGTCAGTGGGCGCTGACTCAAGGGCAATCAATAAAAACATTTAGTTCAATAATAAGCTGCTCTTCTTTCCTTTCAAAATGTACCCAGAAGAATGCGTCATCATCTTGGACAGGGTGTCCCTGCTTGGCCGATGCCCTTTCTCCACAGCTAGCACAAATGAGTGTCGTGACTTGTAGATGTTTTCGTGACCACTTCACTGGGCAAACCGTGGAAACCTTGATCTTCGTTCACTGGCTTCCACCAGAAAGGCTGGTGCTGCCATGTGCTTGGGAACAAGAGAACCCAAGGGTTAGGTCTTAACAATGCTTTGTAGGGGCAACAAACAACAGTCTTGGGGATTAGTAAACATTCGTGGCTCGCGTTTCAAATTAATTGAACGCGATTAAGCTAATTATAATTTTACCCATTCCCTCTGGATTTGTTTTCTTGTTTCAAAAAAGTAGAAAGGGTTCTAGTTGCCTCTTTTTATTTCCCATTCTTTGTAAGGAAGGGGGTTGGGAAGAGGACGGAAAGGAGAGAGCAAGTCAGAGAAATTGGATTGAAGAAGGAAGAGAATGAGGGGTTGGGAGGAGGGGAGAAAGAAGAAGGAGAGGGCAACAGGACAGGAGGGAAGAGGGGAGGAGAGCAGAGAGAGAGAGAGATTGATTCTGTACACCAACCATACATGTAGGTGAGAGTAATTGAATTTCTGGATTATTGTTAGAGGGAATGTTGAGACAAACACCACCCTTCCCTGTTTTGGTGAGACAGCAAAAAAAAAAAGCCTTTTCCTGTCTGCCTAAGGACTGTGTACCACCACGAAACAAGATAGACTAGGGCAAAATTCAATCTTTCATTTCCATGAAATGTTCCAGTTTCTGTAGGGAGGCTTTAAAGTAAATGACTTTTCTCTCTCCACAAAATAACTCCTAACAGCAACTTGGCAGCTACTTTTCTTTTTCTCATGGATAAAGGTGATTGTTTATAAGGACCTGTCACAAATACAATGTGTTGCTTGAAACTTGTTAAACTTAGCAGGTATATAGAGATAATAGTAGGCAGGCCACTGAAAATGATAAGGTAAAACCATGGTGGAAATTTAGTTTTTAGAGCTATGGAAGATTTTACTTTTTCCTAATATTTTTTTAATTCATAAAAACTAATTTTTATATGTTTTACATAGTTTTCAGTATGTTTTATCACCCGCATAGAGATCTATAACACAAAACAGTAAACAACTCTTTGTTCAATGGAAAACAAAGATTTGCAAAATATTGCTCATGCAGGTTCCATTACATAGCTATTTTGATAATTTATATTTCATTCTCACTTAATTTAAATGCTTTCCTTTTTTAAAAAAAATATTGCCCATGTAGAAGTGAAAAGAGTAGAAACCTATTTGTTTGAAAGATTTTAACAATTAGTCATTAGAACAACTGTTAACATTTTAAATGAAGAAGCTTATTTTTAAGTATGCTTAACAAAAGCAAAACTAAACCTGATTTCTGATGGAATTATTACAAAAGAAGAAGGCAAAAGTTTAATTTTTAAAAAAGACATGCATACTTCAAAACAATACATTTTAAGATGTAAGAAACTAAATTTTGGGGCTCAGGAATTAAAATGTTCTTTCCATAAAAATGTCATATGTAGCCCAGGCTTAACATTTTATTTCAGTGGGCTAAGAAATTTAGTCATGGGAAACTTTTCTTTTTTCTTTTTTTTTCTTTTTAACAAAGAAACACTAGAAAGAAAGTAGCCAAGCAACTTAAATAACATTTAAATGTTAATTCACCAAACAATAGGAGTGACTTTATGTATAAGACACAATAATTTAGTTTCACTGAGAGTGAAGTGCTAATGCAATGCCTACAAACATTAGAGGTGGGACATACGGATTATCCATTTCTAGAGAGTGAAACTTCTAAGAAAATTTTGAAATCCCTCATTTATCTTTCTTCATAATAGTTGAAAATATTTTGGAGCCTCCTACTTAGAATTCTGTTTTTGTGTCAAAGCATATTTGTCATTTTAAAGATTATTATGTATTCTTTCTTTCCTTTTTTTTCAACTTCAATCTCACTATTTATTTTTGCATTTTGCACACGGGCAAATTTCTTCCTTTAGCCAGATTGGAACAATTGGATGAATTATGGTATATTGCCAATGAGACTCGTGTTTCAGTTCCTATGAGCTCATCAAAGGAGACTGGTACATCTCATCAATGTTAATGGCAAATGTCCTTGAGTATCATTTATAAAAAGGGTCTTGGGGAGATCTCAACCAGCAGTGTCTTTATAGTAAGTGTTCCGAGGCCGAAACAATCTACAAAGTAATTTTGATTATATCTAGGCTCAGTCAGTGTGCTAGTCTCAAAGATGAAAGTAAATATATGACAAGAAAGAGTGAGAATTTACTTTAGACACGGATGTTCCATGAAAAAAAATTCTTGAAATAGCCCCACACCTTTTAGAATTTCAACACTAATCTTGAATTAACTAACATTTCAAGAAAACACAGCCAGGTAAAATACAGAGGTCTGGAACCAACCTCTGCTGCATATTGCCTACAAACCCTCACCATAGGATGTTGTTTCCACTGAATTATTTACTGGCATCTGAGCGGCATTTGTTTATTGGTGTTTCTTTAGCACTAGGGGTACACTATATAAAATCAGTCTTGTGGATAAATGTGTGCATTTGTGATGTGTATGGTGGCAGCCTTGGTTGGCTGTGGTGAGAGGGGCCAAGATAAGTGTGGTGCCAGACTGTAGCTTTGTAGAATGCAGCGTCAGTCCAAGGATATAAATGATAAATGCGGCTCCTTCCATGTGATGCTTAGGTTGTTCAGTCTAAATCTCCTGGAGGGACTCCTTAGCCCAAGACTCTTGTAGGTCCTTGTATAAGGAACATTAAGAAAAGAGTTGGTTTCTCTTGTAGCGTGGGTGCACAGTGGCTGTTTCTGCCATAGCATAACACTTCTCTATCTATAAAGCACTTTACAGTCATCAGTTATGCATGAGAGGCTCCACGGCTTGGCTCCCGGTGACATTTGCAGCTGCTCCTCAACACAGCTCTCTGTCCCCTCATCTTTCTTTCATATAATGGCAGCAGTGCATCAAAGAAGTCATAGGATGTTTCTGGTGACTGCAGTGAGTGAGGACTGCATTGGGTCCTAAAACGCACCCCTGTGGGCATTTTTATTTGCTTCCACTTTCTTTCCACCCAGGTATCAAGTAAGATGCAGTTGGGAGAGGTGGTATGTGCCACAAGTAGCAAAACCACAAGTATTTCCTTATATCAATAAGTCTTAACATTTCTTCATTTCAATGAGTCCATACACTCTTAGAGGAAAAATCGATGAGGGAGGGTCAGGTTTATGTTTGTTTATTGTATGATGAATTTTAAAAGCAAATTTACACATAGTGTTATTTCATTTAGTGAACTTTCCACGTTTTATCACAAACAGCTTCTTAATGATGGAATGACTTTAGTTTGAGAAACAAAAGAAAAAGAGTTACATCATTTTCAGGTTTTGTAAGCCTCAAAATGTCTGGTTTACTAGATAAGGGCTAAATTCCTGTAGCTGTTTCTTCATTACGTCTGTGGCACTATCACACACCTGGTAGCTTCTAAAATGTTGTGCCCACTTGTAAGAAAATGAAAGAACCCAAGTAGCGTCAAAAGAACTATTCTGAAAAGAATTTTGGTCTCTGGTTGGGAATGGTGGTGCATCACTGTAATCCAGCATGAAGGAGGCAGAGGCAGGAGAAAGCATTTGGCCTACACAGGAGTGTCAAGGACAACCAGAGCCGCAACCTTAGACCCTGTCACAGAAACAAAGAAAACCCAAAATCTACAGAGTGCCTTTACGTGAAGAGGTTTTTGTCACACTGACCCCCCCTAGAAATGCCTTTTAGGGAGGCTCAGAACACACAGAGAAAACCACAACCTTGAAACATCGTTATACAAGGGAATTACAGGAAATTATTGCTTGTGGAAATTTAATTGTGCATATTACTGGGCTAATGATGGAAGGTCTTAGAAAAAAATTACTTTATGTATGATTGTTTGCGTGTGTGTATGTGTGTGTGTGTGTATATATGTATGTATGTATGTATGTATGTATATCATGTGCATGGCTGGTGCTCTGGAAGCCAGAAGACAACATTACGTTTCCTGTAACTGGAATTATAGTTGTGAATTACTGCCATGCTTGAGATGGAAACCAAATCTGGCTTCTTTGCCAGAACAACAAATCCTTTTAACTACTTCCAAGCTCCTTGTATTTGTCTTTAAGATAAATATGTATGTGTATGTGCAAGTGTAAGTGTATATACATGCATATGTGTGTGTATTTATGTATAGATATATATATACATATATATGTACACACACACACACACACATATATGTGTGTATGTTACCTTTTAGTTACCTAATCAGACATTGATCTGAAGGCTCATGGTATGAAGGAAAAAAGTAATGTTACATAATCAACATTTCCAGTCTTCATGATAAGACACTCTAGAAGGGACAGGCACATGTGTGCTCAGTGATCATCTTTAAGTGTGTGGAAATCCACCCTTCTTAAAAAACCTAACATTGCAAAGTTATGAAAGTGTTGAGCATTTAACCTGCCCCAAGTACTATTGTATTGATATAAGGTAGATGGAACTTGACCCTATTTTGATATAATGAATTCATTGTGGTGGTTATAATTTAGAGAAGTCACTTGGCTTTGGTTGTGAAGTTAGACGGGAAGTTAAGACGAGGTTTACGGAGATGGTTATGCTTGTTTTAGGTGATACGTGTGCTGGTTACTTTTCCTGTTGTGACAAAATTCTTTTTTTTTTTTTTTCAGTACTTAAAAAAAAGATTTATTTATTATTTATACAGTATTCTGCCTGCATGTGTGTCTAAACACCAGTAGAGGGCACCATATATCATTATAGATGGTTGTAAGCCACCATGTGGTTGCTGGGAGTTGAAATCAGGACCTCTGGAAGAACAGTCCGTGCTCTTAACCCCTGAGCCATTTCTCCAGCCTGCTGACAAAACCCTCTACAGGCACAGCTTATGTGTTGAAGAGTTTATCCATTTGAGGAAACACTCTGTCATGGTAGGAAAGTCATGGCAGCAAGACTGTGAGGCAGCTGGTCTTATGGCTGTCACACTCAGGAAGCAGAGTTTGGTGGACTCTGCTCTGCTTGCTTTCTTTTTCTTAATCAGTCTGGAACTCCACGTCATAAAAACAGCTCTGTTCACATTCATAGTGGGACTTTCAATCTCTGCTCAAGACCTGTAGAAGCATCATTAGAAGCAGGCTGTTGAGTTTGAATGTAAAATGTCTTTTTAAAAAGATTTATCTATTTGTTATGCTTGCACTCCAGAAGAAGGCACTAGGAACTACCATGTGATTGCTGGGAATTGAACTTAGGTCCTTTGGGAGAGCAGCCAGTGCCCTTAACTTCTATCTAGTCCTATAAAATATCTTCTATAGGCTCATTTGATTAACCACTTAGTCCTAATCTGGTGGCCTTTCTTCAGAAGGTTCTGGAATCTTTAAGGGGCAGAGCCTTTTTGGAGGAAGTGGGTCATGGGGTGGCAGGGGCTGACAAGCCAGCCTCTTGCTTCTGCTGCCCTGCCTCCCCCTTCTGCAACCACGTTTCCCCCAACTTCATGGAACAATAAACCCAAATAAATCCTTTCTCCATCAAATTGCTTAATATCAGACATTTGTGAGACAACAAGAAAAAATAAGTAAAACAAAAGCCTAAATGTATGTCTCCTAGTAACTGTGGATTTAGCCATCAAGATAAATCAGGTGATCATGAAAAAAAAAAGAGAGAGAGAGAGAGAGAGAGAGAGAGAGAGAGGGAATGATTGCTTTAAGAGAATCCAAGAATGGCTGCTTAAGCTGGTAGCTGTGGACCAGTTGCCCTCATTTTAGTTGTGTGTGAGTATGTGTGTGTGTGTGTGTGTGTGTGTGTGTGTGTGTGTGTGTGTGTTCGTGGGCATGCACACATGCACGCAGGTGCACATTGGCATTTGTAAGCATACCTATAAAGGCCAGAGATCAATGTTGTGTGACCTCCTGTATCCCTCTCTTCACTCCATCTTTTGAGATAAGTTCTCTCACGTTAGATTAGTTGGCCAGTACTACAACCCATCTGCCTCTCTCCAACTTTGTGCTCTCAGCATTGGGGTTCCGGACACCTGCTGGCTGAATCTGGCTTTTACACAGTGTTGTAAATCTAAGCTCAGATAGTTTTTCAACAAGGACTTTACTGACAGAGCCACCTCCACCTCACCATCTTCTCCCCTCTTAAACATACGCCTTGGCAGGACATCTAGGACCTCTTACATCTGGTTCAACGGCTAGATTCATGCCAAGGGAAGCTAAGAAGTGACACAGCTACTCTTGCTTTACTCAGAATTTGCGATAGGGACTGTGCACCCTCTTTGCTCTTTTTCTTTTCAATTATGTATTGTCCACCATGGTGCAGTGTTAACTAATAAGGCTATGAGGGTCCCCAGAAGGTGGAGTATGGCTGTGAAATAATAGATGTACGTAAACCTTCGGGGATGGAGTTGGCTTCCCAGTTAAAACATTCAGCTTAAAATGAAAAGGGGAAGTGCTTTTTTATGTTCTTTAAACATAAACTCTGATGGGATTTCTATTTATTGTATCCGTATAGCCTCATTCTGCATTCTAGAGTAGCTGGGGGTAGACTACAGCAATGAGTTAGGCAGGAAGACAAAGACACATCTAATGATTTGAATCTGATGGATTCTGTACCAATCATGTGCTTATTCCCTTCATCATTCACTTACTAGTGCTGTTAAATATTTAGTTCTTGCTACATGCCTTTATTCTTCCATAGAATGTCTAAATAAAAATAAACAAAACAAAAACTTCTTGCCTTTATAGAGCATTTCCTTCTTCGATGTATTCACAAAACATAAAAATGCATACTATAGTAGGTCCACATAGATGTTATGAATGTAAGTCAAACAAACAGAGATAGATAGATAGACAGACAGAGAAAGAGAGAGAGAGAGATCAAAATAGGCGTTTGTGAGAAAGATACTTTTGAAGAAGTGGATGGCAGCAAAGTGACAATTAAGTACATATGTATGTATCAGCTCTCTTTTGAAACTATTTAAATTTTGATTTGCTCATACAGAAAGAAATGAGTGTTAGAGAAGTTATCTGGAAGTTACTCTCTTTCATGACACTGAAAACAAAAGGATCTGTGTAGAATAAAAATGCAGGGAGACACAAGTGATATAGAATTTCACCAAAGATCTGTTGTAAGAAAAGTGACTGGAAAGGTATAAAGAAGAGAGAAGGACATTTATAAATGTGAGAAATAAGTGAAGATATCTGGGTGGTGATGAGGAAAAATAAAAGACAATAGAAATGTCTTAGGAACTGAAGCCAGAAGCCTTCAAAGGGCAGGTATGAAAAGCCGTGCCCCACACATCAGAAAGATCAAGGAAGATAAGGACTGAGAAAATGCCTTTGAACTTGGCTGAATGGAGGTCATTGGATACCATAAAGAGACAAAGATGGAAGCCAGATTTAGGAGGGGAATTAAGGGGGAAATATTTTAAATATAGTTCATCTAAGTCTTTACCATTGTTATTGGACATTTATTGAGTGTAGTGATTCTATGAGGCTCTACTCTGATAACCATGCATTCACTGAGTCCAGTCAGCAGGTTCATGAAGAGAGGCTGAAGTAGCCTAGCCTCTTACATATTTAACCCTTTATATGGTTGAGGGAGGATAGACTATACCAGAGGTTCTTAATTCCTTAGCACTTTTATGGTTTGGGAGGATAGAACTTACCAAAAACATTTTTTTCACTCCATTGGCTGTCTGGTTTGGTTAAATTCAAGAACGCTGAAGATTCCACAATCTAAGCAGACAGACCAATTAGACGTTCAACTCCCAGAGGCTAGAACTAAGCTGTCAAAAGAAAGTGAGTAGGGAGAGGCAATTATCCAATAATTACAAGAGTCTAGGCAAAAATTTAGGAGGGAGAAAAAAGTGTGGCATGTTGTAAAACTGTTTGAGAGGTTAGCAATTTGCTTGGTTTTGTTGACAGTAGGCTAAAATGTGCTGTTTCATCAGAAGGTAATATTCCTTACTCTGTATATTATCCTATTAAAAAGCCCAATGAAAGGCTCTGAAAACGGCAGTGTGTTTGAACATCACATTAAATTCAAACAAATCAACAGGCCATAGAAATTCAGACACCAAGAAGCAAAGCACTTGCTCATGTTGTAAAATGACTCAACATTCAGCAGATACTGGGCCAGTCTGAAAACTTGGAGAGCAAGATGATATATTGTTTTGCATTATGGAGGTATCCATGACAGGAGAAAAAAATCACGAAACTACCTTTCTTAATTTATCCATCTTGAGAAGGATGCCAACAAAAAAGTATAGAATCTCTTCATTCTCATTTGCTTTGTGCACAATGGTAGGGTGTAACAGCTATAGGTGTGCCTTTAAGGCAGGCCCATTAGGGTAAGTGGTGATTAAATCTAATAGCACATATAGAAAGAGTAGGCTGTGTATTCCCGGTAACTCAAAATAATTTCAAAAGATTAATCATTCCCCACCCAATATATATGTATTTGGTTTTCTCAAGGCAGGGTTTCTCTGTGGAGCAGCCCTGACTATCCTGGAACTAGCCATGTATGCCAGGTTAGCCTCAAACTCATAGAGCTCTGCCTGCCTCTGCCTCCTGAGTGCTGGGATTAAGTGTGTGCACCATCATGCCTGGCCAAGTATTTTTCAATAAGTTTAAGAAGATACGAACTGAAATCTTTATTTCAAGTGGGGATGAAAAATGGAGGAAAGAACTTATGTGAAAAATTTGAGGGTCAATAATGAACATATAAAGGAAAATTCATCTGATGTACAGGTGAATGTCTAAGGAGTAGGAAGAACAGGTGCCAAGCCAGTGTAAAAATGTACTGAGTGTAGTTAGCCATGTACAAAACAGGAAACAAGTCAGGAGCCTCCCACAGAGGGCCTCTAAAAGGCTCTGCCCTGCAGACTATCAAAGCAGATGTTGAGACTTATGGCCAAACTTTGGGCAGAATGCAGGGAATCTTATGAAAGAAGTGGGAAATAATAGTAAGAACTGGAGACGACAGGAGGTCCACAAGGAGAGCAACAGAACCAAAAAATTTGAGCACAGGGGTCTTTCCTGAGACTCATCTTCCAACCAAGTGCCATGCATGGAGATAACCTAGAACCCCTGCACAGATGTAGCCCATGGCAGTTCAGTGTCCAAGTGGGTTCCATATTAAATGGAACAGGGACTGCTTCTGACATAAACTGATCAGCCTGCTCTTTGATCACCTCTCCCTCTCCCTGAGGGGGGAGCAGCCTTATCAGGCCACAGAGGAAGACAATGCAGCCACTTCTGATGAGACCTAACAGACTAGGATCAGAAGGAAGAAAAAGAAACCCTCCCCTACCAGTGTACTTGGGGAGGGGAGTGTGTGGAGAAGTGGGAGGAAGGGAGGGATTGGGAAGGGAGGAGGGATGGAACTAGAGGGGGATACAAAGTAAATAAAGTATAATTAAAAATAAAAAAAGAAAAAGTATTTTAAAATTGTTAATTATAGTGGTTTCTTTAGTGAGTTTTTCACCCCTGAAGAATGATATTGAATTGTTTTTTTCTCTCTGAGTTCTAATTTTGGAACTGTATTAAAGTACACAAAATATTGAGGTGCCTCTATAGCTATAAGTGTTTTAGTTTTTCTATTACTTGTAGAATCTGGATTGGCATATAACAATTTACCATTCTAATATATTTTTTTTCTAAATGAATTAACACTCATGTTGATTTTATATAACTTCTTAAATGTATGCCATACACAAAGTATGTTTGGTTCCTACTATAAGGTTAATTGCCTAGCCACTTGATATTAGTTGAGCATTTTAAAATATGCTTGGCAGCAGATAAAAATTGTTTTCTTTTGTA
Organism: Meriones unguiculatus; assembly: GCF_030254825.1. NCBI lineage: Eukaryota > Metazoa > Chordata > Mammalia > Rodentia > Muridae > Meriones > Meriones unguiculatus. The sequence goes on along the minus strand of NC_083354.1, from coordinate 90,661,585 downwards.
CTCTGGACTACTTGGTGTAGCAGCCCAAGTCACTAACTATTGTTTCATAAAAATACATAGGCACACATTTTGGAAAATTATAGAGTTGATTTCAAAAGCCAGTGTAACAATTATCTTAGGAGATACAATTCCAAATAAGTTAGTGACAGCCAGCCACTCTGGGTGGGTCTTCTGATGTACTTTGTACTGAACTGACTAGCTCTATACTTGACCATTTATAAGCGTGGCTAGGAAACACACAGCGTCTAAGAAGTTCTGGAGATACTTTCTGATAGGAATGTTCTAAGTTATCCCTAGGCTGCCTGTCCTGACTGGGTGAAGGGTTCTGTTCTGACAAAAAGCAGTTGATTTGTAAAACACTTTCTTATGACACACATATAAGAGTCAACCATGTTGGTATATTCTTGTAATGTTAGCTTTGGAGAGGCAGAAGCAAGAAGATTGAGAGTTCAAGACCACTCCAAGCTAAATAGTTGTCTTGAGCACAACCAAACCAAAGTATAAAGAATCATAATGCAAGGGAAATACTGGAAAGCTTCAGCATCATTTGCAAGCTTGAAATTTTCTGTTAGTGAAATCATCAGATAGCTGAACCTCCAGTGAGGACTTGTGGTTATTTCTTCTTGGTTACTAAATTGAGACTTATGGGCAAGTGACTTTGTGAACTTTTCTATACCTGCCAGTTGGTGTTCATCTTTTTGTACCACGCACAGAACTGGCTGATATATTTTTTCTCGTTGCCACTTATAGACATGTAAAATAGGAAAACCCCATTTTGTAGAAGAAAGCTATCTCTGCTGAAAAACTCTTGCACAAGGTCTCAATGTGTTTGTGGGCATGCTTAGATATGTGTGGGCACAAAGGAGCTTTCCAGTCACTGACATGTGATCAGAGAAAACTTGCAAGTTTTTGGAGTTTATTTTTGAAAACTTCAATCAGGGCTTTCAACTTAGGACTCTCATAGTTAAAATGGAGTTGCCAGGGTTATTTTTGGAGGGTTCCATGTTTGCTTTGTCTTGTTTTTCTCATCCTTTTGTTTCCACTCAGATCCTCTGCTGGAGTCTATGCACTGCTCAGTCTATCCACTTAGATACATTTTGTCTGGAACCCAGGTCATGGTGTGCCCGTCTGCCTGCTATGATAGCATATTGTGTGCTCCTCTTGTGTGTATGTGTGTGTGTTTGTGTGCAGGTCCAGGAGTGTCTATTTTCTTCTTTACATCCCCGTTGCCATCACAAAGCAACATGTATGCTTCATTATTCCCTCACTGGTTATAAACAGATATTGAAAATGCTAAAGCCAGGAAAGAATTGCCCTTTGTTAAGGGATAATGGTAAGAGAAGAAACAGAGAGCATGTAGTGAGGAACAAGTAGATTTTAACAACTGTATCTTAGCTGTTAAAGCCATGGAGTCAGTCAATCTTGAGTATGAATTAACATATGCTGGTTGATCTTGAGTTTGTTGTGTAACATCTATCTATCTATCTATCTATCTATCTATCTATCTATCTATCTATCTATCTATCATCTATCTATCAATTATCATTTATTCACTTTAAATCCTAATTGCAGGCCCCTCCTTCTTCTCCTCCCAGTCTCACCATCCCATGCTCTTCCCTTTCTCTCCTTCATCCTCAGAAAAGGGGAGAGCCCTCCCCTGCACCAACCCACCCTAACACATCAAGTGCTTCAGGACTAAGCACATCCTCTTCCATGGTGGTGACACAGGCAGCCTAGCTAGGGGAAAGTTATCCAAAAGCAGGCAACAGAGTCCATGTCAGAGTCAGCCTCTGTTCTGCTTGCTAGGGACCCACATGAAGAGCAAGTTTCCCATCAGCTACATGTGTGTACAGGGCCTAGGTCCAGTCCATGAGTGCTCTTTGGTTGGTGCTTCAAACCCTGTAAGCCCCCATGGCCTAGGTTAGTTGACTCTACTGGAATTCCTGTGAGCTTCTTGTCCCTTCCAGGTCCTTCTATTCTTCCCCCTACTTTTCCACGAAGCTCGCGAGTTCTGCCTCATCTTTGGCTGTGGGTCTCACCATCTGTTTCTATCCACTGCTTGATGGAGCTTCTCTGAGTATAACTTCTTTGAACCATTACTTTTACATTAGGAAAGTGTGGTTGGGCTAGTTTGCTGTGTATTTTCTACGCAGTTAATGCTATATGTGGGATATCGTTGTAGTTAGGATGAGTATGTGAAAAGTATTCCTGTCTCCAGTAAAGGTACTTCCATTTATTGGATCTTTTCTAGGTATAATCTTTGCTTTTACTTGCTCTTGGGTGGGGAGGGACATGCATTATATTTATGTATTTAGGTTTTGTCTTGGCATTATTTTCTTTCTTTCTTTTCCTTTTTCTTTCTTTCTTGAGACAAGGTCTCTCTCTCTCTCTCTCTCTCTCTCTCTCTCTCTCTATATATATATATATATATATATATATAGTCTAGATTCTCCTGCAATTCACTGTGTAAAACAAGCTGAACTGGAACTCATAGAGATCCGCCTGTCTCTAACTCCTGAGTACTGGGATTAAAGGCATTTACCACCATGGCCCAGCTATGACTTTCTTCTTTAATTAAAGAGAATATTCACTGAAGCTATTTTAAAGAATACATAACACAGATTTTATTTTTCATTACATTTTTATTTTTTATATTAATTAGTTTATTCACTTTGCATCTTCTTTCATCCCTTTCCAATCCCATTCTCCCTCCCTCATCTCCTCCTATACCCCTCTCCAAGTCCACTGATAGGGGAGATTCTTCTCTTCTTCTATCTGACCCTAACCTATCAGGTCTCATCAGGACAGGCTGCATTGTCTTCCTCTGGCCTAGAAAGGCTGCTCCTCTCTCAGGGGGAGGTGATCAAAGAGCCAGCCACTGAGTTCATGTCAGAGACAGTCCCTGTTCTCCTTACTAGGGAACCCACTTGGACACTGAGCTGCCATGGGCTACATCTGTGCAGGGGTTCTAGGTTATCTCCATGCATGGTCCTTATTTGGAGTATCAGCTTAAGACAGGTTTTAAAAGTCACAACTCCCTAGAACAAATTATTACTTTTTTTTGCATATATGCCACAAGAATAAACTCTAGGACACATATAGCTATATTTAATGTATGTATGAATATGTGTGTCTGTTTTCTTTCCCTGAAAAATTCCTGCAATATATACCATCTCTGCGTATTTCTAGAATCACAAATATCTTGGGAAAACCTCTTTGTTGTATTGTTTGTATCTCAAGCTTTCACCATTTCACAGTCTGAATGCAATTTTGCACTCACCGCTATCACACCTGCTTTATTATTTCATAACATTCCCTGTGGCATAGATTTGTTATCTTTTAATTTATGGTGAAATATTCAATCTGTTAGTGAAACAACCCTCAAAGATGTCTCTGGAATATTCCAGCAGAGGAGGCTTGTTGCCCCTATCTTAAAACCATGTGAGGGAACACTGTATGCCTCTGGAACGGATGCAATTCTACCCTCAGATGAATGCATTCAGCTTTCAATGGGCTGCCTCTCTTTATTTTAGCTACCGGTTGAGAAGCCAGGAAACAGAAGCCTGGCTGGAGAACGAGGGCCTAGATTTTTTTTTTTTTTTAAGTGAAATGTCAAGCTATGTGACTATGCCTGGCAGAAGACGACCCCGGGGAGGTGTGATAAGCCCCAGGACGGCGCTGCACACTACACTGAAAATGCAGTGGGAGGCCTTCCCAGGCTGATGGGACTAATGACAGTAATAGCTCTGGGTAATTTGTCTTTTTCCTAACCCTGCACATTCTCTCCATGTGGTGCACTTTACACCTTTCCCCAGGTTCACATCTGGAATGCTCCGGCCTCTCAGGCCTGATTCAGATAGGTTGAGCTCTCTGCTGAAGTAAATCTGACCCCTAATTTTCGTAATAATTCAGGATTATGCTAATGTTACTCAGCAACCATTGTATAGGAGCACAGAAGAAAGCTTACTCCCTGGATCTCTGAGCGTGACCAGGCTTGCCTTGCATATTTGGTCATAATTTTTTTTCCCTGCATAATTTGAGCAGGGAAAATATAAATTTTGGAAAAATGTAGAATTTGCTTGACTGACCATTGTTTTCCGATTGTAAGCAATCTCCCACTTAAAGGAAAATTCAAATCCAGCTTCCCTTCTTTTGTATATAGGTTTTCTACCAAAGATTTATAAGAATACTAATGATAGCTTTGGGTTTTTAATTCCAACCATAAAAAATACTTAGATAGTTAAAGAGACTGACAAAATAATTTCAGGGACAGATAAAACAGACTTCACTGCAGCTTAATCTCATAAATGCAGAGTGCACTCAGGAAGATTTCAACAATAAAAATCCTATTTTAAGTCTGGCTCCACAGCAAGGTTGTTCATTTAACATTGTATTTATGTCCCACATCTTCTGTATTTATGTAAAATAGCTATATTATTAAAAGTATAAACATCTGAACAGGTTTTTCTGAAAAATATAAATGGCCTTATGTTCTAAGAAATGTTTGCGCTGCGTTAAAAGGGTAGGCTCTTCATGCCTGACTCTGTGAATACAAACAGAATCAAAGTATTTCTATACATTAGTATGTAAGTGACTGCCCTAGAAAGCAGGGACCACTCAGCCAGTGTGTGGTATGAAAGTACCAAAGTTTGTTGTGGCAGCGGGGGTGGGGAGGAGTATGCTCATAGGTTTGGGTATATGGATCATTGTGTCAAAATATTCATAAAGTTACTTCCAAGATATAAAGAGACTTAATTTTATAACTGTTTCCCTTTAATTCATATCCAGGAAAACGTGAGTGAATCATTTGCTGTTTTGAACTGATGGTTCAAATGCAACAAATTTCAAGTTGCTTTCGTGAGTTCACACTGTTTGCCCGCAAGCAATGTGGGAATTGTCAACACTCTTCTACAATGATGTGTCTGTGGCCATAATGGGTCAATAAAGAGATGAAATTATCTGCAATACTCAGTGTCCCTCAACTCCTCAGTGTACTGACCCTATTTCTTCCATTCTTTTTCCTTTTTTTTTTTTTTTTTGAGACAGGGTTTCTCTGTGTAGCCCTGCTGTCCCAGAACTCTGTAGACCCCAGGCTGCGCTCTCAGAGATTCCCTTGCCTCTGCTTTGATTGCTAGGATTAAAGACATATGCCACCATTGCCCAGGTGCTGACTATGTCTTAAACTCTGTTTAGCTCTGTACCCCATTTTTTAATTGGATTACTTGATTTGTTGCTGTTTAACTTCTTTAGTTCTTTATATATTCTGGATATTAGCCCTCTGTCAGATATAGGGTTGGTGAAGATCCTTTCCCAATCTGTAGGCTGTCATTTTGTTCTTATGACAGTGTCTTTTGCTTTAGTTTTATGAGGTCCCATTTATTGATTGCTGATCTTAGAGCCTGTGCTGTTGGTGTTCTGTTCCGGAAGTTGTCTCCTGTGCCAATGAGTTTAAGGTGAAAACAAGAAACAAGTCAGGAGCCTACCACAGAGGGCCTCTGAAAAACTTTACCCAGGAGGGTATTAAAGCTGATGCTGAGACTCATAGCAAAACTTTGGGCAGAGTGCAGGGAATCTTATGAAAGAAGGGGGAGATAGAAAGACTTGGAGAGGACAGGAGCTCCAAAAGGAGAGCAAGAGAACCAAAAATCTGGGCACAGGGGTCTTTTCTGAGACTGATACTCCAACCAAGGATCATGAATGGAGATAACCTAGAACCCCTGCACAGATGTAGTCCATGGCAGCTCAGTGTCCAAGTGCATTCCCTAGTAAGAGAAACCCCAGGGCTGTCTCAGAAATGAACTTAGTGGCAGGCTCTTTGATCACCTCCCCCTGATGGGGGGGGGGAGGGAAGCCTTACCAGGCCATAGAGAGGAAGACAATACAGCCAGTCTTGGTAAGACCTGATAGGCTAGGGTCAGAGGGAAGGGGAGGAGGACCTTCCCCTATCAGTGGACTGGGGAAGGGGCAAAGGAGGAGATGAGGGAAGGAGGGTGGGATTCAGAGGGGATAAGGTAGAATACTGCAGCTGGGATACAAAGTGAATAAATTGTAATAATAAAAAACAAAACAAAACAAAACTCTGTACCAGTTTGAAGGCAAAATTTCGAGGTTGTTGTCATGAATTCTCATCTCTACCCCCTTTGGATGAATGGCACAGATGGAATTTTTTTTAAGTTTAATTTTTTTCTACTTTGGAATTCTTTTTTCATTTATTTTTTTACTTTATTATATATTACAATTTATTCACTTTGTATCCTGCTGTGGTCTCCTCCCTTGTCTCCTCCCAATCCCATCCTCCCTCCCTTTTCTCCCCCTTTGCCCCTCCCCTAGTGCACTGATAGGGGAGGCCCTCCTCCCCTTCTTTTTGACCCTAGCCTATCAGGTCTCATCAAGACTGGCTGCATTAAGAGGTGGACACTTAATACTCTTAGTGGGTAGGAATCAAGTTACAGATCCACAGAGGGAGGAAGAACTCAGGCTGGATTATCCAGTGGCTTCTCAGAACCATCCCCTTCTGCCAGGTCTGTGCCTTTAGGACAGTTTATGCTAAGAAAAAAAAAGACCATAATTATCTCTATGTGAAGCTACGCATGCTGTGGGAGCATTATTGTTGAGGTTAAGCAGGGCAGACGTGTTCTTCTGGCCCTTTTTGGGCACAAATTGGAGTATTTTCTGTGCCAGATAGGGGAGAGATATGGGATTGGCTAAAGCCAACAGTGGTTTGGCTATTATACTCTCCTTACACACAGTATGTTAAAATGTTTGGTAAGAAAATTCACCAAAGAAGAAGTTAGATCACATCCATGTGCTTTCAGCAGCGTCTATGCAGGGTGAACAGTTGGTCAGTGCATATCACTGATTAGAAGTGACACAGGGCTGAGGGATCCAGTCAAACCATTCATGACAATACCAGAGTCATGACACGGGCTCTGATTACCAGTAACTCCCATTTATTAAGCATGGGCATATATGCCTCCTCTCATACAGTCCTCACTACTGCTCCAATATTCCATAGTGCTATAGAACAACAGAAGATAGAAGAGCTCAAACAGGGAAGGCAGTGAGGTGTGAACTGTCTAACTCCCAAGCCTGCAGATGGTCTTCTTTCTCATTCATTGTCTGACCCATTCTCTCCGCCCCCCCCCCCCCCGGTTCTTGCCTCAGCTAGCAGATACTTACTCCCAATAGACAACAGTCCCAGTTCTGCAGCTATGTGCCCTTGGGCAGTTGCTCCACCCCTGCAGACCCTTCTGCAGCCTTGCATAAACCCTAACATACAAGGGTGTCATTGAGAAAACTCAGCAAAAGGGTCATAAAACTGCTGAGCACAGCACCTGCTGCACAGTAAGCACTCAGCCAGTGCCATCCATTAATCCGTAATGATACACCTCCATCCAAAGTTTAAAGTTTGTTTTCCCCTTTAGGAATCTGAAGTAGAAGTCTTTATAAAAGTATATCGCTCATCTTTAGAAGCCTTATAAAACTGAAGTGCATTTAAAATAAAGGCATATTTATTTCTAACATTATAAAACCCAGCCTCTTAGGAGAGTCAACACCCTTTGGAGGTGGTTATTATATGTAAAGCAGTACTTTAGAATAGTTTTCTTCAAACCAATTTCTTTAGTTTGTAAAAACGGTAAGCTTGGCGTTTTGATTTAGAAAGTATTCCGGGTTTTATAGCTGATTTAGCTGATTCTTGCGAAACACTTAGGCATTTATTGTTGTGAGATATACTCTTTTGAGATGCGCTTCTCTGTGAATTGAGGGTAGAATGTGCTTATGATAACCATCCCTTTGGAGAAGAAGGTAAGGGGCAAACATTCCAGACACCATCAACTGATACATTTTCATTGATTTATTGACTTAGCACATGCCTTAATAATGTCTAAACCACAAAGACATACTCCAAGAGGCCGTTTGACCTAAAGAAGCTTAGTATTGAATGAAAGAGTACAGGCATCATGCATGAACAGACACAGATTTGTGTGAATGGTAAACAGAGAGTTCATAGAAAAAAAGGAATCAATTCTGCTAAGGGGTGGAATTGAGAGATGGGAGAGATCTTTGTTTGAGAAAGAGAGATTTTGTTGTTACTTAAGGATTCTTTTTTTCCATCTCATTTTTAAAATTATTAATATTATTCTTATTTATTACAATTTATTCATTTTGTATACTGGCTGTTGTCCCCTCCCTTGTATCCTCCCAATCTCACCCTCCCTCCCTCTTCTTTCTCTATGACCCTTTGCTATCTAGTCCACTACTATAGAGAGGATCTCCTCCCATTCTATCTGACCCTAGCCTATCAGGTTTCATCAGGACTAGCTGTATTGTCTTCCTCTGTGGCCTGGCAAGGCTGCATCCCCCAGGGGGAGGTGATCAGAGAGCCTGCCACTGAATTCACGTCAGAGACAGCTCCTGTTTCCCTTACTAGAAAACCCACTTGGAGACTGAGTCTGTGGGCTTCCTCTGAGCAAGGATTTTAGATCTTCTCCATGCATGGTCCTTGGTTAGGGTATCAGTCTCTGCAGTCCCCTTCCCCGCCCAGTTTTTTGTTGTTATTATTATTATTATTATTTGGCTCTGTTGGTCTCCTTTTGGAGCTCCTGTCACCTGCAAGTCTATCTCCCACTTCTTTCATAAAATTCCATGCGCTCTGCCCAAAGTTTGGCTGAGTCTCAGCTTCTGCATAGATAACTCCATCAACTGAGTCATTCAGAGGCCCTCTGTGGTAGGCTTCTGTCCTGTTTTCTGTCTTTTCCTGCTTCTGTCTATCACATTTGCCCTTCTGAATGAGGACTGAGCATCTTTCCTAGGGTCTTTCTTGTTGTTTAGCTTCTTTAGGAGTATAGATTTTAGAATGTTTATCCTAAAGAAAGTTTTTATTTTGTCTCATGGCTTTTTTCCATGATCAAAAAGCAGATTTTTCTTGTGGGCCTGTGACAAAGAACCATGTCATTGTGGAAAGCATGTGATGAGGACTCCATGCTAATTTCACAAGGGGCATTGGGAGAGAAAGAAAGAAGAAGATGTTTGCAATAGTCATCTCAAAAGGGCATGTTCCTGATAATTTAATTTCTTACTGTTATGTCCCACTGATTTTTTTCCTACCTTCCAATAGTGTCACGGATTAGGAATGAAACCTTTAGCACATAAACCTTTAGTGGACATTAAGAAGCAATGTATGAAGAAGGAGGAGGAGGAGGAGGTGGAGGAGGAGGAGGAGGAGGAGGAGGAGGAGAAGAAGAAGAAGAAGGAGAAGAAGAAGAAGAAGAAGAAGAAGAAGAAGAAGAAGAAGAAGAAGAAGAAGAAGAAGAAGAAGAAGAAGAAGAAGAAATGTATAACAATACCATAGTAGTAGCCTCTCAACCACAGGTATACGGTACAGTGTGGAACTCTGAAATTTTTGTGGTTGTTGGGAATTTTTAAATTTTGTATTGTAATAATATTCTTTTATTCTCTCTCAATTCTTCCCATATCCTTTTCTCCCAGCTCATCTCAGTTCATGTTCCTTCTCTTTCTCTCTGGTTCTCAAAATAACCCCCAAAGGAAAAAACAACAGAACAGACAAACAAAAAACCCACAAGACAAACAATATCAAAAGGTAACAGAGTAAAAGTGTCCCCCCGACACACAAAGGTGTCTGTTTTATGTTGGCCAGCTACTCCTGAGCATGGGACCTGGAATGTGGATGTACTAAAACTTGGCTTAGAGTAGGTATTATTTGTGTGAAGATAAGGGACATTAGGTATAGAAGGAAGAAAAAAATGAACAAAGGCATGGGGATGATGGAGTCTGGAGAATAAGGAGTCCCTGTTGGTTTTGCACAAGCTCCTGGTTTTTCACCCTGGGGATATGGCACCATGATACATAGAGTTTATTAACTGCCTATTTTCAAGGACCACCCTAACTCTGACAGAATGACCACCCTAACTCTGTTCAGAGTCAATTTCTTTTTCTCTTTGTGGGGGTTGAGGCCTATGAATCAGGATGTTTAACTTGCAGCTCTGTTAATTCTGAAGATCAACTAAGATACATAGACACCTTTGAGCCAATGAAATTGTGAAGTTACTGGAAGGCACAGATGGTTCATGGCCCCTGCTGGGATTGCAAGATGACTTTACATTTTGCCCTTCTCCCATTTCCTTTCCCTTTCCCCTTCCTTTTTCTCCCTCCTTCACCTTCCTTCCTTCTTTCCTTCTTTCCTTCCTTCCTTCCTTCCTTCCTTCCTTCCTTCCTTCCTTCCTTCCTCCTTCCTTCCTTCCTTCCTTCCTTCCTTCCTTCCTTCCTTCTTTTTTCCCTCTCTTTCCTAAGATCCAGGCCAATTATGTTAGAATTTGTAAGGGTGAAGATTTTGTATCAACATGTACTTAAAAAAAAAACCTGTATTTTGATTAAATTTAGTATCCACAAAGTGGGCAGATCAGAATAGTTTATGCATGCATTAACCAACTTTGGTAATTATGAACTCATATCACTGTTGGCCATAGTACCCTGCCACTCCTTAAAGTTTTGAATGACTTTGAAGCAAAATTCACATATTCTAATGTGTCTTTTGTAAATACCATTTTAGAGCATTGAAAAAATATTGTAAAAAACAAAATCAAATAATTAGTGTTCTAGGTTTTCACTGTTTCAATGTACGTAGGAATATGTGAAGCTTGTTTTTTTCATTTTAACTGCTAAGATCAGTGTATGATCTGGCTCACCTCTTCCTACCTACATCTCCTTCTCTTCCTCATATATATATATATATATATATATATATATATATATATATATATATATTAAATCCAGGTCCTTCTACAGTTTTCAGCATTTTGTATTTTCTTAGTTGCCACCTTGCCATGACAGTTGACATACCTCTAGTTATCTACAAAGAGTCTTAAAAAGATTTAGGGTTCTGTTTGTGTATAAGATAATTTTATAGATCATATGCTGTATTCTTTCATTAGGAAACACATATCTATTTTTTCTTCCTGAGGTGTTAGCAACCCCCATGATCAAAATCTAGATCCATTAATTTAATAAAAAATTATGAAATTGTAATATTCTATCTTCATTTTGTTTATTAAACTGTTACACTTTGAAAAAGAAACCTTGCCTCTCATCTATTAATTATCTGAATGGTGATCTGGTTTAATAAAAAAGGGTAAGTGATTCTTCTTTAAAATTTAATTTAAAATTATTTTTCCATATGATACATTTTGATCATGTTTTCCCTCTCTCCCAACTCTGCCCAGACCCTTCCCACCTCCTTACTCATCTAACTTTATGTTCTTTATCTCTCACTTTCAATGATCCTTTCTCTTGCTGACCAATTTTTAAAATAATAAAATTTCATTAATGTCTTGAAGTGGGGTAGAAATTAATGATTCGAGCAAGTACTCTCTTCAATTCATGAACTGAAGTTTCTGCATCTTTTTGACCTGACTGCAACATGGTATGTGAACTATTACTTCCTGTTCTGAAAAAGCTGATGGCATGATTCTGTTCGTTACTCGCTATAATTCTGCAGTATAATTTCTCCCACTACTTTGGCAATTTTCTGTGGGAAAAATGCACTTAGGATGTTTGTGATTCTCACTGAAGCAGAGATATGTGTCTAGGCATCTGTAGTGAAAGATACATCTGTCTGTCAGTCTGTCTGTCATTTAGTTGTATTTGTGTATCAGTTTCTGTACATTTTTCTTCCTGTTCCTTCTTCCTTATCTCTGCCACTAACTCTATGTCCTGGCACATGTGACCACTGCCCTATACCCCCATCTCTAGATATCAGATCTTGAGGTAGCAGCACTGTGGTTTGAATAGGAATGATTCCCATAGACTCATGTATTTGAACGCTTGGCCCATAGAGAGTGGCACTATTAGGAGATGTGGCTTTATTGGAGTAAGTATGGCCTTTTTGGAGGCAGTTTCTCACTGTAGAGGTTGGCATTGAGGTCTCATTCATGCTCAAACTACTCCAGTTATGACACGCAGTCTCATTCTGCTGCCTGCAGATCAACATGCAGAACTCTCAGCTTCTTCTCCAGCACCATGTCTGCCTGCCCACTGCTATTGTTCCTGCCATGATGACAATGGACTAAACCTGTGAAACTGTAAGCCTGTCCCGAATAAATGTTTTCCGTTATAAGAGCTGCCTTGGTCATGCTCTCTTCACAGCAAAAACACCATAACTAAGACAAACACATTGAGACTTTGCACTAAAACATTCAATTTAATTTGAATCATAAAGGTTTATTTTATGTTGATAATTCATTTCCCTCAAATTGATAATGGGAAAGCTGGTTTTGACAATAGTATATTATGAACTACTGGTTTTATCCTGTTTGTCACATGTAAAATTTCAGTTTAACAGTACTGTTACTGAGTTTTAAAGTTTGTATCATGACAAATGCATACTTCTCTATCTAAATTCATTTTGACTATCAATTTCTTGTGTTCAGAGTTTTGCTTGAGGGGTGCTCATGTGCCGGTGGCTTGTGTTACACTTGTGCCTTAGAGGCAACACTAGTAGGACTCAGTGGAAAAAAAAAAAAAAAAACAGTGAGGAAGTTGGGAGGTGGATGTAGTGGGAATGTCTGGGAGGAACTGAAAGGATGAGTGAGGATGAATATCATCAAAATATAGACAAATACAAGTATGGTTTACAAGTTACAGAATGTATAACAAAAAAGGTTTCTTGGGAGCTGAGGAGTTACTCCATGAAAAAAATCTTTCCCTACTCTGTGTGAGTCCTGGGGTTCTCTTACCAGCACTCCAAAAGATTGCTTTGAGTAGTTATAATAGAAATTAGCTATGCACAAAGATTCATTTACTTAATTTTCATTTTTAGAGACTATTTTCAATGTTAATTTTGTTTTGTAATTATAAAGAATATTTGCATGGTTCCAAAGTTGATAATAACAAAATAGGTTATATTTTGAAGTAGCATAACTTGTTTCACTCATGTATTTGCTTCTTCTTAAAGAATTGTATAAAGAATAACTAGTTTATGATTTGATTACTTGTATTCATTACCTAATTGTTAAGTTTCCCCATTGACCTTGTGTAGGAGAAGACTGGAGAAGACTCAACTGTAAGGTATGATGTGTTAGCCTGAGAGTCTTATGGAGAAAAGACATGTTGTACCTTTCGGGGCCTTAGCTTCTACATCCAGACTACTGGACATCATTCACTAGGTCCTGGAAAGCAGTAATTGAATAAATGAATAATTATTTACTAGAAGTTTGCAGTCAAAAGTTTTAAGGGCTTGAGAGATGACTCAGTGGTTCAGATCACTTGTTGCTCTTGAAAAGGACTGAGGCATGGTTCCTTGCCCCTATTTAGCAGCTCACAACTATCTGTAACTCCGGTTTCAGGAGACCCAATATCCTCTCTGGCCTCTTTGGGAACAACACGCACATAGCTCACATGCATACATGTAGACAACACACACACACATAAAACAAACTAAATACATCCATAAAACTCTTATGCCTCATTTCATTTAAAAATTCAGTCAAAGCATAGTTATACTCAAAGAACACTTCATCCTACCACAGTGACATTTGCTCAATGATGTTTGCTGTGACTTTATTTATAATAGCCAGATGTCCCTAACAGAAGGATGGATTGAGAAATTGTAGTACATTTACAGAATGGAGTTATTACAAAGTTGTTCAAAAAATGACATCATGCAATGTGCAGGCAAATGGGTGAACCTAGAAAAAAATGATCCTGAGTAAGGTAACCCAGACCCCTAAAGCTAAATATGGCATGTATTCACTTCTAGGTGGATAAAAGACATTCATTAAACGATATCCAAGGTACAATCCACAGACCCAGAGCACTTAGGTACAAAGGAAAGATTTGGGGTACTGCAGAGATACCCCTGGTAGGGGGAACTAGAATAGATTTTATGGGCAGATTGGAGGTGGGTGGGGATGGATGGAGGAATGAGGTGAGAGGAGCGATGGGATAGAGGGAGAGAGTGTGCTGAGTGATGGCTGGAACTGGGGACATTTGGGGTTGATATGAACCTAGTGCAGTAAATACTTCCTGGAATCTGTGAAGGTGATTCTATTGAGTACTCCTAGTAACTGGGATACAGAGTCTCAACTGGACATCCCTTGTAGCCACACAAAGCTTCCAACGGTGGGAATTCAGTAGGGTTCATTCAACTGAGTTGTTAGCCAAGGAGGTCCCACAGAAATCTCCAAAGAATGCAGGCTGTTACAGAAACAAAAAAGGCTGCCCTCTGCAAAGTGGCAGTGACGCCCCATTGTCTAGGAAACACCCACACAACTCATTGAACCTGAAAAAGTCAAGCTGGTGCCTACATGGAGCCTTCACCTCTACGTTCTAGTCTCTTTGTTGTGGGAAGATACTCCACAGGTTTCTGAAAGAGAAATGTGGACATCATCCCAGCCAGAAAACATTTGACCTACAATCTGTCTTGCCTGAAAAATAAGCGACGGTAATGGTGGCACAGAATGTGTGGGAGTAGCCAACCAATATCTAATTTAATCTAAGGCTCACTCAATGAGAAGGAGGAATCCACACCCCACACTGATTGGGTCACAAAGAACCAGAGCTAAGTTGCTTAGGGATCTAGAGTAAAACCTAAGATTGTTGGTCTTAAAAGCATCGATAAAATGATTCCTAATGCTATTTTGCTATACTCAGACTATTGGGCCTGCTCCTGTCTCCTTTCCTCCCGTTGGATTGCTGTGTCCAACTTTGATATGATAGCTTTTATTTCATCTTATTATTTTGCTGTGGTTCTTAACTCTTAAAAGCCTTTTTTTTTTTGTTTTGTTTTGTTTTGTTTTTTCAAATGAGAGAAAAAGGAGTAGATCCAGAGGGGAGAATAAGTGGGAAGAAGAATCAGGATATATTGTATGCGAAAAGAATCTATTGTCAATCAAAGAAAAAAAGAAAGAAAGAAAGAAAGAAAGAAAGAAAGAAAGAAAGAAAGAAAGAAAGAAAGAAAGAAAGAAAGAACCCATCCTCCCAAACAAACGAAGTTCAAAGCTGGGTGAATAGTTTGGAGCCTCAGACAATCGGAGGGCAGTACATTTGAATAAGGAAGCAATAAGAGATGATCAATGTGTGTGTCACATGCTACTACTCTATTCCCCAAGACTTAGTAGTGCTTACAGCCCTGATGTAGCTTCCTGAAGCCTGAAAAATATCGAGTGATACTGCAGATGGCAGGAATGAAGTGTGCCCTTCCCAACTCGTCCTTTCTGAAAATTTCAGAGAAAAGTGGAGATAAATGGACATGATTTTGGGTGAAAGGGGTGAAGTAAAGATTATTTTGGATCCTGGTTTAAAGGTGGCTAAGGAAGAATTTCAATGAAATGGTTTAGAAATATCCTCTCTTTAGCCAGTAGTAATTTTTTGCCTCGTTTTTGAAGAAATTTACATCCAACTAAATGCAAGAAAATACTGATATGCAGACTAGACTGGGTATGTTCAGCCATTTTAAGGTAGAAGATATAAAAAATTATGAGATTTTTCTGAGCAAAGATGGAGATCTGTGATGTTTCTTTGTTTAGAAACTGTCAGCCTAAACTAAAATGAACCTTGGTAGTCTAGCTTGATCTCTCATAGGACAAAAGATCACAAGGAATTACTATAGAGAGATGTAAAGAAATCTGGCTTAAGACGGACATGCGGACACATTCCTGTAATCTCAGTAGCTGGGATCTTGAGGCAGGGGTACTACGAGCTTGTAGCTGGCTTGGGCTATACAGTGAGATTCTGTCTTAAATCCACTACACCCCAGAAATACAAGGAAAAGAGAAAGAAATGAGGCTTAAAATAGTTTGCCATTCGGGTCTATATCAAAATACAGATGTCTAATTGATGATGATGTCAGTAATTTTTGGAGACTGCTTATCAGAAGATTAAATTATTTAGTTGGCACATCAGAAAAACTACAGTGCAAAGACCTTGAACTCTTTGCATTATGCTTTAAACATTTATGCAAATATGCATATGAGCATGTCGATGTTTGAGACTGAAGTTTTAATGCATTATCAAATTTCCAGATTAGTGTAGAAAGGACTGACATCTTTTTACTAAATGACGGAACTTTCTATGACATTTGCATACTCTAACATCCAATCATATTTGTGTTAATGAAAATATTTTCCTTAAATGTTTTGAAAGCATAGCATTGTCACTGAATGAAAACTGACATTTTAATTTGAACTCTCCACCCTGAAATAAGTTTGCAGTCAAAATTTGTCATTAAAAAAACTCAATGAAATAAAAAGAATGGTATGCTGGCTTGCTCTTACAGGGTTCAGAACAGAATTCTAATGATAGTATATTTTAATGCTTAGTTTACTGCAATACAGGGGTTAAATGGAAGCAGCTTTTATTGCAGTGGGAAGTGATAGAGCCTTGAACTCATACCTAGGATTTTCACTGGTAACAGTGTTGGCTCATATCTTGATGGAATCAGATAGACTTGGTTTTCTATCTTCAAAACTGGTAATAAAATAGTTATGTTATAGGGTCCTAAGGTAATACTTTATGACAATATATATGAATTGTCATATGGAGAACATATAGATCTTTGGAAAATAGCACTTTAGAAAAGGTATATTTTACACAACTTATAGCAAATAACATCGAGAATATTCATCCCGAATGAATATCATGTAATTTTCATTGTAATTTCTGCATATGTCTGTAGTCTGTAAAAGCACATTTGCCTTCACATTCTCTGTTACTGCATTCTCTACAAGTTTGCATGTGTCCTCTGAAGTGTGCGTTAGAAGCAGCCAATCTTTGATACTATACTGTGAACTTTCAGGAAAAATAAAGCATGCTATTCATCAGCAACCATACAATTTATAATTATGACATACAGTGAAGAAACAAACACATTTTCCATTGTTTTCAAATTTCTGGCATGTTGCTTTTTTTGATATTCTGGGACATTCAGTATGCACAGATCTCCTCAGGGTTTTCAAAATAATGATATTCTTCTAGCAAGGGTCACACTATGTAGTTCAAAAAGCTAAAATTCTTACTGAAAGAATAAATTTAACTAAGCGTAATAGTTCTGACTCAGAACTAAATTCTCTGAAAATACCCAGGGAAAGCATCTGGAATTGATGTCTTGTTGCAAAATAACAGCCCTTCATAGAGTCACATGCGGACATGGCCCATTTAAGGACTCCCTTTGCTTTTGACCGGTTTTATTTGGCCTGATGGCAATTAAATGTTGCATAATCCTTTAAAAAAGATTAATCTTCCTTTTTTTATGTGTATGAATGTCTGTGTTCCCCTTGCCTATGGAGGCCAGCAGAGCGCATCTGATATCCTCTAACAAGAGGTGAAAATGGTTATGAGTTGCATGTAAGCACTGGGAATGAAACCTCATTTCTCAGCAAGTGCTCTAGCTTGCTGATCAATTTCTTTGTCTACATAATATTGTGTTTTTTAATATATATCTCTTAGCGATTTTATATGCATGTACAATAAAATAAACAAGTCAGCCAACCTTTACTTTTAAATTATTTTCATGGCTTAAAAACAATGTTTTTATGGCTTAAAAACATTTGATATTTAATGAATAGTGTTTATTCTAAATTGTATCAGTCACTATTTTTTCTACCTTTGCACAAAATATACCTAGAACAGCTTTATGATAGGTATTTCGTATTTTTTCCAGGTGGAGGAGGATAGTCCTCAAAATAATTTTTAAAGTAATTTTTCTCCTTACAGTTGGCATTTGTAATAGCAGAGTTAATTAATAACTTTCTAAAGATAGTAGAACTTATAGAGGCAAAACTGTTATTTGAACCTTGGTCCAGGTCCACTGCCTTTTATACAAAGTGCAGCACATTACTGTTGCATATTTTCATGGGGAGATCGTCAAGTCTGCACAAATGTGTTTAGCTATATTTTTATGAACACTGCTTTGGGAGTTCATATTACTTTTTGAAAATGTGCATTTATTTATTATTCTGTCTGTCTGTCTGTCTGCCCCTATCTATCTATCTATCTATCTATCTATCTATCTATCTATCTATCTATCTGTCATGTGTGTATATGTGTGTGGGTGCACACATGCCATGGCCTGAACATGGTGGTCGCATGTGTGGCTTGTTTAGCTCCTTTCACCATATGGGTCTAAGTTATCAGGTCGTCAGGACTGGCAACAAATGTTTTTACACACTAAGTCATATTGCCAGTCTCATGATTACATCTTAAAAATCAGTTTTAAATATGTTTCCTCAATTTTAACAAATGATAACTGTTATCAGCTTTTACATGTGACTATGACAGCAATAAAGAATAAATGCCAATCAGAGATCCATTGCACGCTAGCCAGGTGTGTGGGGCTTTTTCCCACCAAGGTTTCTGTTTATTATTCTTACCCCATCACAGAGAGGAGAATAAATAAATAAATAAATAAATAGATAGATAGATAAAATTAGAGTAAGTAAATAAATAACTAAAATTAGAGGACAAAACATGAATTGATTAGTGTATATTTGTTGTATGTAATAATGATATTCATAAGAAAAATTGACTTTTCTGAATGAAGTCAGAGTGATTTTTCTATAAGGAAAGTGCATGTTAGTTCTGCCTAACTCTTCTGCTTTCCAAATTATTGATGTCTATGCTTTAATCTGCAGTAAACACTCTAGTAACTGTCTCATTTCTCCTTTATTGCAATGTTGTACATTAAATGTATTACTTTATTTCAGCTGAAATCGTTGAAATTTGGGAGGAAAGCATAGCTTGTCTATATAAGCTATATAATGTCTAAGACCCTCTGCTTTGTTTTTGTTTTTGGTTTTTTGGTTGTTTGTTTTTGTTTTACTTTAAAAATTCTGATATTGGGATGAGTTGTTGAATAAGTAACTTTTGTTGTTTCTACATTAAATTTCAAGACATGCATGTTTCCTTCCTATTTGAGTTTAATATGATGCTTCACTGAAGATAGAATAACTGAAAATTTACTGTATTGAAGCATTTGGTGATGTTCAGCAGCCTAGTGGGAAAGTGTAAATATGTAGGAAGGTTATAATTTTTTCCTTTACAAGGTTTAATCTGTAAAGAAAATCCATATGCATTTGAGGTGAGGATGCATGTAATGTTCCAAATGATATCTATTTTCAAATTACTCTGTGTAGGATGACACACATCTTGGAATGTTGCTTAAGTTTCTCTGTAAATGACACTTTCTGTGTATTGAAAGAACAAGATTTCAATTATGACAAGAATGTGTATGTTGCATAAACTATACCTGATTAAAATAGGATAATAGTGGATATATATATATATATGTCAATTTGATATCTATTTATCCAGTGCTCAGCACTTCCTGCAGAACTATGGTTTGTGAAAACATTAGGGAGATAAGAACTATACAACAGGGAATTATATTAGCAAGTACATCTGCATCAAATTTACAAAGGCGTCAAATTATTTCTGGGATAAGATGAAAATTTCCAAAGTATATAATACACTTGGAAGAAATTATCTTTACTGAATATCATCATTATTTGTACAACATATAAATACCAAGTAAAATGCATTTGTCTACAGATTCCAAATCATAGAGATAATGGAAGAATGCAATTTCGTTATAAATAAAGGTGGCATCTTAGTGGAAAACAGGAACGGATTGAGAGGCAAGTCAGAGGGGAAGGCAGTGGGTGGATAGCATTTGTATTACTTAAGAGATTTGGGTGCCAAGCAACAAACTGAACAGAATTATAGCGATATGGTTAGATGGCAGGGCAAAGAACAGTCACCACATTAGTATCTAGGAAAAGCAGGAAGCAGGGAGCTTAGAGCTCCCAGAAAGAGCTGTCACCAGTTTAATAATTCAATGGCACCTTCCTACTCTCCTTTTTACATGCTACTGGTGATAGTTAACAACACTTGGAGAGAGCAAGGTCTTGTCTATCCTTCCCGAGACAGGAGCTCCATTCAGAGGTTTTAGTTCTTGTAGTCAGCATTTACAACCCGAGAATCCTTAGGTGTCAAGTGGGAGAACTGTTGATCACTTCTGTGGTGGTGTCCAGGCTTTGCTCTCCTCTTGCTTTGTCATCAGCCTGGTCCTCAGTCAAGGTCATGGATGTCTCTCTGTCAGCATGTTTCCTCTGATCACTCATCAGTCTGACCTTGTGTCGAAATCTGGGGTTCTACAGTGCTGTCAAGCTGATTCCTCTCATCTAACCTTCATTTCTTTGTTATATTTCAAGGTGTGCCAAGGTGTGTGTGTGTGTGTGTGTGTGTGTGTGTGATTCTTACTTGACTTTAAGTTGATGCTTCATTAACAATAGGATAATATTAGTAGTCTTCAGCTCTCCTTTCTCTCTAAGGCAAAGGGTGCACATACTCCTCTTATATTTTATTGTTACAATTTGTAAGTGTTGGCCAGAGATAGATGTCCATTGTTTTCCTTGATCACTTATCTTATTTTTAAAGGCACAGTCATTTACTGAACTTGCCCTCTATCAGTTTGGCTAGGCTGCCTATATCTGTCCGCATCCACTCTCAACATTGGCGTTACAGACAATGTGTTATCATGTTCAGTTTTTCACATGAGTGTTGGGGATCCAAACTTAGATCCCCATGGTTGTTCTTTGTCATAGAAGCCCTCTCACCAGCTCATGTTCATTTTTCATATGTGTATTCTGATCAGTGAAAATGGGAGGAGACTGTATAGCTAAGAATCTGAAATCAGGAGCTAATGGAAAAATCCTAGGCTTAGCCTGTTCTGTTTAAACTTGAGAAAATCACTTTTCTTTCATTATTTTCATTTTATTGTACATAAAATGTAGATCACTGCCATGTGTGACATTTGAGTGACTGTGAGATGAAAATACTTTTTGCATGTAAAGATGTTACACATATGTATGGTGCATTTAGTTGTTTCCATCTTACACATACACATAGTCAGTACGAATGAGAATTAAATCCTACTGTGTGTCAGAGACACTCAGACTCACTCAAAATATGCAAGATCATATACTATAGAAGTTAATTAATCTTTGAAAAGTTACTAATGTCTTAAACAAAAAAATGTGAGTAAAGACAATTAAATACAAAGTTTATATATATATATATATATATATATATATATACAGTTTTTTAAATTGGTTCTTCAGGAATTTCACATCATGTACCCCAATTCCACTCACTTTGCAGCCCTTGCATATCCGTACTCTCTCCTTATAACCTTTCCTGGAAAAAAAAATAAAAAAAAAATAAAAAATTTAAATTAAGAAAAAAAATATTCATTGACCCTCCCCCCCACCCTGGGCACAATCTGCTTCTCTGTCAAAGACAGCCTTCTCCTATACCAGTCATGTCTCTAGGTCCACTGTAGTGTACCGCTCTGCTGCTCTATCTTTGTCTCCTCTCCATCAGAAATTTGTTCTTCATCGTAGTGGTATTATGAACTTCGGGGTATCACACAGTATTCCCTTTTGTCTAGATAACTTTACTTGCAAATTTTCATTGTACTGGGTCATTGATCTGGTTGATGGCCTCTGGCATCTACTACACCATCAGTACCAGACCCTCACCAACACTCACCTTTTTTAACCTGCTGTTGCCCAGAATCACGGAGATTCTACGGGTACGGTTTTGAAGGATGGGCCCTTTCGCACACTCTAGCAGCTCATAAATGAGGTAGATATTGGAATGGACCAACTCAAAGCCCTGGACATGAACCTGGGTTGTGGCTGAGTTGGTTAGCCTGGTTCTCTGGTGGGCCCTGCTCCTGCCTTCTGTGGCAGGGTTATCTCTACCACACCCATGGCATGGGCCCAGCTCTCTTATGCTAGGCAGGCTCAGAGTGGCCCTTGACATGGCCTTGTGTGGCAGCCCAGACCACTGTCATCTGAATGTTTGTTGGTAACAACATGGGCCATGGCCAATACACAGACCCTCACTCTAGTAGGACTATGAACCCAGTCATAGAACCTCAGCAAAAACCCAGGTCTGAAGGCCCCCATATTGGCTATTCTTCACAGCCATCTTGTCTTTAGCTACACTTCTTCCCACAGCACACAAACTGCTCTACTTCTCTTTCTTCTCCTTCTTTCCACCACATACTCTATCCTTCCCATCTTCCATCACACATTTAATCATCACAGTGGTGCTCGCAACCCTTCTGCCCCAGGGTGTCTTCTGGCCTGGGCTGGGTTGCCGGGCTGGGGACAGGTTCAGTTTTCTTGATTTATTATTTATTTTATTTATTTATCAATCCTACTAATTCCCATTCATCAAAATAAGTTACCATTCCAAATGTTCAAGAATACTCTTGAATATTAAAGAATTTCTGCCCTTAGATATTTAAAAACACAAATAATTCTGTTTTAAAGTTATATATATATGGATGTTTTGTCTGCATGTGTGTTTGTGTAACACACATGTGTATGGTGCCTGAGGCAGTGCTGGATATCCTGGGGCTGGAGTTACAAATGATTGGGAGCTTTCATGTGAGTGCTGGGAATGGACCCAGGTCCTCCACACAAGTTGTCAATATTCTTAATCTTTAAGCCATCTCTCCAGCCCCCGCAAGTCATTCTAAACACTAATAAATGTCATGTTTATTTTTTCTATGGTAGCATTGGAAACTCCACTTATTTTCGAATGGTGTTGCATGAAGTATAAGCAAAGGAAAAAAAAGAACAAATTATATAGTAAAAGGAGGGACCCTATACTTTTCACCAAGCTGGACTGGACATTCCACATTCTGTGTGTTCTTATCTATATACCTGCTTTCTTCAATTAGAGGACTATGTTGCAACTTCAGCCATAGTGCATTTCAGTGCTGCAAGGGCTACATGGCTTACTTCCTTTCTCTTTGATATGAGATATAGCATGTGTCATACTCCAAATTTCCAGGGATTTGCTGGGATTTAATTATTTAATTAAATAAGATTTCCTCATCTAAGGATAAAGAGTAAGCAGCCAAGTCACAAGTTGTGAATATATGATATCTTGGAACTGAGACGTACTTGAAATTCTTAACAGGGAGCCAAGCATTTTCAGAAACACTCCTGTGCTTCCACCAGAAATACTTTATGCTTTCTTGCATGAAAAAACTTTACCCTACTTAGTTGCCCTTGTTCCCCTCCCTTCTTCTTCCGTCCTGCCTCTCTTTGAGTCAGGATCTCACTCTGCATCCCACTCTGGCCTTAAACTCCTGGTAATCATCCTGCCTTAGTGCCCCACCCCTACCTTCCAGTGCTGGGATTAAAAGTATGAGCCCATACCTATCTTTTTTTCATGAATTCTTTATGTGTTTGTCCTCACTTAGAAGCCAGCGGACACTTTCAGGTCCTCTTAGGCACCATTACTTAGGCACCATCCACCTTAAAACCAATCAACCAACCAACCAACCAACCAACCAAAGTCTCTCACTGGCCCGGAGCTCACCGAGAAGTCTAGACTATCTGTCCAGCAGGCAACTTCCAGAGAACATGTCTGTTTCTAACTCTACAGCACAGAGATTACAGGTGGATACCATTGTTCCAGGATTTATTTTTATAGGACTTCTGGGGATTGATCTCAGGTCCCCCTGCCTGCACAACAAACCATTTTTTGACTGGGTTATCTTCCTAGCCCCACCTATTAATTCTAGCTAAGATGTATTTCAGGAATCCTTTCTATATAACCAATTAAAGAGAATATCTCTGATGTGGAAGCATCCATTGATCCTCTTGAAGTATTTATCTCATTACCATAGTTACTTATTCAAACCTCACTTTCTCATGGAGCTGCTCAGTCTCATGAAGAAAGCTTCTTATTGGTCTAACTTAGTGCTTAGGGAGTCAATATCAGTAATGTAAATTAACATTTATTTGACTTACTGTATACTAGGCTATTTTATTTAAATAATCTCACTCGCATATATTGTTTCCATTTTGAAAATGACCAAATAATTTGAAGAGAAGGATGAAAGTACTCATAACAGTTACGCCACTAGTGACTGGCTAATTCTGCAATAATAAAACAATCTCCTGATCTCAGTGGAAGATATTCACCATGGTTCATTTCTTGCTCATATTCCCAGCACACAACAGGCTATTTGTATTTCCATGCTACCAGGGAGCCCAAAGTTCATGAAACAGATGTTTTATCTAAAACATTTCCAGGTAGTAGAAAAGGTCACTGTGACAATCCTCAATGTGCTATCTCTTCAGCTCTCCACCAAGAAATGAAAAATGCCCTGTGCTCGTATTTCATCAGCTAGTGTGAAGCTAAATTTTGTCTACTGGGTTGGAAGTTTTGCCCTTTTTTTTTAGAGAGAAGTGAATGTTTTTAAATCAGTAACAGCCTACCATAGATACTAATCCAAGCTTTTCTGACACTAGAGCCCATAACTAGTACATAAACATGACCAAATAACTTTGACCATTCCTACCTTCTTCAGGTAGGAGAGTGAGCAGTGGACATGGAAGAATACTATTTATAAACAAAGAAAGGAAAATAGAGCTTACAGAGATCATCTATATTAATTTCAGTAGCACTTGGTTATAATTTTTTATCTGGTTTCTTGTTCTATTCTGACCTAAAGGACTATGGTAGATACTCAAGTTCTATTAATTTTCTAGAACACACTGGTGAAAGGTTCCTCTGAGTAAAGTTCTCAGCCATTTTGGCCTGCTAGCCTGTCTCAGAATATGAAGGATCACTGGAGTCTGAGGTTATGTTTGTGTTCATCAGTGGAGGTTTGTTTGTTTGTTTCTGTTTTTGTGGGGGGTTGTTTGGTTTTTTTTTTTGTTTTTATTTTCAGTACTATGATTGAACATAACTCCTCTGTAATGGGGAAGATTTCCGAAATGTACTTCTAGCCTTCTTTGACATTCTGATTTGAGAGAAGCCTTCACTAAATGGTCTGCATTGGCCTTATTCCTGCATTCTCCTTCCTTCACCATCCTTCGTAGCTGGAATTACAGCTTGTGCTAGCAGGCCTAACTTCTAACTTTTTAAAAATATCTCAACAATTGTGATAAGTCAGAAATCAATCACATAGATAAAGTTTGTTGATGCAAAATAATGTATATTGTGCAGTCTCATCAAAAAAGGCTCTTAGGAATACAAAAATGTTCTTTGAAAATGTATTATGATGTGTTGAGAACAACATAAATGAGGATGGGGTTTTCTTCTTGTCGCAAAAGATCTCCATTTTCTTACAATGTATCAAATTATACACCCTTGTGTATTTTATTTTGTATATTTTTATTTTTTATAGTTTTGAAGTCTGCTTGATAGAATGACTGGCTATCGAGAGACATAAAATTCTACTTTAGTAATCTCTACAATAACAAATATCAATCTGAAATTGCAAAGAGAAGAACATACTGATTTCGACAAAATGGCAATAAGGTCTGTACCTCAGAGCATTTATCAAACTAAGCTGTTGTCATCTGAACAGCTTGGTGGACAGACAGAGGAGACAATGCAGCACCTGTGTCTTCCCAAGTGAACTTATTGATTTCTATTACTTATTTATTAGTAATACATGGCCTCTCTAAATAGCCCAGAGTGATCTGGAACACTCATCCTTGGGCCTCAGACTTCTCCGTTCTTCGATTAAAGGAGTGTACCAACACGCCTACCTGAATCATCCCTGAGTGCAGACCTCGCAGCTTTCCTATCTTTCCAGTGACATCTAGAAAGATGTTTTATTGACCTGTCCATTGTCAAGCCCGTTCCTATGACCACCGCAGAGACATCATCTTTAATCTCTATCCCATAATCACAAAACACTGCCTGACCTCACCTCTCCAACTCCTCCCACATACTACATGCAATAAAATAAAATAAAATAAAATATAAAATAAAATAAAATGATGAATGCAGACATATATGAATGTGTGAGGCATGCTGGTATCATTTCGAAAAAAAATAATACAAAGAACTGGATGTCCATTGTTTCGTATTGGAGTGTCATCATAAAGGAATAAAAAATTACTTATTCTCAGCACCCATCATCCCATGCTTCCGCTTTAAGACAGTTTGGTTCTCCATCAGTCACAGTGGCACTTCTGTTAATGAAGTATCTGACAACAGTGTTCCTGAGGTGTATCTTTTAATGAATGAAGATGCAATGGTTTTTGATGAAGCCTGATAGCCAAGCTTGTGTAACAGCTTCTCTAGCACTCAGAGTTTTTCCTGATTTTACCTTCAATCCTTGGATTCAACTTCCTACAACTTCTGCCGAGAAGAAGGTTCATGTGATGGTCAGTCTCGGTTGTCAGCCTGATGAGACGTAAGCTTACATAGGCCTCCAGGTATGCCTGTGAAGAACTTCCTTGTTTAGGTTAATTGAGGGGAGGAGACTCGCCATTGTTGGCATCATTCCATGCCCTGGGATCATAAACTATCACACAGAGAGAATGAGCTGCACACAGTTCTTCACAGAGGTGTGTTTCCTGACTATAGACACATAATGACCAGTGCCCTCACCTTCCACATTAGACCCTGAAATTGTGAGTTGAAATAACTCCTTCCCACCCACCCCCTTAAGTTGCTTTTGTCAGAGTATTTTGTCACAGCCAAAGAAAAGTAATGAAGAGACCTCATACCCCTGCAGACCTACCGATTCCGGGTTACAGAGCAAAGGTTTTTCTCTTACAGTCACTGTCTGTGGTGTGTCCAGCAGTCCCTTCTTCTTCACAGTGAGGATAGAAAGCAGCCACCACAGCTTTATGAAGCATTAATCATGTCCTCCAGACTTGATATATACATTGTAACCTTTTTATTACATCTCACACATAGTCACCTCTTTAGCTGGCCTGTTTCATAAACCTTGGCCACCTTTATACATATGTTTTTACCAACTGTTTTTATTCCTTCTTTCTTTTTAGAATTTTATTTCCCTGTAACTATGTGTTAGAAATACACTCATATAGGTTAATAGAATGCAATTATGTTAAAAGTATCCTTTATTTTATGTATGTATACATGTTTCTCGCTCTGTGTGTGTGTTTGTGTGCAGGTGCTGTGGAACCTGGAAAACGGTGTAGGATCTCTTGGAGCTGGAGTTACAGAGGCTTTTGAATTGTCCTAAGTGGATGCTGGGATATGAACTCCAATCTTCATGATTGAGCAGCAAGCACTCTTAAGTGCTTGGCCATCTCTCCAGGCTTTGGGTTCTTGTCTAGATGTGCAGTTACAAAATCCAAGTACATGTGTCCTTGTAAAGTGTTTCTTCTATATTGCCAAATTGTCTTCTAGAAATGTATTAAACTATGACTGAACTAGCTTATGTGTGAATATTCTGTTTCTTTGCCCAAATAAGAATTAATTTCAAATGATCAACTCCTAAAATTTTATAGAATACAAATTAATGCATTGGCTATTATGACAGATTAAACTCAATGATATAACAGACTTTAAAACAGTTTGACATGTTTTTTCTAAAGTGTGTTTGTTAGTAAATATTGATATTTATTCACACATGTAGCATTATTTCTCTTCTCTAAAATGGGAAAAGGAATAATACATTAGAAAGTCTTATGTTAGAACTTTCCTAATCTAAAGGAAACACTTCATTTTGCCCTTAAGGCCTTAAAGAGCAAGCAATATCTTTTTTTTTTTTTTTAGGTGTTTACAATATTTATTATGTAAATCAACTGCAATTCATTTTCTTTTTCTTTTTTTTTGTGGTGATGAAAAAATTTTTTTTTCAATGCAGTTTATTCAGGAACCTTGAACAATCATCTGACCCTGGGGAAAGCCAGCCCACAGCTTAAATAGCCTCTGGGTAACCAACCCCAGCATGCCACGTGGGCAATGCAGATAGGTCTACATACATGGAAGCAAGCCAGATCCTCAGCCTTAGCCAAATGTGGAGTTGTTTGTGACAGAGAGCACTCACCATCAGGAAGGTGGAAGGCGGAAACCAGCTCCATCTTTAAGGCGCGGCATTACGCAGCTCTCTACAGTTCCCCGTTTTTGTTTTAGACGCATCAGGCAAGAGTAGAGGTCTGATCTCTGATATTAGAAATAAATTGAGACTTTGTACCGATGTTCATTTAGGTGTCATCCACCCAAAGAGCATCAGACCCGTCTGATACCTTTTTCTCAGAGGCAGGACCTGGGGCACCAACCCGCATGCAATCAGACATGCTCTTCTCTGGGTCCAAAGCGGCTGACCCTGAGTGCAGTGCTTAGCCTCACATCCTGAGCGTAACATTTTAGCTTTTTATGGTAGCCAACCATGCTTGGGGAGACTGTCCTGCTTCAATGGCTGTAAAGGCCTGAATGATCATGGCTGCATTACGCTGTTGTGAGACTCTAATCTTGCATATATACCACAGGCAAACCAAGGAGACCAACACCAGAAGGCCTGCTAACGCTCCCATGCCCGCCCATTCCTTCAGATGATTCATGGCTTCAGCAATCCATGATGATAATCCTGTGGCTAGTCCTGCGTCCACTCTGGTAGAATTTACCGTGACAATGGACACTCACAGCTGCTCCATCGTAGTATCGAATTCTCCAGTCCAATTACCTAAAATATAGCTAGACAATTGTTTAGACAGATTTGCAGCACGGGAAAAATTCTCATATTGTATGCTAGTGACACAAAGTCCAGCATACTTTCATTGACAGCCAAGTTGAGCGATTTGCCATAGGGTATCAATTTGCTCCTGCAAGAGGTCAATCCTCTGATTGAACACCATCAAGCTTCCTTTTAGTTGAGCATTAATTCCTTTTTGTACATCTAAGGCATGAGCTACATTGGCTAAAAGATTATTCAGGGTCTGAGCAGTCTGCACAGTATGACTCATGGCTAATGCCACGGTGGTAGCTCCAACAGCCGCCAATGAGATGGCAGTAACAATGGTGGCTGTAGTTCCAAGATCCCTTTTCTGTCTGAAGAGAGTCATAGCGTGAGGGGCATCACCAGGCACAGGCACCCAGCGAGGCATGCGAGTAACTAGGGCATACCTAAATTCACTAGCATTCCAGCATTGGGCAAAAAAGCAAGTATCATTACCACAATTACTTGGTTCTATCTGGCTAATAATGAATAAAAATGGGGGATATAAACAAACAGGTGTGGGTTTATAGGAAATATTATGAGAAGCCTTAACCCCCTCGTTGGAACATCCTGCATCAGTTCTAGAACTAGCAGTGGTGGTGTCCGAGGTCTGAGTAGGTTCAGGAGACCAATGCCCCCAGGGGCGAGACGTGCTCCATGTAAATTGACTAACTCCATGTTTTCCTCCACTTTTGAAAGTCCTTTAAGGTTCTTAAATTATTTTTTCCCTTTTTTTAAAAATTTTTCATCAATTACACTTTATTCATTCTGCATCCCCCCATAAGCCCCTCCCTCCTCCCCTCCCAATCCCACCCTCCCTCCTCCCTCTGCTTGCATGCCACTCCCCAAGTCCACTGATAGGGGAGGTTCTCCTCTCCTTTCTGATCTTAGTCTATCAGTTCACATCAAAAGTGGCTGCATTGTCCTCTACTGTGGCCTGGTAAGGCTGCTCCCCTCCAGGGGGAGGTGATCAAAGAGCAGGCCAATCCGATCATGTCAGAGGCAGTCCCTCTTCACATCACTATGTAACCCAATTGGACTCTGAACTGCCCTGGGCTACATCTGTGCAGGGGTTCTGGGTTATCTCCATGAATAGTCCTTGGTTGGAGTATGAGTCTCTGGGAAGTTCCCTGTGTTCAAATTTTCTTGTTTTGTTGCTCTCCTTGTGGAGAACCTGTCCTCTCCAGCTCTATTTCCTAGTTCTTACATAAAATTCCATTCACTCTGCCCAACAGTTGCCCATCAGGCTCAGCATCTGCTTTGATAGTCTGAAGGGCAGAGGCTTTCAGAGGCCCTCTGTGGTAGGTTCCTAGGTTGTTTCCTGTTTTCTTCTTCTTCTGATGTCCATCCTCTTTGCCTTTCCGGATGGGGATTGGACATTTTAGTTAGGGTCCTCTCTCTTGCTTAGTTTCTTTAGATGCACAGGTTTTAGTGGGTTTGTCCTATGTTGTATGTCTATATGAGTAAGTATATACCATGAGTGTCTTTTTGCTTCTGGGACAACTCACTCAGGATGATCCTTTCCAGATCCCACCATTTACCTGCAAATTTCATGATTTCCTTATTTTTCATTGCTGAGTAATATTCCATTGGGTAGATGTACCACAATTTCTCCATCCATTCTTCAGTTGAGGCGCATCTGGGTTGTTTCCAGCTTCTGGCTATTACAAATAAAGCTGCTACAAACATGGTTGAGCAAATGTCCTTTTTGTGTACTTGAGCCTCTTTTGGATATATGCCCAGGAGTGGTATGGCTGGATCTTGAGGAAACGCTATTCCTAGTTGTCTGAGAAAGCACCAGATTGATTTCCAGAGTGGTTGTACAAGTTTACATTTCCACCAGCAGAGGTTTCTCCACAACCTCTCCAGCATGTGTTGTCACTTGAGTTTTTCATCTTGGCCATTCTCATGGGTGTAAGGTGAAATCTCAGGGTTGTTTTGATTTGCATTTCCCTAATGGCTAGTGAGGTTGAGCATTTCTTTAAGTGCTTCTCTGCCATTAGGTATTCCTCTGTTTAGCTCTGTTCCCCATTTTTTTAAGTGGATTACTTGGTTTGCTGCTTTTCAGCTTCTTTAGTTCTTTATATATACTGGATATGAGTCCTTTGTCAGATAAAGGGTTGGTGAAGATTCTTTCCCAATCTGTAGGTGGTCGCTTTGTTTTGATGACAGTGTCCTTTGCTTTACAGAAGCTTTTCCATTTCATGAGGTCCGATTTATTGATTGTTGCTCTTAGAGTCTGTGATGTTGGTGTTCTCTTCAGGAAGTTTTCTCCTGTACCAATGAGTTCTAGGGTACTCCCCACTTTTTTTCAAGCCGATTTAATGTGTCTGGTTTTATGTTGAGGTCTTTGATCCATTTGGACTTCAGTTTTGTGCAGGGTGATAAGTATGGATCTATTTTCATTTTTCTACATGTAGACATCCAGTTTGACCAGCACCATTTGTTGAAGATGCTATCTTTTTTCCATTGAATGGTTTTGGCATCTTTGTCAAAGATCAGGTGTCCATAAGTGTGTGGGTTTATTTCTGGGTCCTCTGTTCGGTTCCATTGATCCACCATTCTGTTTCTATGCCAGTACCATGCAGTTTTTAAAACTGTTGCTCTATAGTACACCTTAAGATCAGGAATGGAGATACCTCCAGAAGATCTTTTATTGTAGAGGATTGTTTTAGCAATTCTGGGTTTCTTGTTATTCCATATGAAGTTGAGAA
This sequence comes from Meriones unguiculatus, assembly GCF_030254825.1. Taxonomy (NCBI): domain Eukaryota; kingdom Metazoa; phylum Chordata; class Mammalia; order Rodentia; family Muridae; genus Meriones; species Meriones unguiculatus. The sequence goes on along the minus strand of NC_083354.1, from coordinate 90,630,340 downwards.
TTTTTCTTTCCAGGTCTGTAAAGAATTGTGTTGGTAATTTGATGGGCATTGCATTGAATCTGTAGATTGCTTTTGGTAAGATGGCCATTTTTACTATGTTAATCTTGCCAAGCCATGAGCATGGGAGATCTTTCCATCTTCTCATATCTTCTTCTAATTCTTTCTTCAGAGATTTGAAATTTTTTTCATACAAGTCTTTGACTTCCTTGGTTAGGGTTACTCTGAGGTACCTTATGTCATTTGTGGCTATTCTGAAGGGTGTTGTTTCCCTAATTTCTTTCTCAGTCCTTTTGTCTTTTGTATACAGGAGGGCTACTGATTTTTTTGAGTTAATTTTGTATCTGGCCACTTTGCTGAAGGTGTTTATCAGCTGTAGGAGTTCCCTGGTATAGTTTTTGGGGTCACTCACATATACTATCATATCATCTGCAAATAGTGATAATTTGACTTCTTCCTTTCCAATTTGTATCCCCTTGATCTCCTTCAACTGTCTTATTGCTCTAGGAAGGACTTCCAGAACTATGTTGAAGAGATATGGAGAGAGTGGGAGTCTTGTCTTGTCCCTGATTCAGTGGGATTGCTTTAAGTTTCTCTCCGTTCAGTTTGATGTTGGCTATAGGCTTGCTGTATATCGCCTTTACTATGTTTAGATATGTGCCTTGTATCCCTGATCTCTCCAATACTTTGAACATGAATGGATGTTGGATTTTGTCAAATGCTTTTTTAGCATCTAGGGAGATTATCATGTGGTTTTTTTTTTCTTTCAATTTGTTAATATGGTGGATCACATTGATGGATTTCCGTATATTGAACCACCCCTGCATACCTGGGATGAAGCCTACTTGGTCATAGTGGATAATATCTTTGATGTTTTCTTGGATGCAGTTTGCAAGTATTCTATTAAGTATTTTTGCATCAATGTTCATAAGGTAGATTGGCCGGAAATTCTCTTTCTTTGTTGAGTCTTTGTCAGGTTTAGGTACCAAGGTGACTGTGGCTTCATAGAATGAGTTTGGTAATGTTCCTTCTGTTTCTATTTTGTGGAATAGTTTGAAGAGAATTGGTGTTAGCTCTTCTTTGAAGGTCTGGTAGAATTCTGCGCTGAAGCCATCTGGTCCTGGGCTTTTTTTGGATGGGAGACTTTTGATGACCGCTTCTATTTCTTTGGGGGATATAGGTCTATTTAATTGATTTACCTGGTCCTGGTTCAGCTTTGGTAAGTGGAATCGATCAAGAAAATTGTCCATTTCATTTAAATTTTCAAATTTTGTGGCATATAGACTTTTGAAGTAAGTCCTAATGATTGTTTGGTTTTCCTCAGTGTCTGTAGTTATATTCCCCTTTTCATTTCTGATTTTGTTGATTTGGGTGGTGTCTCTCTGCCTTTTAGTTAGCTTGGCTAAGGGTTTGTCGATCTTGTTGATTTTCTCAAAGAACCAGCTCTTGGTTTCATTGATTCTTTGAATTGTTTTATTTGTTTCCAATTGATTGATTTCAGCCCTGAGTTTGATTATTTCCAGCCGTATGTGTTTTCTTGAATGTACCTAGCTTTCTTGGGTTGTATTTTCCCTTCCAGTGTCTTCTGTAATGCTGGATTTGTTTGTAGGTATTGTTGAAATTTGTTTTTGTCATTGAATATCTTGTTTTCTCCATCTATGAGGACTGAGAGTTTTGCGGGGTATAGTAGCCTGGGCTGACATCTGTGTTCTCTTAGGGTCTGCATGATATCTGTCCAGGCCCTTCTGGCTTTCATAGTCTCTGTTGAAAAGTCACGTGTGATTCTAATGGGTTTGCCATTATATGTTACTTGGCCTTTTTCCCTTGCAGCTTTTAGTATTTTTTTCTTTGTTCTGTATACTTACTGTTTTGATTATTATGTGGCGGGAAGATTTTCTTTTCTGGTCAAATTTGTTGGGTGTTCTGTAGGCCTCATGTATTCTAATTGGCCTCTCCTTTTGCTTGGGGAAATTTTCTTCAATGATTTTGTTGAAAATATTTTCTGAGCCTTGGAGAAGGGAGTCTTCCTTTTCCTCTATACCTATTATTCTTAGGTTTTGTCTTTTCATATTGTCTTGCATTTTTTGGACGGTCTGTGTCAGGAATTTTTCGGATTTAGCATTTTCTTTGACAGATACATCGATTTCTTCCATTGTATCTTCTACACCTGAGATTCTTTCTTCCATCTCTTGTAGTCTGTTGGTTATGCTTACCTCTGTAGTTCCTGTTTTCTTCCCTAGATTCTCCCTTTCCATTATTTCTTCCATTTGTGTTTTCTTTAATTTTTCCAATTCTATCTTCAGGTCTTGAGTTGTTTTGTTTACTTCCTTCACCTGTCTGATTGTACTTTCCTGTTTTTCTTTTAGTTCCTTCAACTCTGTTTCTTTCATTTCATTCAGTGTTTTAAGCATTTCCTTTCTAAAGGCCATAAACTGTTTGGCTGCAGCTTCCTCTATTTCTTTACGGATGGCAATATTCTGTTTGAGTTTATCTTCCTCTATGTCTTTACGAATCGTATTTGTTTCCTCTGTTATCATCTTCATGAGCATACTTGTTAGGTCATCTTCTTGGATTTCAGTTATGGTGGGGTGTCCAGGGCTACTTGCCCCTGGGTAACTGGGTTCTGGAGATGCCATATTACTCCGTTTTTTGTTGCTTGAGCTTTAAGCTGGCCTCTACCCATTGTGCTATCTTAGGTGTTTGGGGTTATTTTCTGGTGGTTCCTGGGGATCCTGTGGTGGAGAGAATCCCCTTTGCAGAAAGCTGGTTTTTCCTGAAGGATGTCTTCTCAGCATTTTGGGTATAGTCCCTGAATGGCTGGTGTTTTTTCAGGAATTGCTCACCTCAGTGATATAGACCTGAGTGGTAACTGTGGTCTTGTTAGTCGAGAGGGTTCTCCTCTCACCCAGGGAAGTCCTGAGGGCAGCTGCCCTGTTTCTGGGTTTCTTGTTGTAAATTTAATGATCAGCTGCTGTGACCCAGTTGGACATCAGGCGCTCATCAACTGTTTGTGCCTGTGTCTGGAGCACAGCTGAGTGCTGGCGCCTTGGCCCCACTAGTCTGCTAGACTTTTTCTAGGGAAGGATTGGGTGATTTAGGTCAATACAGTTTCCTTCCTTCCCTGTGGATTCTCTGGAGACATGGACTCCCAGTGTCTTTTTTGCCCTGGTGCACACTGCTCAGTGTCCGCCAGCTGGCTGGCCGCAGAAACTGCCTGTGCCTGGAGCACAGCTGTGTGATGGCGGCTCAGTCTCTGCCAGCTGTCTGGTGCGCAGAAATTGCCTGTGTCTGCCTTTGCGGCCTTTGGGAACCTGGGTGCCTCCCTAAGCTGAGTAATTTTCCGGGGACCTTTTCAGGTTGGGGTGTCGGCTGAGTGCTCTGAGATCAGACCAGCCGTTTCCCTCCCTGTGTGTTTGCACTGGACAGTGAAACTCATTGGTTGGTTCCCTGGTGCTCACAGTTCTGTCTCAGGTGGTGAGTCAAGTGCGCAGGCAGGCAGGGCTCAGTGCTGGAACCTGGGTCTCTGGCTCTGGCTCCGGGCTGGCTCCTGGGGTGCCCGTGGACCCCGAGTCTTTTCCAGGGGATGTCTGGGTGACCTAAGGCCGGTCCCAGTTGTTTCCTGTACCCTGGGGTTATCTCTCGACTGAAAATTCCAGTCTCTGATAGTGTGGTGCCCACGGTTCAGTCTGGGACCGTGACCAGAGACACTGGCTTGTGGCTCTGGGCTGGGGCTGGGGCTGCTGACCGGCAGCCAAGCATCTGGCGGATCTCTTCTGCAGTTTAGCCGGGTGAGTTAAAAGCTGATTGAATCCCCCACCGTGGGGTATCCTCTCACCTGGGAAACACAATGACTGTGTTTTATGGCCGTGAGTTCTGATTACTGGTCACTGTGCTGATCCTGCTGCTGCTGCTCAGAATGAGAGTCCTCCCGGTGCCGCCATCTTGCCCCTGTTCCCAAGCAATATCTTAATAAAGATTATGCAACAAGCAGGAAATTTATTTATTTGAGTCAGTTCAGGTGTCCTTAAGATTGGATTAAATACAGAAACTTACTGTAGCCTTTTTATGAACAGAATTTCAAATCCCTATGATTTTTTTTTCATGAAGGTCATATCAAATTTTTAGAAAATAGAAAATAGCAAGTATGTAGGAAAAATACTAGCTTGTAGATTTTTCCTTTAGCAAAACTATTTTTCCTGTGACTAATGTTTCAACATTCATGCTACAGAATAATTTTGTTGCATTTTACAGCTAGATATTTTGTCATAGATATGTGTGTTCAATATGAAACAGTATAAAAATCAACAAAATACTTGGTTTATTATTTAAATTTTTTTAAGAAGTATTCCCAAATGCTGTGTTAATTTTTAACTTCCTTTTAAGTCAGCCTATTGAGAACACATTAATTTCTTCCAGTTTTCAGTCTGCATCATTTTGTTGAACTAAGTACTATTATTCCCATTATCAACCAAAGAGTTACAGCTTTCAAGGATGACTCATGTTCTTTACGAATTGTGTAGCAAAAGTGGAATACATTCAGAAGGGTTCCACTCTTTCTTACAGGATGCACTAGTCCCATGAATACCACTGTATATTTAACCTCTGAAAAATACGGACTAAATATCTACGGTTGAATGCAAGTAAGAGAGGTAAGACATTTGGGAAATTGTGCAAGTAATTCAAATGCCCTGCCTTATTTCACAAGTGACTGAAGTATCTAATGATCCAGGAAGAATCTGTGTGGTTTTGTTTCTATCATCAGGAATCCTCTTTTTGTTTGTTTGTTTGTTTATTACAGTTTATTCATTTTGAATCCCAGTTTTGGCCCTCTCCCTTGTCTCCTCCCAATCCCATCCTCCCTCCCTCTTCTCCCCGTATGCTCCTGCCCTAGTGAACTGATAAAGGAGGTCCTCCTCCCCCTCCATCTGACTCTAGCCTATCAGGATTTATCAGGACTGGCTACATTGCCTTCCCTTGTGGCATGGCAAAGCTGCTCCCCCTCAGGGGGAGGTGATCAAAGAGCCAACTACTCAGTTCATGTCAGAGACAGCCCCTGTTCCTTTTACTAGGGAACCCACTTGAATACTGAGCTGCCATGGGTTACATCTGAGCAGGGGTTTTAGGTCCTTTCCATGCATGGTCCTTGGTTGAGTTATCAGTCTCTGCAGGGCCCCTTGGGCTCAGGTTTTTGTTTTGTTTTGTTTTTGGTTCTGCTGCTCTCCTTGTGGAACTCCTGTTTCCTCAAGGTCTTTCTATCCCTTTTTATAAATTTTTTCATAAATTTCCCTGTACTCTACCCAAAGTTTGACTATGAGTCTCAGCCTCTGCTTCAATACTTCCATCATTAGGGGCCTCTGAAAGAGTCTATGTGTTTTAATATTCTCATTCTGTAATATTTTTATGGCTGTGAAGTTCCTCTTTCTACATCACTGTAGTTATATAATGAAAATATTTATTATTATTATTATTATTATCATTATCATCATCATCATCATCATCATTCAGGGTAATGACAGCTCTGACCAAACATACCATGATCCCGAACAATAAGGAGCTAGAGAGGAGTGGAAATGTCAGGCATGGTGTGTGTTTTGAAGAACTCCTTGACCACAAAGATACTGGTTGCTAAGAGGCAGGACAGCAACTGCATAGCATACAAACCTAAGAAAACATTACTGAGTTTGTCTGTGAAAGAAATAGAAAGGGAGAAATGAGAAGAACGGAGGGAAGGGCAGAGGGATGGAGAAACACCAATAATCTGAGAATCTAGCTTAAAATGTAGCACATCTAGGTTAATCTTGAAATAACTGCTATCATTATTGTGTTTGATTAGGTTAACTCAAAAGGTAGGGTTCATTCCTTCAATTCTCAACTTTTACATAAAAAAAATCAATTGTAAAAGTTTATGATCATAGGGCATAAAATAGCTTTATACTCAAAATCAATATTTGAAAAAAATTCCATATTTAGTAATACTATTTAAATATTTGCATTTAAAACATTTTAATTCATAATTTTAATTTTTAATTCTTTATTAATTACACTTTATTCACTTTGTATCCCCCCTGCGGTTCCCTCCCTCCTCCAGTCCCAATTAACATATATAAAATAACAGTAAGTAGCTTCTATCCATTTTACTTTCAGTGGAGAATTTAAAAATTTGAGGGTTAAAAAGACATTTTCTCTCAAAAGATTTCCTGCACTCTGCCCATAGTTTGACTATTAGTCTCAGCATCTGCTTTGATACCCTGCTGGGTAGAGTCTTTCAGAGGCGTTTTGTAGTAGGATCCTGTCCTGTTCCCCGTTTTCTCCCTCTTCTGATGTCCATCCCTTTGTCTTTCTGAGTAAGGATTGATTATCTCACCCAGGGTCTTCCTTCTTGCTTAGCTTCTTCAGGTGTACAGATTTTAGTATGTTTATCCTATACTATATGTCTAATATCCAGTTATAAGTGAGTATATACCATGTGTGTCTTTCTGCTTCTGGGATACCCCACTCGGATGATCTTTTCTAGTTCCCACCATATACCTGTGAAAGAAGTGGGGGGGGGACAGAAATACCTGGAGGGGACAGGAGCTCCACAGGAGAGTAACAGAACAGCAACAACAACAACAACAAAAATCTGGGCCCAGGGGTCTTTTCTGAGACTGATACTCCAACCAAGGACCATGCATGGAAATAACCTAGAACCCCTGCACAGATGTAGCCCATGGCAGCTCAGTGCCCAAGTGGGTTCCCCAGTAATAGGAAGAGGGGCTGTCTCTGACATGAATTCAGGGGCTGGCTCTTTCATTACCTCCCCCTGAGGGGGAGCAGCTTTGCCATGACACAGAGGAAGACAATGCAGCCAGACCTGATGAGACCTGATAGGCTAGTGTCAGATGGAAGAAAAGGAGGACCTCCCCTATCAGTGGGCTTGGAGAGGGGCATGGGAGGAGATCAGGGAGGGAGAGTGGGATTGGGAAGGAATGAGGGAGGGGGCTACAGCTAGGACGCAAAGTGAATAAACTGTAATTAATAAAAAATTAAATAAAATTTAAAAAGAAAAAAGAAAAAAGAAAAGGAAAAGAAAAGAAAAGAAAAGAAAAGAAAAGAAAAGAAAAGAAAAAGCCATTTTCTCTGATGCCCAAGCATAGAGCTTGTGTGGTGTATGGGAGGTGGCTGGCTGTTTCCTGGCTCAGGTTCCCACACTTGGAAGATTATCTCAATGGGACAGCACAGCAGGATCCTATCAAGTGGCCAATGGGAGACAGGATCTGAGCTAGAGGCATCTTAGATACCACAGTTTTGCTCTTGGTGTCAATGTCCCAGAGCCAATATAAATATTTAAAGTCTCAAAAGCTGACTGGGCTCGCTTGGTGGGTCTATAGCCTCGAATGCCACGTAGTAGTTGAAGTCTGATGCAAATCCATATTACCACTACTAGATTCCCTTCTCTCTCTTTTCTTCTCTTCTTCCCCCTCCTGTTTTCCCCCTTCTTTCTTTTCTTCAACATAGTCTTCTTCTTCTTTTTTTTATCCAGAAACATGGCCATATTTCATTGGACTAATCCATTGTTATAAAGTCATATTCCTTGGAACCATGATTCCTTGGCGGGGTCATTGGGAAATGTGTCAGGGCAGCTTCCCATCAGCATCTAATCACTCTTTTCTGTTTGACAAGAGAGTTTCCTAGAAAATAAAGACACCGTGGGAAACACTGTGAAACATGGAATTAGATAATCTTAAAAAAAAGAAACTATCTTAATTTTATCTTGTAGCTAATTTATTTCCCCTGATTTAAAGCCCTCCTCCCTGACTCCCATTTTTCCCAGATTTGGGAGACTTGTCCCACTCGTTTTATTTAGCAATGGACTACTGAGAAAATAAGCTTTGAAAAGTGGCTGGATGCAGCTGTGGATCAATATCATGAAACCTGTGATTTGACCTTTTTTCCATACTGGTGACATAATTGATATTTTTAATATTGTATCATCTACAAGACTCAAGTAAATGAAAACTGTTGCCTTCAGTTGACATATGAGACAGATAATTTTTTTTTATTTGTGTGTGCTGAGTAGCAGTACACAATTTTACTTTAAAAACAAACAAACAAACAAAACAAAACAAAACAAAAAACAAGTGGCTCTTATTTGATCACCTCCTCCTGAGGGGGAGCAGCTTTGCCATGCCACAAAGGAAGACAATGCAGACAGCCCTGATGAGACCTGATAAGCTAGGGTCAGATGGAAGGGGAGGATGACCTCCCCTATCAGTGGACTTGAAGAGGGACATGGGAGGAGATGAGAGAGAGTGAGATTAGGAAGGAATGAAAGAGGGGGCTACAGTTGGGATGCAAAATGAATAAACTGTAATTTCAGAATATTGATTGAGTTCTGCATCTATTAATTTTCTATAAAATAGTGACTCCTTTTTACTCCCAGAGGTGATCTCCCAGAAAGCTTGAATTGAGAAAGATGAATTCTATGTTGCCTATGTTGTGCCTATTTCTTCAGCCAACTTTCTTAGTCAGGCTAGAAAAAATACCAACTTCTTGTGAGAACTGGATATAAAAACATAGGAATGTCTTATTTCTAATTTATCACATACCTGATGCTTTCCCATGCTAGGATTCAATTTCTTCTGTCTCAGTGGAGAACTGTTTTCTTTCTGCTGAAGGTCTGGTCCTGGATCAGGCTTCCTTCTAAATGTTTTATTCCTTTGATGGCTTTACTTTTCTTACAGTATTTTGTACAGCTTTCTTCTTAATTATTAACACTACCATTTAGCTGCATTGTGATACTTTAAGAAAAAAAATCCCATGTTTTAAAGAAAAAAGAAAAAAAAAACTATGCATCTGTACATATGAGCAATAACAAATGGATTCAGAAACACACTCATGGGCGCACACACATACACACAGATTGAATGTGTGACAATAATAATTAAGGAAATGGAGGCCCTGAATTTGAGAGGGAGTGAGAGGAGACACAGGCAGAGTTGGAGAGAAGAGAGGAAGGATGAAGGCAGTATAAAAACATAAAAATCTAATGACAGTGTCCTTTATTTTACAGAATCTTTTCAGTTTCATGAGGTCCCATTTATTGATTGTTGCTCTTAGAGCCTGAGCTGTTGGTGTTCTGTTCAGGAAGTTGTCTCCTGTGCCAATGAGTTCAAGGCTCTTCCCCACTTTTTCATCTAAGAGGTTTAATGTGTCTGGTTTTATATTGAGGTCTTTGATCCACTTGGACTTTAGTTTTGTGCAGGGTGATGAGTATGGATCTATTTGCATTTTTCTACATGTAGGCATCCAGTTAGACCAGCACGATTTGTTGAAGATGGTATCATTTTTCCATTGTATGGTTTTGCCATGTTTGTCAAAGATTAGGTGTCCATAAGTGTGTGGGTTTATTTCAGGGTCTTCTATTCAATTCCATTGCTTCACCAGTCGGTTTCTATGCCAGTAACATGTAGTTTTTAGTATTGTTGCTCTATAGTACAGCTTGAGGTCAGAACAAAATGACTGCCTACAGCTTGGGAAAGGATCTTCAACAACCCTATATCTGACAGAGGGCTAATATTCAGTATATATAAGGAACTGAAGAAGTTCCTTATATATACTGAAGTTCAAATCAAGTAATACAGTTAAAAAATGGAGTACAGCCTTAAACAGAGAATTCTCAATAAAGGAATATCGAATGGCCAAAACAAAACAAAACAAAAAACAAACAACAACAACAACAAACACTTAAAGAAATGCTCAACATCCTTAGTCATCAGGGAAATGCAAATAAAAACAACCCTGACATTTCATCTTACACCTATCAGAATGGCTAAGATCAAAAGCTCAAGTGACATCACATGCTGGAGAGGTTGTGGAGAAAGGGGAACCCTCCTCCACTGCTGGTGTGAATGTAAACTTGTACAACCACTCTGGAAATCAATCTGGCTCTTTCTCAGACAATTAGGAATAGCACTTCCTCAAGATCCAGCTATACCACTCCTAGGCATATATCCAAAAGATGCTCAAGTTTACAATAAGGATATTTGCTCAACAATGTTTTTAGCAGCTTTATTTGTAATACCCAGAACCTGGAAACAACCTAGATGCACTTCAACTGAAGAATGGATGCAGAAATTATGGTACATCTACACAATGGAATATTACTCAGCAATAAAAAACAAAGAAATCATGAAATTTGCAGGTAAATAGTGGGAACTGGAAAAGACCATCCTGAGTGAGGTATCCCAAAAGCAGAATGAAACACATGGTATATACTCACTCATAAGTGGATAGTAGACATGTAATACAGGATAAACTTACTAAAATCTGTACACCTAAAAAAAAATAATCAAGATGGAGAACTCTGGCTAAATTGCTCAGTCCCCATTCATAAAGGTAAAGAGGATAGACATCAGAAGAAGGAGAAAACAGGGAACAGGATAAGAGCCTGTCACAGAGGGCCTCTGAAAGGTTATACCCTGTAGGGTATCAAAGCAGATGCTGAGACTTATGGGAAAACTTTGGGCAGAGTGCAGGGAATCTTATGAAAGAATTGAGAAATGTAAGTCCTGGAGAAGGACAGGAGCTCCACAAGGAGAGCAACAGAACCAAAATATATTGGCACAGGTGTCTTTTCTGAGACTGATACTCCAACCAAGGACCATTGATGGAGATAACCTAGAACCCCTGCACAGACGTAGCCCATGATAGTTCAGTGTCCAAGTGGGTTCCATAGTAATGAAAACAGGGACTGTCTCTGACATGAACTGATTGGCCTGCTCTTTGATCACCTCCCCCTGAGGGGGGGAGAAGCCTTACCAGGCCACAGAGTAAGAGAATGCAGCCATTCCTGATAAGACCTGATAGACTAGGATCAGAAGGAAGGAGAGGACCTCCCCTATCAGTGGACTTGGGGAGGGGCATACTTGGTGCAGGGGGAGGGAAGGTGGGACTGGGCAGGGAGGAGGGATGGGTTTACCGGGGGGGTAGAAAGTGAATAAATTGTAATTAATAAAAATTAGAAAAAGGAAAAAAAAACCCATAAAATTACATAAAACAATATTAAAGCCTCTTTCTGAGCCTGAAGTAAATTGTCTCTGCACACCTTTCCTCTCCCATACTCAACACAGCATTCAGCTCACTACTCCACGGAAGATGTCTTGTCCAGCTCTCCACGTTCATCTCTTCCTTTTGACACATTATATTTTGTTGACACAGTGGTCATGCCTCTCCTTTGGTTTTCTCCCTCATAACTGACCCTAAGGATCAGCTGCTGAGACCGGCTTCTCCTTTATTATACATAGAAACATTGGCTTTTGTCCAGACTTGATAGTGAGTTCAGTTGTCTAGACACAAACTCCATGTGTCCGAAGAGGAAACTTGAACTTGTCGTGCCCACTGTTTCATCCTCTCAGCCATCTCTGTGACACAACCCTCTGCTTTAGTGTTGTAAACCGATGCTGGAAGCCAATGTCAATTACTTTCTTCTAAGCCCTGCTGCATCAGCAATTCTTCTTCTTCTCTACAAAGTAAATAAACAGGATTCTGTTTTTCTCTTCTGTCATTTTGCTGCTACCACTTGAACCCTGCCTATCATTGTTTATCTCCTGAAACCTACAGCAGCTTTCTGAGATGACGTTCACTAGCTTTTGTTCCTTCTCACTCAGTTTGTACTCAGTAGGAAAAGTGATCGTGTCAAAGTGTTAACATTACCACACCACTTTCCCCGTCCAGGATCTGCAGTGGATTTCCCCCTTACTTACAGTGAGACTGAAACCTCTTCCCAAGATCTGACAATCCCTGTGTGATGTGACATCTTCCTGGTATTGCTCTCATTCCTTTTCTGAGCTCTAGCTCTGGACTCTATCTTAAAACAACAACATCAAACAACATCAACAACAACCACAAAACCTTGGCCCTTTCTCTGAGTACATTTGAAAAATCCTTTTTTTTTTTTTTTTTTTTTTTTTGCTTCTCTTTGGAGATCCCAGTGCTCCCCACCTTCATTGATCCTTCTGTTTTAAGTCTCTGATGGAGTGGTACTCTTTTTAGAAAGATTCTCTGATTACTCATTGCTTGTCATTCTTGTCTTCAGAGCATTGCTTCTTTCTCTCCCCCCAGCACTTACAACTCTGTTTCACTCCTTGCTCTAATGGTGAACTCAAAGGTGCAGATGATCCTTTTATAGAGCATCATTTTGTCTTCAATGAGCAGGATGTGTCATAAAATATCTTGTGTACTGGATGGATGCATTGCCTGTCAATTAAAAAAAAAACTATGGCCTATAAGAAAGAGTAGAATAGAAGGTAGGACATCTGACAGGCAGAAAGGGTTCTGGGATAGAGCCAAGCACTAGAGATTCACCTGGGAAGATGTGAGGAGGACAAATGCATGATACCAGTTACCCAGCCAGATTGTGCAGTGTAGAATAAAATAAATGGGTTATTTTAAGTTATGAGCTAGCCAGAGAAGAAACTAACTATATAGCCTAGGTATTTGTAAGTACATTTTGGGTGTCATAAGTCATTATCCTGGGAGCTTGGGGTCAGGAGAAAAACTATCGCAACAGCCAGATGCTTAATAAATGTTGAATGAATGACCATATTATCCCTTGTGTTCATTGGTAGGGATGCACAAAAATAATGTGTACAATTGAAATGACAAAAAAGAATGGTGAAATGATCTAGATAGAGAAGAATGAATAGAACATATACTAAACATGTGGGTTATATCAGAACTATCTTCCTACTTGTTAGTCAACAAATCTTTCGCTACAAAGACAATCGACATTGTGTATTCACCATGGTTTAGGATACTCTGAATGTATGAAACACAACTGTGCTATACTAACTTAACATTTTTTATAATTTACTTTTATGAACTTATCCAGTGAGTTGTATGATATTTTGCATGAAATATTTGAGTAATCATTTTATAATCCAATGATTACATTTAGTGGTAATTTTGTTCCTTGGCTTGGATACCTTCTTTTGTGTTGGTGGTTTCATCTTTTATTAAGCTAAGGTAATAGAAAAGTTTTCCAGTTAATCCCGAACACTCTTAAGTTCAGGAGTTTCACATTCTACTTAAAATAAAGGCTTTCACATTCTATTCAGAATACTCAACAATCAGTGGGCTATAGATTTCAAGTGGTTTCATTTCAGGTAACATCTATGAATTCTGCCATGCCTTCATGTGCTCCTTGGTTTCTATCAGTAAGAAACTGACTGGGGATCAAGAAACATGAAAAGAAGGTATTGCTACAATTCTCTTTCTGCAAAAATGACTATTGTTTCAGCTGTCACACTGACACTCTTGCTAATATGTGCTCAGAAACTTGTGGTTGTGCTTTGTGTATCGGGGAACACAATAACAAGTGCTGCACCCAACTCCACATTTGTACAAAGTCCATGCTGCCCTGAGTCCTTCCGTGCCTCCTGAGCAAATGAGATGTGGAGAGCATCCAAGTGTGTGAGATGTAGGGTTTATGTGACAGTAGCTTTGAATGAGAACTCCTGACAGAGGCTTTTCATATCTGCTCAAGTGTTTTCCTACCAAGCCTTTGAGTTTCTTCTTTTTCATGAGGGCGGGTCTTTATCATAGTTCAAAGCTGATCACACTTTCTCTGGTTCTCACCTCAGCTCAATTCCTCAGGTGAGTCTCTTTTACCTTTAATCTCTGTCATAGCACAATGCCACACGATTCATAGAAGATCTGGGAGAGTAACACAGAGGTCACATTTTAAACATGTGATCAAATATATTATAAACTTCCAGATTTTTTCTCAAGGTAGTATAATGCCTTTTGCTTCCACCAAAAACAAAAGAGTACAAGACGATCTGCATTTCACTCACACAGACTTTCTGTGGTTTTCTTCATTCCAATGAACGTGTAGTAAGTGGAATCTCACAATAGGCTAGGCTCTTCAGTGTGGGATGACTAAAAGTACAGTGAGGGTTCTTGCACTCTCTTTGAATTTTATGTTACACTTACTGTGAATGCCTCTGAAATGCTTTTCTGGCAGGCAACAAATTAAAAAAAAATGGGTGAAGTTCAGAAGAGCAAGGAACAAGGCAAACATAGAAAACAAAACATTTCAGGTAAGTTATGTAATTCCAGTCCTTCTATTGTCTGCTGCTTTGCTATTGTTGGTTTGAGAAATTATTGCCATAATTTTAGGGATTCATGCTTCACTGATAATGAATGAACTATAAAGATAAGAATGTGATGTGTTTTTTAATATAATGGAATTAATAATAGGAACAGTTCAACAGTACAAATTGTTCCATATATGGTAATAAATACACAGACACACACACACACACACACACAGAGAGAGAAAGAGAGAGAGAGAAAGAGAGAGAGAGAGAGAAACTGGCTCCTGTGGTATCAAAAAACTATAATTACACATCTCTCAGAATATAAACTTTTTGTATTTTTTAGTACATATAAAATGAGGATAATCAGTTATTGTTTTATAGTTTATTTGTTGACGTTCTTTGTGAACTTCAAATATATATACAATGAATTAAATGCTGAGATTGGATCTTCAGAGCCAACATCAAAAGCCTGACATGGTAATTTCTACCTGTCACATTAGGACTTCAGCACTGGTGGACAAGAGACAAGCAGATCCCAGGGACTCACAATCCAGTCAATCTCATGGAAATAGTGATTCATTCCTAGGTTCAATGGGAGATTCCCATGCCAAAGGACATCAATAAGTGATTGAGAAACACATCCTATTATCAAACTTCAGCCTCTTCATGTGACTTTAAAGGCATACCCCTCCTATACATGTATACACACATACCACTCCCACACACTCAAAGAAATACATGCTCTAAACATAAACCTTGGCTCTGCTACTTACTTACTCATGATGTGTGCTCAAAGAGCTGTATGTCTCTGGAGTTCAGATCCACCATGAAAAAATGTATTTCAGTTATCATACTGTTTATTTGACGAGTGAGTAAAAGATCTCTTTGGGAAAACATTTTGTTGTCAGCATTTGGCATAGTTAAGAGAATGTAAAGGTCTATAGAAAATTGCTTAACAAAGACTCATGACCAAACCTTTGGCAGAGTACAGGGAATCATAAGAAAGAAGGGGAGTTAGTCTGATGGGGAAAGGATAGGAGCTCCACAAGGACCAAATATATCTGGGCACAGGGTCTTTTCTGAGACTGACATTCAACCAAGGACCATGTATGGATATAACCTAGAACCTCCACTCAGATGTAGCCTGTGGTAGCTCAGTAACCAATTGGTTTCCCAAAGTGAGGGGAACAGGGACTATTTCTAACAGGAACTCAATGACTGGCTCTTTGGTCTCCCCACCCCTGAAGGGAGGAGCAGTCCTGTTAGGCCACAGAGGAGGGCTTTGCAGCCAGTCCTGAAGATACCTGATAAAACAGGATCAGATGAATGGGGAGGAGGTCCCCCCTACCAGTGGACTTGGAAAGGGGCACAGTGGAGATGAGGGAGGGAGGGAGGGACTGGGAGGGAATGAGGGATCGGGACACGGCTGGGATACAGAGTTAATAAAATGTAACTGATAAAAAAAAATAAAAAAAAGAAAATTGCTTAAAAAAAACAAATAAAAAGAAAAATCACACCTAGTCACCGAGATTCTCATGGTTCATTTGTAGCAAAATGTAGGTCAGCACAGTGCAATATCAGTACATTTAATCAGGTTTTCCATTTTGTGTCGTCCAACGGAGCATGGATGGCTGTAGCTGGCCCCAGTGAATTTCTCGGGAAGCTTTCATATGTAAATGCACGAGAATTTCTGTCCACAAGCTAACATGACACTTGCAGTTTTAGACACTGTCTTGCTGATTACCACACAACCCAACTGCCCCATAAATTATCTTTATAAATGAAACTTTGCATACATATGCAGCAATGAGCATGGAGCAATAAATTGGTCACGACTCCCTGTCTCCAATGGCGCCAGTTCATCACTTCCTTCAGCATGTTGCGACTGAGGGCATGTTGGTGGACGCCCTTGACTAATCTCCTATCATGATGTACCTCATATTTCAGTACACACTGGCACACGGTGGCCTTTGGAGGGGAAGAAAACTTTAGTTTCCTGCACTGTCAGTTCTGCCTACAGCAAACCTAATATATATTTATACATGTATATATAATAATTGAGAGAAATGTTAAGCAATCAAAGCTTTTACAAAGCACACCATGATTAATTACTAGCTTCACTTATGAGTTAGCTGTAGAGAATGCTTCCTAGGATTCTCATCTTATTAGATAGGATGATTCATGTGCCTTTTCTTGGCACAACTTCTGCTTCTTTGGCGATATCCTCATCAATATTGTAGGCAGTTACGGGGTTCTGCTCACTAACACAGCCAAAAAAAAAAAAATCCTTTCAAGAAATGTCTTTGGTCTTGGGCAGCTAACAATTGCTACACAATGCGTCTACTCAAACTCATTCTTTTTAACTCTGTCACCGGCGTGGCCTGAATCTGGAGCTTTAGTTACTTCATTATTTTTAAAAATAAATTCAAGTTTGAAAAGTGTAAACAGGAGTTTCAGAGCAGCCTCTTCTCTGCCCTTTACCTGCTGCTGCTGTGCTAACTCTGAAGCCTCCATGTAGGGAAGTGGATTCTTTGACTTGCACGGGACTGGCCGTTTCAACAGTGATTCTCGTCTTTCCCCTCTTTCCAGTGTCACATTCTTCGTGTTTTCCTGCCACAATCCCGCTGTGGGTTTTCTGAAAAAAAGATTTTGCTTTCATTACACAAAGGAGAGACACGGCTGCCACCAGGCTGCGTCCCTTTCTTTTGTCTTGGGAGGGGATATGATACTGGGAACCGTCACAGGCAAATTATGACCATGAGACAAGCTTACACGTTAGAATCCTGGCCTTGCCGCCATGCTCAGATGGGGCTCTGAGCCACTGCCAACAGCAGCCGCCTGTTTCTGAGCAGTGGTCCTGGGAGATAAATACGACCCCACTTATTGAAGCCATTCTGCAAGAGGGTTTTGTTTCCTTGCAGCTGCAGACCTACTGATACAATTACTTTTGGATACAGACATGGCAGTCAGCTTTACATTTGGACCCCAAATGTCCCGCTCAATTGACAGGGGGTCTTTCATCTAAGAGTAAGATCTAAAGAGTAGTAAAACAATAAAATAAGTTTTATTTTAAACATTCTTTATATGCACCCCCATGTTAGCTGATACTGCTGGTGCTAAAGGCAGGCTTCGTTATCTGCAATGATGATGAAAACTTGTTAAAATTCCAGCTCTTTAGACAGACATTAAAGGTCTTCTTCATGGCAGGGTGGTCTATTCAAGATTTTTTAGGAAAGCAGTATGAATTTAGGAGTATGCTTCTTTCCTTTTACATTTTAAAGCAGTGTGTGTGTGTATGTGTGTGTGTGTGTACATTTGTGCACATGTGGAAGTCAGAAGAAAACCTACAGCAGTCAGTTCGCTCCTTCCATCATGTGGGTCCCAGGAACTGGGATGACTCCGGCCATCAAGCTAGGCAACAAGCACCTGTACTTGCTGAGTCCTTTCACCAACCCCCACGCTTAATTTTTATGATTTCTTCAAAGACACACTTTCATGTTTACTCTACTTTCATTTCTTCTGTTTAAACCTCCCATGTCTTACACACACACACAACAAAACTCACAATGATCATTTTCTCCTTAGAAGCAGAGCTTAGTTGTGTGATTATGCACTTAACATTTTATGTGTTTCTTCTTTTCTTCTCCACATTTGATATGTGGATGTTCAACATGATTCCATATTCTTAGGATCTGAACAGGAGGAGGCAGATTTTTATTAAATATACCACGAGACTTTCAGTAAGCACCTGGTAATTACTGTTGACTTTATGTGTCTCTGTAGATGGTTTTAATTTTCTCCATTCAGGCTCTTCTCAAATACCTTGATGCTGCATATTTTAATGTTTATAACACTAACTGTCTAGGGCTTGGTGGCAGAGTTTAGTACTAGAGCTCTGTCTAGCATTCATGAGCCTCTGGGTTTGATCCTCAGCCCTGTAAACAAAACAAAACCAAACCAAACAAAAACATCTGGAGTAGATATGTCTATGAAAACCATGTGCAATTTATAAAAGTATTCACAATTATCAATATGAAAACTTTGAAACCCAAATGGAAAAGTGACCAAAGGGTTGAGGATATGGCTTAGTCAGGACAGTGCTTTGCACGCAAGTATAAGGACCTGAGTCTGTATCCTTCGCACACATGTGAACAACAAAGCGTGTGCTTACAATCCAGTACAGAGGAGGTAGAGAGAGCAGGGTCCCTACACTGGCTGGCCAGCTCGGGTAGCCATGTTAGCTATCTCCGGGTTCAGTGAGTCAATCTGTCTCAAAAAATACGGTTGAAAGTTATTGAAGAAGACACCTGACAACAACCTCAGTCCTCCACAGAGATATATGTGTTTACAAATATACACATACCCCCACACAAGCAGAAAACAGTTTGATCATTGCTTTCATGAATAAACTCAAATGGTTGAGAACTTTAAAAATCGCCACCTTTTTTTTTTGGTATTATAAGATATAATGTAAAACATGAAGGTTCGTTTATAAATGCTTGTCACTTCTTATATTTTATTTATCCTGATATTTGTTATCACATATACAGATAATAATGAGCTATTCTCTTAGTATTTATACATGTGTCAGTGATTCCTTGCTGATTTAAATATTATTTGAAGGTACCCATTTCCTACTACTAATTTAAGTAAAAATTTTCTTCTAAGATTCCACTGTTGTGGCTCAGTAAGGAAGGCCTCTGGCACACATCATGTTGGAAGTAGCATTCTTGTAGTCAAGACACTTTTCAGTGTTTGTAGTACCTGGTCAATCTTAAGGAATATTCCCATGAAAATAATGGAAGTAAGATGAAAGTTCAATTTAAAAAGTAAGGTTAAGTTCAATTTAAAAAGTAATGTTACTCATTGAGCATAGGCAAACTGAACAACATGAGAAAAGATCGATGCATTCAGTAGGAGCTTTATAAAAGTGAGGGTCTGAAGGAAAATGCTTTAAAGAACTCAATGATGAAAGAAAAAGAAAAGAAACATAAAGAAGAGACAAAACAGAAAACTTTAACACCAAAACAATAAAAAAAGAAAAAAGAAAGAAAGAAGCTAAAGACAATGTTAAAAGTTGTTCAAATATCTCTTATGGGTATTTGTTAAGGATGAAAGGTTAAGGTTGTTGCTTAAGCTATACTGATAACACAGAGTTTAAATCAGGCATGGCTTCTTATCTTTTAGGGTTAAAATCAGTGGTAATTAGTAGCTGCTATTTACTTCACCAAGCATCCTGGAATCCTCATTTTCCCTCTCCACATTCCTGAAAAGTAGGATTTAAGATCACTGCTTAGAAAATGAGAAAGTGGCTTTGCAAGGCTGCTCCTCCCTTGGGAAGGGGTAAAAGAGCACGCCACTGAGTTCATGTCTGAGACAGTCCCTGTTCCCCTTACTAAGGATTCTGCTTGGATGCCGAGCTGCCATGGGCTACATCTGGGCAGAGGTTCTAGGTTATATCCATGAATGGTCCTTGGTTGGAGTATCAGAGGAGAACAATGCAGCCAGTTTTGATGAGACCTGATAAGCTAGGGTCAGAGGGAAAGGGAAGAGGACCTCCCCTATCAGTGGACTTGAAGAGGAGCATGGGAAAAGATGAGATAGATAGGGATTGGGAGGGAATGAGGGAGGGGGCTACGGGTAGGCTACAAAGTGGATAAACTGTAATTAATATAAATAATTTAATTTAAAAAAGAAAATGAGAAAGTGAAGCTTCAAAAATTGAGCGATGTTAGGCAGAAGCTGATGAATCTCTGGGAGTTGGAGGCCAGTCTGGTCTATATAGAGTTCCAGGATAGCCAGGGATATGTAGAGGGACCCTGCCGCAAAAACAAAACAAACACAAAACAAACAAAAAATAACCTTGCCAAAGTAATACCGTTTCTGAAGTATGGTGCCTGAGTTTGAATTTGCTTCTGTTTACAGATGCTGTGTTTGAAGTGTCTTTTTGGTGATATGGCATGTTTAAGTAATCGTATTGTTATGGCTTAGACATGGAGTGTCCCTGGCCTGCAAAGGGTCGGAAATCCCTGGTTGATAGCATATAGACTTTAAGAGATTATTCTATCAGAATGGGTCTAACACCATCAGTGGATTCATCTACTGAGGAATACACGGGGGACTGTATGAATACACAGGTCAATTAGGAAGTCAAGCTTGGAGGGAGGAAGTGATTTACTTGGAGGCATGCTTTTTCATATACGTACTCATTGTATTTCTGTCTGTCTGTCTGTGTCTCTGTTTCTGTCTCTTTCTCTCTCCTCTCTCTGTCTCTGTCTCTGTCTCTGTCTCTGTCTCTGTCTCTGTCTCTGTCTCTCTCTCTCTCTCTCTCTCTCTCTGTGTGTGTGTGTGTGTGTGTGTGTGTGTGTGTGTCTTTCTCTCTGTCTCCCTGCTTCCTGGCTGTCCACATATAAGATTATTTCTTCTGAAATGCCCTCCCCCTCAACCACAGTTGCAAAAGCCATAGGGCCCACCTCTGTAAACTGTGAGCCAGAAGTAAATCCTTCCTTCCTTATTTGTTTTCCCAGGTATTTCATCACAACAATAAACCAGTGACTCACAGACCTTAGTGCTATTTAGTTAATACTAAGGTACATATTTATGTGGGAAGCTTTTTCTGTAGAGAAACCAGTTATGTTGACTGTCAGATTTGTGTCCTGGCTGTGCCAAGTTATTTTATATTCAAGCCCGAGGGTTTCTCATGAACTGTGCAAAGTGATCTTAACTTGAAATATTACCACGAAAGATTAATCTTGTAAAATATGTATCAAGGAATGATAAAAATAGTCATCTTGAAAATGGTCAACCCAATAAGCATTATATGTTTTTAAATTCTGGAAAGAGGCATTATTGGTTATAAAGAATACTTATATGTTAATATATTTAAAATATAAAAATTCATTAGAGTGTCTCACTACCAGTATATATTCATAGGGATTTTGGTTATGGCTTTATGTCATACAATATACACTTTAATTAGTAATAGTTAATCAATATTTCATGGAAATCTCTCCTGTCCAGTGAGAGATCTATAACACAACATTTTCACATCTACATATTATTCCATGGTGGACATATCCTATCTTATTCAGTTATAACAAAACTATAAATTGTTGAGCTGATTTTTATTTTTCAGTTTTTTGGAAACCTGAACACTTTATTTTTAAACAGCCTGCTTGATATATTTGTGCACACAGTTTATTCAATTCCTTGTTATAAATTTGTGGGAACAGGGTTTCTGGGAGGAAAGAGTTACTTCAAAAATATTTATTTCACATATTTATTTATTTGTGTGTGTGTGTACATGTATGTATAGATTTAATGCTTCTTTATACATGTAGTACATGGAGGCCAAAAAGAAGTTTTTAATTTTTTTTTTTTTTTTAGTTTTTTTGAGACAGGGTTTTGCTATGTAGCCGTGGCTGTCCTGGAATTCACTCTGTATGTCATGCTGGCCTTGAACTCACAGAACTGCTCCTGCCTCTGCCTACTGAGTACTGAGATTCAAGGTGTATACTACCACTGTCCAACAGGACATTGGACCTTCTGGAGCTTACAGGTGTTTATGGAAGTCCTGGCTTTTAATGTGGGTACTGGCATCAGAATACTAGTTTTCGAGATTCCATAGTATATTTTCTTAGCCACTGATCCATCTGTCCAACCCAGAGCCTTAGTATATTTAGCTGTAATGCCTTTGATCAATTTTCTTTTTGATTTTTATAATTTATTTATTATTGTAGTGCCCTTCCTCATCTCTTCTCAGTCCCATCCTTTCCCCTTCTTTCCCCCTATGCTCCTCCTCTAATCCACAGAAAGGGGAAGCCCTCCTCCCCAACCATCTGACCCTAGTCTATAAGGTCTCATCAGGACTGCCTGCATCCTCTTCCTCTGTGGCCTGCAAGGCCACCCTGCCAGGGAAAAGTGATCAAAGTACAAGCAACAGAGTCCATGTCAGAGACAGCCTCTCCTCCTCCTACTAGGGAACCCACATGGATACTGAGCAGCCTATGGGCTACATCTGAGCAGGGGCTCTATATCCTCTCTGTGCATGGTCCTTGGTTGGTGCGACATTCTCTGCAGGCCCTACTGGGCCTCGGGTTTTTGGCTTTGTTGGTCTTCTTGTGGAGTTTCTGTCTCCTTGGGGTCCTTCTATTTAATTGTGGGCATCCCCATTCTTCTACACAAAGGCCATAAAAAAGGATTTCAACAAAATGTATGAGAATGCACTTTTTTGAAATCTCTTATTGTCTGTCTTTGGAAGTACAACAAAAACAAAGCAAAGCTAAGCAGCAAAGAAATGAATGGGAGAAATTACACAATATGAACAAAATGTAAACACCTTTCTGTAATCACTAAGATAAACAAACCAATGATGAGGTGTCTCTTTTGGAATCTTGCCTATGAACCTAATTATGCTGATTCTCAGATCACTGCAGCCCAGAAGGCAGGAAGTATCACCTTAGTCTCTGGCTTATACTCTGTTTTTCCTACCTCTTCTACCTAGCAGGTACTAGGTGTATATGATGAGACTGGAGTTAGATGTGGGAGAGGAAGGGTAATGATTTTAATGAGTTTTTCTTATCTCAGAATACCCTGCTTGTTTTTTGGAATCTTTCATTAAACATACAATGATGACAGTAAATTAGTCATTGAAATTTATTGAATTCTCTTTAGGAAATGCAAATTATATGCTTTTGGCCAGGTGGTGGAAGCTCACATCTTTAATCCCAGCACTTGGGAGGCAGAGACACTTAGATCTCTGTTAGTTGTTGGCCAGCATGATCAACAGAGCTAGTTTTAAGACAGTCAGGGCTACAGAGAGAAACCCTGTCTCAAAAAAAAAAAAAATGGTGCTTTTATATCCAGAAGTCTCACATGCTTATGGTGCCTTGCAGACATTGGATGCTTACCATCATGTATCTGTTACTCCTGCTGTTGGTCTTTGTGACTACTGTAACTAACATGCAGCTAGAATCTGTACCTATGTGGCAATTCTGTGATAGAATCTGGAGAACAACTCTGATAGAATCATCATTTTTTTTTTCTTTCCTGGAATCCATGTATTAGCAGTGTAACTTCATAAGGAAGCAAGTAGGCTAGGTCCTTGGTGTCTGTCACTGGGAGGATGAGAGCCCTGTACAAAGAACCCGGGCACTAGATTACTTAGAAAGAAACAGAAATTAAACAAACAAACAAACAAAAAATTCTAGGTAAGCCTCAGAGATTTTGATGTTTGCTATCAGCTTGGCTCAACCAGTGCTGATTAAGAGACTATCATTGAATACTATTCTCTGAGTAGCTCCTGTCTACTCTGGTGTCTATCTTTACTTGGCTTCACTACAATCATCCCTAGCTATGAACAACAGACTGATTAAAAAGTTTGTAACTTAGCAAAGGGGGAGAACTTCACATAATTTAAGTTAGATTCAGGACAATGAGAGAGCTTTGCACTAGGTATAGCATGCCATAATTATGATTAGAAATATAAGAACTCTGACTGCTCTATCACACTTTTAGGCATTTTAGAAAAGAGAAAAGGGCAGAATTTGGGCCGCCATAACTCCTAGATAATTACTATTTAAAGCCAAGAAAACTTTAGGGATAACTGTTATCAGTCGGTAAACAAACTTCTGAACCTCAAGCACAGGAACTAATGAGGTAGCCACTTCCCCTGAATGTGATTAAGTAATAGAAAACACATGAAAGTTTTAGCAGGTCTCTATGTGTTTCTTTGTCGGACTGAACTTGGAAAGAGTTTGAATAGGCAAGACTTTTAAGAATTTGATATGGAAGGGGATGGTATTTTCATATTTGTATTTTTATTGTTTTATAATGTGACTAAAACACTTGGAAACACATCAAGGATACTCACTTTTCAAATACATAAATACAAAGATAACCATCAAAAGGCTCATCTGTTCAGATCACTAATAATCTATCGTTTGTTTAAACTCAGAAGACAATTTTCAAGCAAAACTCTCCCATTTTCCCATCTATAGTACACAACTCCGTTCTATTAAATGAGCAAGGAAATGTAAAAGTGGAACCATTTCCCCCCTTTTTTTCCTATAAGAATGCTGTATGCAAAAACCAGCCTCCCATTGCTCCATCTCTATCTGTGAACATAGGGATGGAAATGATTCTCTGCAGATCTCCTTCTAGATGGAGTCCTTGGAGTTTAACAGTGTTACTTTCTATGCAAAGCAATCAGAGTTAAGAAACTTCCTTTTCTGTTTTCAAAGAAGTAAAGTGGGTTTTGTATTTTTGGAGACCTCCTTATAAAGTATTTTTATGTTAAATGTTTGAAAAAAAAATTCCTAAGTACTTAACAATCCATTTTCTTTTCTAGAATAGAGACCCAAGACAGTTATATGATTGTGTTATGTCTGTAATTACTGATTTAAAATCCCGCACAGATTGACAAATAACGTTTTGCAATGAATATCCTTTCAAGTACTTTATATCTCAAATGAAAATAAAACTGAAAAATTCATATATAGAGCAAATGCAATTGAATTCTACTCTAGGCAAAGAATATAGTAAATAAGAGGATAAGTCTTAAGGTTGAGAGATTATTTGTAGTTAGGCCCCAAAACTAAGTTTCATCATCTCCAGAACGAGAAATAGTAACACATATTTTACTAGGTCTGTTGTTGAATATTAATATTTACTATTGATTTATCTTTTAGTTAAGCAACAATTATTTCTAAACCAGCTGTATACCCAAATCACCACACAGAGATTAGGATTATTTTAATGAACGTAGAGCACAAGGCTGGGCAATAGTTACTCCATCCTAAACCTCCAAGCCTGCATAGTTTCTTACCATTCAGATTTCACCCATTATACTTGCTTTTAGTCATATCTTAGGTCTGGTTCATCTTTCCTCATGGTTCAAAGTTCCCTCCTGCCGCACACACGCACACCCACACTCTCTCCCCTACTACTCCCACCCTCTTCCTTTTCCTCCCCTCTGACCCAGGATGTCCCACCCTATTCTCTCCATTGCAGAGCACTGGCTGGTTGTTTAATTGACAAAACTGTTTAATTGAACAAAAGGTGGAATGTTTACAGAAACTTGAGACAGGTGAGGCTTAGAATAAGCATCACAATGTAATGTCCAGATTAAAACCAGATAGTGGGGTAGAGAAATCAGCATTTGAATAACAAGGATAAATTATATACATTCCATAAGAACATTATACCAACACAGGTCTTTGTGAAATACGGTATCTTTATCAAGGCCACCAGTAAACAAAATCCAATCTCATGCAGTGCTCTTCAGTTTCCATATCACCTCATGAGTATTAAATGCAGTCAATCACTCTTTTCTTCTTGAAGGGCTACTTCTGCTCTTCAGTTTTAGGATGGCCTGGACCTGACTTTGGTCTTCTTGCTGTCTCACAATCTACTTCCTCTAGATAAAAAAGATTTCTGACATGAACTCAATGGCGAGCTCTTCCCTCCCACCCACCCCCGCTGAAGGAGGAGCAGCCTTGCTAGGCTACAGAAGAGGACATTGCAGCTAGTCCTGAAGAGACTTGATAAGCTAGGGTCAGATGGAAGAGGAGGAGGGCCTCCCCTATCAGTGGACTTGGAAAGGGGCAGGGAGAAGATGAGGGAGGGAGGGGGGTTGGGATGGAATGAGGGAGGGAGCTACGGCTGGGATACAAAGTAAATAACCTGTGATTAATATAAAAAAAAATAAATTTATCAAACAAATAAAACGATTCTACAGAGGGCAAGTGGTTGTTTCACAAGCAGTTTCAGAAGAACCTTTGTGTGCTGGGCATCTTGTAAGTTGGTAATACCCAGACTTCTCTCATCAAACAAGACCTCTCTCTGAGGTTGCAGAATCACTGCGTATTATAACTCTATCACACATGTAGATGTCCATCGGAAATCACAGCCTTCACATGACTGTAAAATAATTTTTGATTATGTTTGCAAGTCTCATCGTTTAAGGAAATCCTCCATTTGTTTGCATGGATGAACATTCTTTGGTGTCATTGCCAATGTGCCTCCCTCTCACTATACCTCTGTAGGCTCCTTTATCTCAGTGTCTACTCTGTCCCATCAATCCACCTGCTAAAATGCTAGTTCCCAGATGCCCTTGTCATTTCCTTGTCGATTCGAACTATCTGACTTTAACTTTCTTGCTTATCTCCACACCGACCCTTCTGTAGGCTCACTGTCCACTGAACAGAAAGGTTTTCTTTGCACCATACCATATGGGGTGTCACCTCCTATTTCAGGATGTGAGTCGTCGACAAGCATCTCTTGGGATCTAATCCCTGCCGACTGAAAGACCTCGGAGTCTCCCTGCCCTCTGTCTTTTTCGTCTGTGCTTCATCATGCCTTCTTTTCGCCACACATGCTGTGTCTCTAGAAGTTCCCCAGTGTTTGGAAGTTTGTCCTCAGTTTGATACAGCTGCAACCTTATCATTCATTCATGTATGCACTCAGAGGTTCAAATGTCAGAGAAGTTTCCTTTAAATGTTCTAATGGAAGAAACTCGGGCAGCTTACCCTCTGCAAAGATACCCAACTTGTTTTGATAGAACATTCATCAGTTCCTGGGATCGTTTACACTTTGTTTATTGGGACTCCTCATCTCCTTACCCCTAGAATGTGAATCTCTTGTAAATGTCCACTGCCCTGGTCTATTGGTGTAAGCCAAGTGACTAGCACTAGTTTCACGTAATTTCATGGCAGAAGAAATGGCTACTGGAGTTGCATTGTTCTTTCAGTTAAGTCTTACACAGTCACTAATGAAGAGAGTGCTAGTGGCTTACCAGTGATTTTTATAACTGCCCATTATCTTCAAAAAGATATTACATGTTGGTGGGAGTTGTTACTTTGTGTAAATATATATTTTTGTATATCATGCACATGTTACTGTCTTTAAAATTTTAATGATTGGGAGTCCAAGATGGTGGCAACCAACTCACACCTTATCTGAGGGGCACAGAATCTGAAACTCCAGAATTGGTGAGTAGAGGGGCAGCTGAAGCCAGAACACCTACATTAAGGCATCCTGGGTGAGAGGAGACAACCCGTGAGCTGGGACAGTTTGGATGCAGGTCACCCTTGGATGTCTTCCAGGGACTGAGAGTGGCAAATATTCAAACCCCCTGCACTCCCCCCTTGCCCCAAGCACAGGCCTGCCTGTGGTGTGGAGGCCACAGTGGTTGCCCCAAGCACAAGCCTCCCTGCTTGATGGTTGAGACAGCAGAGGAGGCTGCTCCAAGTATGGTTCTCCCTCCCTGGTGACCAACCAGCGGACACCACCGATCTGAAAGATCTCCTACACTTTCATTTGCCCCTGCTGGCCTGAATCTGAGAGTAGAGGACAGGGAGAACCCCTGTGCTTTCTGATGAGGCCTGCTAGAGAGTGAGTGCTTGCAGAGCCTAATATCCAGGGTCTTTCTACATCAACAGCCAGACATCGTATCTCTCCCACCCATACACACGGTGTAGGCAACATAGGGATTCTTGGGGCAGTGTTCTCAACATGGAAGCCCCTGTTCTGTGGTTCTGCCAGTGGAGTCCAGGCAAACAATTCCTGGAACGCAGACAGATCTGAAAAATTGAAAGACAGGACAACAAGCCTGTAGGCCACTGAGGCAATCAGGGCACCTGTGCATGCACAATGTGCCCAGAAACAGCACCAGCACCCTGTACCACACTTACACCCCATCCTTCAGGCATCTAGGTGTTCTAGCACCCTGTCCTTCAAGGCACATTTCCACACACACTCCCACACTTGTGAGCATGCACCTGCGCCCTTCCACCCTTAGCGACAGCTGAAACACCAACACACACTCTTGAACCGGTGTTCCTCTCTCATCTTCCTGAAGAATACTCCAAACACCAGAGACAGACAGACCTGCTCTGAAGTACAGACTCCAGGAACAAACAGCCAAGGTTACAGATAAGCAGATGGCTACAGGTCAGCACAAGAACACATCCAAAAAGAAAATCAAAACGTTGAGGCTTCACCAGCAACCGCAAAAATCGATGAATATTTTAAATTATCAGAAACACAGGAAAATGATCTAAAATCTATGCTTATCCAGTTATTAGAGGCACATAAAGAGGAAATGAAAAAATAAACTCTCAAAGAAAGACAGGCAAATACAGGTAAACAAATAGAAGCACATAGTGGCAGGTGGAGAGGAAACTAACAAAAAAATTGAGGCCATCATGGAAAGACAGGAATTCACAACCAAACAGAAGAAGGAAATGCAAAATATGAAAACAGAATTAGAATCAATAAAGAAAACACAAACAGAGAAAACCCTGGAGCTGGAGAACTTGGAGAAAAAAAAATCAGGAACCACAAGGTAAAGATCACCAACAGAATATGGAAATAGAAGAGAGAATCTCAGATGCTGAAGATACAATTGCAGAAATAGATACATCTCTAAAAGAAAAAGTAAAATCAGAAAAGTTCCAAACAAAATAATCAAGAAATCAAGGATGACATGAAAAGATGAAAACTATAAATAATAGGAATTGATGAAAATGAAGATTCCAGGCTCCAAGTCCAGAAAATATTTTCAAAAGAATCATAGAAGAAAATTTTCCCAACATAAAGGAAGAGATGACCATAAACACATAAGATACAGAACACCAAATAGACTTTACCAGAAAAGAAACTCCTCATGTCACAAAATAGTCAAAACACTAAATCTACAGCACAAAGAAAAAATATTAAAAGCAACAAGGGAAAAAAAGCCAAGTAACATATGAAGGTAGACCTATCAGAGTCATACCAGACTTCTCAACAGAAACTAAGAAAGCCAGAAGGACCTGAGCAGAGTAATGCAGATTCTAAGAGACTACAGATGCCAACCCAGACTACAACACCCAGCAAAGCTTTTCCATCAATTTAGATGAAGAAAAAAATATTTTATTACAAAACTAATTTAAACAATATTTACACAGCAACATAACCCTACAGAAGATACTAAAAGGAAAACTCACATCCTATAAAATCATCTACACCCAAGAAAATAAAGGATGTAGATAACTTCACAACAAAAAATTAAAAGAAAACAAGCATAGAAACACAGTAACACCACCCTGTCCACAATAAAAAGAACTAACATTCATTGGTCACTATTATCTATCAAAATTAATGACTCAACTCTCCAATAAAAAGATACAGACTATCAGATTGGTTGCAGAAACAGGATCCACCATTCTGTTGCATCCAAAAAACACACCTATGCAACAAAGATAAACACTACCTCAGAGTAAAAGGCTGGCAAAATGTTTTTCAAAAAAACTGATCCAGAAAATAAGATGGGGTAGTTATCCTAATATCTAGTAAAATAGATTTTCAAATAAAATTAATCAAAACATATGAGGAGGGGTATTTCATTCTCATCAAAGGAAAATTCCACCAGGAAGACATCACAATTCTGAACATCTATGCCTCAAATACAGGAGCACATACATATGTAAATGAAACATTATTAAAGCTTAAATCACCACTCAACCCCAACAAGTTAATAGTGGGATACTTCAACATTCTAATCTCACCAAGGGACAGGTTATCTACACATAAACTAAATGGGGGAAATAATGGCACTTACAGAGGTCCTAAATCACATGGACCTAATAGATGTCTAGAGAACTTTTCACCCAAACTCAGAATACTATACCTTCTTTTCAGCACCTTATGAAACCGTAGCAAAAATTGAGCATGTAGTCAAGCACAAAATAAGCCTCAACAGATACAAGAAGCTTGAAATAATTTATTTTACCCTATCAGATCACTATGGCCTAAAACTAGACATCAACAACAACAGAAACAACAAAAAGCCTACATACACATGTAAACCAAACAATCTCTATTCAATGACAGCTTGGTCAGGGAAGAAATTAAAAAAAAAAAAGAAATTAGAGACTTTCTAAAATTTAATGACAATAAAGGCACAGCTTACTCAAACGTATGGGACACAATGAAATCAGTCCTCAGAGGAAAGTTCATAATACAAAGTGTCTTCAAGAAGAAATTTAAAACATCTCATACAATCAACTTAATAACTCACCTGAAAGCCCTAGGGGAAAAAAAAGAAGTAGACACACCTGAGAGGAATAGATGGCTGCAAACATTCAAGCTTGGGGCTAAAATCAATAAATTAGAAACAAATAAAATAATTCAAAGAATCAATGATACCAAGAGCTGTTTTTGTTTGCGAAAATCAACAATATAGACAAACAATATAGACCCTTAGCCAAACTAACTAAAAGGCAGAGAGAAACAATTCAATTCAGCAAAATTAGAAACAAGAAGGGGGACAAAACAACAGATACTGAGGAAATCCAAACAATCATTAGCTCTTATTACAAAAGCCTATATGTCACAAAAATTGAAAATCTATATGAAATGGACAATTTTCTTGATAGATACTCTTTACCAAAATCAAATCAAGAACAGGTAAATAAATTAAATAGACCTATATCCTCCAAGGAAGTAAAAGTAGTCATCAAAAGTCTCCCTTCCAAAAATGCCCAGCGCCTGATAGTTTCAGTACAGAATTCTACCAGACTAACTAAGAAGAGCTAACTCCAATTCTCTTCAAACTATTCCACAAAATAGAAAAAGAACGATTACCAAACTCATTCTATGAGACGACAGTCACCTTGATAACTAAACCACACAAAGACCCAACAAAAAGGAGAACTTCAGACCTATCTCTCTTATGAACATTGATGCAAAAATAATCAATAAAATATTTGTAAACTGAATACAAGAAGACATGAAAGATATCACTCACCATGACCAAGTAGGCATCATCCCAGGTATGCATGGGTGGTTCAAAATATGGAAATCCATCATTGTAATCCACCATATAAGCAAACCGAAGGAGAAAAAGCACATCATAATCTCTTTAGATGCCTAAAAAGCATTCGACAAAATCCAACACCCATTCATTTTTAAAGTCTTGGAGAGCTCAGAGATACAATGCACATACCTAAATATACTAAAGACAATATACAGCAAGCCTATAGCCAACATCAAACTCAATGGAGAGAATCTTAAATCAATCCCACTGATATCAGGGACAAGGCAAAGCTGTCCACTCTCTCTTTATCTCTTCAACATAGTACTTGAAGTCCTACCTAGGGCAATAAATCAAGGGTATACAAATCAGAAAGGAAGAAGTCAAAGTATCACTATTTGCAGATGATATGATAGAATACATGAGTGACCCCAAAAACTCAACCAAAGAACTCCTTCAGCTTATAAACACCTTCAGCGAAGTGGCTGAATACAAAATTAGCTCAAAAATATCAGTAGCCCTCCTGAATAACGAAGACAAAAAGTCTGAGAAATAAATTAGGGAAACAACACCCTTCACAATATCCTCTAATATCATAAAGTACTTTGGTATGACTGTAACCAAGCAAGTGAAAAACCTGTTTGAAAAAAAACTTCAAGTTTCTGAAGAAAGAAATTGAAGAACAAACCAGGAGATGGAATATCTTCCATGCTCATGGTTGGGTAAGATTAACATAGTGAAAATGGCCATCCTGCCAAAAGCTATCTAAAGAATCAATGCAATTCCCATTAAAATACCAACCCAATTCTTAACAGAACTTGAAAGAAGAATTCTCAATTTCATATGGAAAAACAAAAAAAACCCAGAATTTCTAAAACAATGCTTATAACAACAGGTCGCATGGAGGTATCTCTATCCCTGATCTCAAGTGGTACTACAGAGAAGCAATAATAAAAACTGTGTGGTACTGGCATAGAAACAGAATGGTGGATCAATGGAATCGAATAGACGATCCAGACATAAATACACACACCTAGGGATACTTAATTATTAACAAAGAAGCCAGTACCATACAATGGAAAAAAGACAGCATTTTCAACAAATGGTTGCTGGTCTAACTGAGTGTCTACATGTAGAAAAATGAAATTAGATCCTTATATATCACCTTGCACAAAACTGAAGTCCAAGTGGAACAAAGACCTCAACATAAAAGCAGACACATTAAATCTGTTAGAAGAAAAAGTGGGGAATACCCTAGAACTCATTGGCACAGGAGACAACTTCCTGAACAGAACACCAACAACATAGGTTCTAAGATCAACATTCAATAAATGAGACCTCGTGAAACTGAAAATCTTCTGTAAAGCAAAGGACACTGTCATCAGAACAAAACCTAACCAAACAGCCTATAGACTGGGAAAGGATCTTCACCAACCCTTACATCTGACACAGGGCTAATATTGAGAATATATAAAGAACTCAAGAAGTTAAACAGCAACAAATCAAGTAATCCAATTTAAAAATGGGGTACAGAGCTAAACAGAGAATTATCATTAGAAGAATATAGAATGGCAGAGAAACACTTAAAGAAATGCTCAGTTTGCTTAGTCATCAAGGAAATGCAAATCAAAATGACCCTGAGATTTCACCTTACAATCATCAGAATGGCTAAGATCAAAAACTTAAGTGACAATACTTGCTGGAGGGATGTCAAGAAAGGGGAACACTCCTCCATTGCTGGTGGGAATGTAAACTTGTACAACCACTTTGGAAATCAATCTGGCACTTTCTCAGACAATTAGGATTAGTACTTCCTCAAGATCCAGCTATACCACTCCTAGGCTTATCACAAAAATATGCTCAACTATACAAGAAGGACATTTGCTTAACCATGTTTGTAGCAGCTTTATTTATAATAGCCAGAATCTGGAAACAGTCCAGATGTCCCTATTAAGGGGAAAAGGGACTCTCTCTGACATAAATTCAGTGGCTGGCTCTTTTAATCACCTCCCCCTAAGTGGGGGAACAGCCCTACCAGGCCATGGAGGAAGACAATGCAGCCAGTCCCGGTGAGACCTGATAGATTAGGGTCAGAGGGAAGGGGAGGAGGACCTCCCCTATCAGTGGACTAGGGAAGGAGCATGGGAGAAGATGAGAAAAGGAGAGGGGGTTGGGAGGAGATGAGGGAGGGGTCTATAGCTTGGATACAAAGTGAATAAACTGTAATTAATGAAAAAATAAACAAATTAAAAAAAAAAACAACTAAACTTAAAAACATTTAAAGCTTAGTTTTTTTTTCCAGATAATCTTTATCTGTGAGCTACAGTTAGATAAGAACTGGACCTCTGTCCACAGCTAATCTTGTTAAACCTGTTTCCATATTTGTGCTACACAATATTGGCAAGTGAACATGTAAGTCCAGCTATAAATAATTGGATTTCACATTTTTATATGTGAATTAAATGTATTGAATTTTTACCTTTTTTCAGAACTGTCATTTTCACTGGTATATTTAAGCTCAAATGTAAAAATTAACTGTTGAAAGTGATAAAAATTTCAAACATGGGAAAGAGAGAGAGAGAGAGAGAGGGAGGGAGGAGGAACATTTACAAATGTGGACTTAGAGACTTTTAGGACTCTATCCTAGGGTGGGAAGCATAACTTTTTTTTTTTGGAAACTCCATCTATATTTTCATAGTAGCTAATCCAGGTGTCCATCAACAGAGCAATAAACAAAAATGTGACACACACACACACACATAATGAAATTCTCTTCCGTCGTAAAAATGAAAATATTATATTTGTAAAAAAATAGATTCAAGTGGACATTACCATAAGCAAATTAAGTCTGTCTCTTAAGACAAATATATGCTCTCCATTTGTGCATAATCAAATTTATATTGATATAGTGACATATTATATATAGTATATATGAATGAAAGGAAATTATCAAAGGCAATGAACAAAGCTAATGGGATTGGGAATGGGGAGAAACGTGAGGGTAGGAAATATATTTAAAATACATTGTGAATTTGCCTTGAAGTGTTCTTAGAGCTTCTATATAGTTTTCAATGAGAAAATGCCAATAATGATGGCGGGGAAGCTGCTCTTATCAACTCCTACACAGATTAACCTATAGGTGAAGGACAAACCCGTGGTAAGCATTTGATTCAGGGTGCCATATAGTGGGGGAAAAGAATGGCCAGATCAAATGCACAGGAATTTGAAACGTCCATTGGGATTCTAAATATTCAGGCATCTGTTAGGTAGCAGATCCAGCTAAACATGGCTCATCAAAGAAATTCCAAAATTATGTGGAGGACAAGTTCATCGTTCATAGAGGAGAAAATCTGTCACTGGGGAAGTTACCCTAGAAGAAGGTAATTTTTGAAATATTCATGCTGTGTAGAAGTTTCTACAAAAGGATTTCTAAAAATGTAACACTCTCACTTGTTCCTATTCCCACCTTGCTAAGGGAGGGGGGGAGGAGAGAAAGAGAGAGAGAGAGATGGCAGGGAGGCTGTTTTTAGAAAACCAAGTTGTGACACTTAACAAAAATGCATTGTCATTAATTGAGAATGGCATGTCCTAAGTGACTTGGAATTGAGCTTTTTTTACTCCAGTTTTTTTTTTTCTACAATTTACAGCCACAAAGGAAGGTGGTTTTCTTATTCTTTAGAAACATTTTATTTTTTAAGTGATACTTTAAGTCATTGGTTTTTAGAAGCATAAATTGGAACGACCAGCCCATTTTTGAAAGGATGAGGATCGACTAGACTCTCCTAGCTGTAGAACTCTAAAATGTGCGGTGCCACTCTGTTCCCAGGATGTTCTCTGTAACAGCAAGAACATCATTTTATGCAACAAAGAATTGTTAGCTGCCTGCTATACCTTAGGTTTTAAGATCATGGGGATGAAAAAACATTAGGCAAAGTCTCTCCCTTACCAGAAGTCCCTTCTTTATCACAGGAAGGGTTATGATGAGAATGTTAAGTTTGCAGAAGGAAACATCTCACATCAACTCTCCCTCTCTCATTTATTGTAGTCCCTCAGTAAAATGTCCTTTGAATATTATTTTATGATTTTGTTGCATTTTATTTGTTTTATATTGTATATACTTAAGATTGTGTATTTTGTATACATTGTGATCTATGTATATTAATACAATACAATATTAATACAAAATATATATGTTGAGATACAATGATTCATTTGTCCTTCATCCATCATCTATGTATCTATGTATTTAAGTATCTATTTATCTATCTCATCTTATCTATCTATCTATCTATCTATCTATCTATCTATCTATCTATCCACCCTCCTCATGCCTGTCTCTGTTTCCATGTATATAATGTGTGTATATACTGATCTATCTACCCACCACATGTATGTATGTATGTATGTATGTATGTATACACATTGTCTTTTTTTTTTGATGTTTATGTGGCTCCTGATCCTTACTTCTTTGTATTGATGGGAAACCCATAGAACCAATGAAATTCATGGCGCACATGATGAGGGTGCTCTGAGGATGCAGATTCCACATGTTTGCAAGTCAGAATCTCTACAAGATGCATTCTGAGCCGGCATTTAAACATTCTTCGCTGCCAATTTTTCTCAGCAGTATACATAAAACTTTTTTCTCACCCTTTTTTTTTCTTTTAAACAACTACCCCCCCTTTCCTGCTTAGAACAATTTGATTTTCCAGCCTGTGGAACTATTAGGAAGTTCATGTTAGAGCAAATTTTGGAAAGAAAAACATGGCTCTGATATGTAGCTGATTTACCTGCAGATGATTCCGTTCACAGCCTTTAAGAAACAGTTACAGGGCTATTGGCATTTTAAATAATTCTTGTGGTTACACCAATTTTCTCCAATGATTGCTATTGCCAATAAGCAGAACAGTATTTAGACTCTTTGTGTCCTCTCTCCCCAGTTGGCACCTTTACATCATCGTGGCTTTATTGCTCACTGACAGCTCTATTAGCTATTCCTCAAATTCATCAGTTCTGATAGCTGGCCGATTTAGTTTCTTGTGGGGAGGAAGTTTAAAACATTTGCTGACATAGGTTTGGGGGCCAATGCATAACTCTGACATTGGCAAATTGCAGCAGATTTACCACAGGTAGTAGACATTAAAGCTCCAATCCCTCTGCAAATTCCCAGGGCTTGCTTTAATGACTTAAGCATAGTCCCACCCTAGAGCGCAGATGAAGTTTTCTCATTTGCTTTTACAGCTCAGCAACTTAAGAGAGAGCATTCACAATGGAAACCAGCAGCAAGGGTTAGAAGACTTTAAAAAGGAAGCTGTTAGGGCGGTAGTAAAATTTGGCCAGGTAATTTTTTTTTCTCTTTTTCATTAGGTTTCATTCTTCTTTACTATTATGACTTATCCAAAACAGACTAGCATTGAGTCAGAGCTTTGCATTTTTTTTTTTTTTTTGAAAATTATGGGAAGTTTGCCTAAGCTCTATTTTAACTTCTCTGACTGTACTCTGGGCCTGAACCTCAATAATTCTTTTATTAACATTTTCAAAATACGAGCTTCAGAAGTAAATTCTTGAGCTATGTCCTTAGCTAGGTTTCCTGAAAATTTATTGAACTTGAAATCATTCAGATCACTTTAATAGCTCCGTCAGTATAGAAACATAAGCTCTTATGTTTATGTATTTTTCTTTAAAATTCTTTTTTATTATGGACATTTCTAAACATCACCCAAAGTAGAAAGTATAATAAACCTATATCTACCCATTCCCAGCTTAAATAACCATCAACATTTGGCCATTTATGTTTATGTTTTAATAATGATCATTACTAGGTACTAACGAAAAGAATCAGCATGTTCTGAGTAAGATCCCCGTGTTTGGGAGGCATTCTGACTTTTGTTGCATTTCATTTGAAAAAGCAGGACATTAATTATGGTGGTTGTATGTTCTGTATTAAATTACAAAATTACTTATTTTAACCTTTTCTCCGTTTCATTGAAAATATTAGAGGAGGATAAAGTTTGTGTTCCCAAAAGTCAGCTGTTCTTTTTGCTGCTCCTGACTCAAAGCCAGCATTGTCAGAAGGGAGACAGGTTGGCAAGCTGCCTAAATACCAGTGGGAATACAGCATCTCATCTGGATGTATATTCTTAAATAGCACCTTAAACATCTGTAGATAATTACTGTAGTGGTTCTGAAAATATTAATTAAGAAAGGAGCTAATAATTACTGTGTTTGAAACAGAAAGTGATATAATTAGACTTAAACTGTGAGGTTTTTATTTGAAATTGATTAAGACTTTCAATAAATTACTTGGCAAGGATAATTTCCCTATTTCTCCTATTCACCAAAATGTAAATGGGTCCAAATACCTGTTACTTATTGATTCTTGTGTCTAATTCTTTCTCGTTTTAATTATCTACCTGTGAAATACTTTATTTACAAAAGGGAAATTTGTCAGATCTGGTCAAATAATCTTGACACACTGGTTGTGCCTTTACAAAACGCTACATACTTGCAGCATAGGTTTTAGCTACAGAGCTTTTAGAAGATTTTCTACAAACTGTTACATCCACTGAACAATGCTTTGAATTTATGTCTTCTCCACCCCAAGTGGAGAAACCTGTAAAGGTGACCAAGAGAAGCAAAACTTTCTCAAGCAGGATGATGCCAATGTGGGTAGCGTGGTGCTCGGGCGAGTGTGAGCTGGGACATCTTGGGCATTGGCTCTACCCTCGCTGTGTCCATGGTAGTGACCCCTGTGAATCGCTCTGCCTGGTCTGGCTGCAGAGAACTTGATCACTTGGCCCCTTTTGCCTAACCTATGAGGTCATCATTATTACCTCATTTTTTATTCAGACATAATCCAGGCTGAACTTCAGAAGGCTTTCTGGTTTCCCCATCACAAGTTATTACCCTGAAATATAAAAATAACCCACGAGACCTTTTATGAAACATGTCTCCTTCTGCTTCCCACTGAGTTTGTGGCTGAAGCCACACACTGTTTCTCCAGGCAGTAGATCTAGGGGATTTAAGTCCACCTCAGGGGGTAGGCTCAATATGAGTAAATATAAGAAAAATTATATATATATATATATATATATATATATATATATATCAACGTACTGGAAAAAACATTCTAAATTTTATTTTTTCATATATATAGATATATATCTATATCCATAGATATCCATAGATATATATCTGCAGGTGTTCACAAACTTTTTGAGTAATAACCAGTCCTATCCTGACTGATCATTTGCAAAACCTTATGAAATACTTTGTTAAGACAAATGACCTAGAAATTTAAAAAAATATGTTCATGCCATTAGTATTAGAAATAAGAGTCCCTGACCTGTATTGGAATAGCCATCCTATTGTACAAGACATTTCTTGGTCAGTCAAGAAATGACCAAGGGCTATTTATGTTAAGAGTTTTAGTGCAGGGAAATCAGAATTTCTCCAACTTTTATTTGTCCTTTTGGGCAGCATTTACAAGGAAAGTTTCTGATGCCCTTTTGCCAGATGGGCGATTTGGCTAAAGAAGATATTGAGGTTTCGTTTTTGCATCTTTTTTAACATTTAGAACCGTAGACTATTTCTTTACTCAGTTAGCTACTAGAGTGCCTAAAAATAGCCCTAGTGGAAAATTTCAAGGAACACATTGTGACGATGGCATGGTTCAGAATGAACATTAAGTCACCATAACAATGCCATGCTTTGCCCTAAATAAAATGACTATAGTCAAATGGCTTCCTGCTTTCATGCCCATGAATCCTCAAGTGTCACAAAAAAACTATTGCATAGAAGAAACGATACCTTTAACTCTACAGCAGAACCCAAATTTCCCTGCCTGAGCGGCTTTTGAAATTCTCTGGAGTGCGTCCATTCTTTTTAAGAACCACATTTTAGAGACAAGTGTTAAAAGGGCTGGCCTGGGCTCTGAAAGTGGTCTCCCAGTCTGTGGGTTACCTTGCGTAAACTATGCTACGCGCTGTACTCTCCAGAAACCGAGGCTCAAACGAATACTTTCGCTTTAATGTCAGGTATGGATGGATATCAATGCTCTGGTTATCTTTAGTCAAGAAGGAGACTTTGTCCCCTGAACTCTCCAGCTCCCCCCAGATCTCCTTGGAACTCTCCTCTCTGTCATTAGTCTCCAATGCCTTTCCCCCTGAGTCTGCTGCAGCACAGCCAAACTCTTCTCACTCTATCAAGCAGAGTAACAGCACATCTTTGTTCTTAATCATGCCCTGCTCCTCTAGTCATATGCAGGGATCTGGCCTTCCTCAAACAAACGAGGAAAAAACATAAACCATTAAGCTGTGTGTCTTAAACACAGCCATCACTTCGGGGGCGGATCATGCCCCGTATCTGGAAGGCAGAATCAGCATTAGTTTCTGCTTCTAGTGTCCTTTGTGCTTTATCCACTAAGTACGGGTATCTCTCTTCAGGTAAACCTGTGTATTGCCTAGTAGGTAGAGTATTTTTAACCACTCATTACGATGTTCATCTTGGAGCTAGGAACATTATTAGGTGGATAACGTAATTTTACCATTGTTTTGGTTAAACTATGAGTGGCATCTTACTGTGCCAGATCCTTCAGGGTTCTGTGCTCTGCTCAGTGCCACACTAGCCCTGAACTTCACCAGTCCCATCTGTTTGGCTCCTCCAGCACTGACTTTTCTCTCAAGATGTGGTCTTTTAACAACTAGATAGAATTGTTTTAGTTTCATTTGTTTGTTTGTGTTTGTTTTGTTTTTATTTTTCCTCCACCACAAGCCCTATAGATGCTTTTCAGTCTGCCTGAAAGACCCCCCTGCTTTATCCTGAGATTTCTCAGTCTTTACACCTTAGCTTTCATGTTTATTCTTAATTTTTCTCTGACCTGCAGCTAATATATGGCTCCTGTACATCTCCTTTTGCATCAAATTTTCTTTCATAGCATTTTTTTTTCCATTTCAAACCATTTATTTTGAAAACAGGGTAACTGTCAGGGTGTTGGGAGAATTCATGAAGTCTTGCTGAGTGCTGTCTGTGTGCCTCCATTGAAGGTTTCTACAATTAAAGTTTTCTTCTCTATATTGTTGTTTATTTCCATCCCTCATGGATCCTCCCAAGTCAGGGGTAGACTTCTCTGTGTTAAGCCATACCCTTCTTGTTCAATTGAAAAAAATTCGCATGTAATATATTTTCATCATACTTTCCCTTTCCCCAACTCTTCCCACATTTTCCCCTCTTATCAAACCACATTTCATCTCCTCTCTATTCCACAATACTGTCCCTTGCATGTTTATTCCAGTGGTCAGATCTATTTAAAATTCTCTAATATACCCTGAACTCTTTAAGCTTTTGGGAGGTTTTGCATAACTACTTAATCTTTGGGCTTTGCCTTTTACTGTCATCTTCTTCATCTGTACCATTTTAGTTTGAGTTACTACATATTTTATCATTCATCTGAGGAGTTGTTTCTCATTTACCCTAGCTTACTATATAAGTCTTTCTTATACCCCCCCCAAAAGACATAAATAGCCAGCCATCAAGCAGATATTTCTTTTATCTACTTAAGCACTTACGCTTTAAACTTTTATTTTCTTATAGGTCTGGGCATTGAACCTAAGTACTGTGTATGCTATGCAAGCACCCTACCACTAAGCCATGCTACCAGCCTTAATTCATGTCTTTTTGCAAATTTTGGTTTATTTCTGTGAGAGACTTGTCCTCACTCTAACCATACCATCTAGATCGATACTGATGATAGGCGTAGTAAAAGATTCACAGGTATCAACGTTTGACTCCCTGGAATCTGTGAAGGCATTAGTTACCATAATAATGGAGATTTAAGGTGGCAGATAGAATTAAAGTTGCTGAGGACCTGAATATAAGATGGAGAAGATATTCTAGATTATCAAGAGCAATGGTTCTCAATATGTGAGTCCCAACACCCTTGCCAAACCTCTACCTCAAAAATTTCACATCACAATCACAGTAGAAAAATTACAGTTAAAAAGTAGCAAGGAAACTACCTCTATGGTTGAGGCTCCCCACTACAAAAGCAGCTATATTAAAAGGTACTTTACAGCTCTGGGAGGGTTGAGAACCACTGATCTAGAAGGAGCTGATGTAATTACCAAGGTCCTTGCTAGTGAACTAGGAAGGGTCATGATCCAAGGGACACAGCATAAGGAAGCTTCTTTTGAAGATTGTTGTATTTGAAAATGGAAAAGACCACAGGCTAAGGAATGCTGCTGGAAGCTTCTTGGGGTTTAGAAAGCAAGGCAATTGATTTCTGAAGAGCATCCAGAGAGGATATTGCTCTGCTGATAGCTTGATTTTCCTGCAGCAAAACCCATTTCAGATTTGCAGTGTCCCACAGCAATATAATAAATGTGTGAGTCTTTGAAATCAAACAGCACATCTCCATTTTACTTTCTGTGACCCATCTCTTTATCCTCAGAGCATCTATTTATTTCCATAAGGTGTGATAGGTCAAAAATTGCACATAGACCACCTAATCAGGGAACAAAAAAATAGTCACATTTTTTTTTCCTTGAGATTTGTTGCAATGGAAGACATCTTCTGACTAGGTTGTTAGGATTAGGTATGAAGCATTTGGGCATAAATCAACAATGCTCATCTACTGGAAGAAGACTTCTAACTCTCTGTAAAGACTCATTGTTACATGTTTAAACCATTCCCATATGATCGTCCCAGAAAACTGGCTTTGGACAACAGTTCTTCATCTAGTCCAGCCAGCTTTTCAGATAAAGTCATCTTTATTTCAACAACTGTCCTTCAATTCCATTTGCTCTGCTGCTGTCAGCTGGTACAATTGTAAGCCACTAACCAAGTTGTTCCAGTTTATTTCACCAGCAGAAACTAATCATAACCTCAGGATCTTCTGTATGCCAAACTCCCCTATCATGGCCTGTACCATTGCATGTTATAATGACCTATTTGACTCCAGTAATGTCTAACGCTCACAGGACAAGGATAGTATCTGCTACTTCATATCAAACATTCCATATCTGCAACGTCTATCTAGATGGTGTCACCTTTCAAAAAATTTCTACCTGATTATATTAGTGTCATGTAGGGACAGGTGGTCAGTGAATGCATCGGATTCCATTTGGCATATGCAATAGGAAGCTGGTTCACTTCTCTTCACTTCTTCTTTACTACTAAAATATGTTGTGCAAGTGTCTCCATGATTCATTGTTTAGAAGTGGCCACTCCAGCTGAATAGATCAGGAATGACTACTGGAGCCAAACACAAAGCTGCAGATCTCCAGTTGGGCTTTGTTGTCTAACCCTAGGAAAACATGGGCTCTTTGGGAGTTTATTTCCTCTGGTGAAAGGAAGCCTATTTTGTCTGTTTCATCCTTTTGTTCAGCAAGTTTGGAACATCTGAGGGTTCATGGAATAGAGGCCATAGGGAATTATGTTTAGGATTCAAGTTGCTTTTCTGCATGCTAAAAATTCCTAGTTGTCACTTACATATCAAAAAAAGAACATATTGTCCCATTTGAGTATGATAACACCAAGACTTTTAATTTTTTTGTTCGTTTTTGAGATTTTTCTCTAGTAAACAATTTGGCTGGTAATTAACAAAGCAACACAATTAGAACTCAACACAATATTGTTTTCAAAATCTCATTTTAATATGTAATGAGAGAAGAAAAACACCTTCTAAATGATTCTTTATGAATACAGTAACTCTGTCAACTAAAGTCACAAGTAAATTAGAGCTGGTTAAAGAATTCTAGGAGAATTAACTAGGATCAGAAGGAAGGAAAAGAAGACCTCCCCTATCAGTGGAATTGGGAAAGGGCATGCATGCAGAGGGGGGAGGAATGGAGAGATTGGGATGGGAGGAGAGAGAGAACCATGGCGGGGGGGGATACAAAGTGAATAAAGTGTAATTAATAAAAAAATTTAAAAAAAAGAAAAAAAAGAATGTTAGGAGATAGATAAATCTGCTCTACTCCTAGATCAGTGTCTTGCTGAGCTCTCATCAGAGACAATAGCTGCAAATACAGAGACTCATAGACAGACATTGTGCAGAGAGTGAGAGATCTTGGAACATTCAGCCCAAAACAGGATGTTTCCATCAAATCTCCTAAGGTCTTAGGGAGTCCTGAGCAAGAAGAAATAGCTAGAGTGTAAGAGACAGAGGGGATGGAGGAACCAAGAAAAGAAGGCTTTCTAAATTAACGCTTCTCAACTTTCTTACTGTCGCGACTCTTTAATATGGCTTCTCATTTTGTGGTGACCCCCAATCATAAAATTACTTTTCGTTTCTACTTCATAACTATAGTTTTGCTACTGCTATAAGTCACAATGTACAATTTTGGAGATAGGGGCTTATCAAAGTGGGTGCAACCTGCAGGTTGAGAAACACTGATCTAAGTCAACATGACCAACACTCATACAAACTCACAGAGACAGGCAGCATGCACAGGGCCTGCGTGGGTTTGCACCAGGTCCTCTGTGTACATACTATGGCTGCCAGGTTAGTGTTTATATGGGATTTTGAGTGTGTGAATAAGTGGGTCTCTCTTTCTTCTGCCCTCTCTTGGGCACTTTTTCTTCTGTTTGTTTGTCCTATACCAATGTTAATTAGTTTTATCTTATCTCATCCCTTTGAAGCCTGTTTGTTTACCAATGAGAAGCAGAAAAGGAGTGGATTCCAATGGGAAAGGAGGTGGGTCGGAAGTTGGGAATCAAGGGAAGGGAAACCATAATCAGGATATATTATGGGAGAAAAACATATTTTCAATGAGAGAAAAAAAGTTAGAAAAACTGTTAATGCATTTAAAATCAGAGAAAAGATATAGTATTCATTAGGCTATTAAAAGAAGATAAATTCTACTCAGTTACAGCAATTGAAATGTATTTCTGTTAATTTTTTGGCCTGTGGCTATTCATGTACTTATATTCCATAAGGTTTCAATAACTTCACACCGATAGGACATGAAGTAATTTGAAGGACGAGAGTATTGGAGCCAGAGAAGTATTTTAGGTTTTGCATTTTGGGTTTTCTATTGTATTGGACAACTAATATTTTGTATGACATAGCTTAGGTAAAGCTTAAGATGGCCTTGAAAATTCAGACACATCTTTTGAGGGTACTGAAGAAAAAAAACTGCTATAGTACTGAAAGTTAAATATTAAACAAGAAATTTTAAATTTATTTCCTTCAGAAGGGGTGTGACTCATACAAAATTAGGAGATTCAAAAAGTAATTACTTTTGGGTAATATCAACTGTCTATCAGTTTATGCAGTTCAGACACACATGTGATTGAAGCCCAAGAAGGAGATGCCTTGCAGAAGGGTAAAAGACAAAGTATCAAGGAAGCTGCCTTAACTCCTTACAGGATGTGACACCTAATCTTTGTCACCAACTTGATTTGGAGTTTTCTAGGAGGCACATTCTCCTTGATGGTGTTTATAGAAATGATTAAGTGAGGACGGAACACCATCCTGAATGTAGTAGCACTGCCATCCTAAGCACTGGGGTCGTAGAAATTTGAGTATAAAGGAAAGGAAGACATCATCTTAACACTAACATTCTTTCTTCTTTCCCAGCTCGCCCAGACATGACAAGTCTATAATCACATCCTCCCTATTACAAGGGACTGTGTCCATTCAAATTGTGATCCAATGCAAACCCTTTCTCATTTAAGTTGCTTTTTGATATGAATCTGGTAACAATATTCTGGTAAAAGAAGTTACCATAATGTCCTCTAGAATACATTTTGAGAGC
The DNA here is from genome assembly GCF_030254825.1 of Meriones unguiculatus. Taxonomy (NCBI): domain Eukaryota; kingdom Metazoa; phylum Chordata; class Mammalia; order Rodentia; family Muridae; genus Meriones; species Meriones unguiculatus. Next base: position 90,585,710 of record NC_083354.1, on the reverse strand, counting down.
GGGATGGAGCCTTAAATCTGACTCAAGAGCAAAATCCATATCAGTGGATCTACTAGAAAGAAAACTTTTTCCCAAAAGTATATCTTAAAATGAAATAAAATGGTATGTGAAGCAATAAATGAGAACAAACACAAAAGGCTTTTGTATAATAAATTAAAAAACAATCAAATTCCTCTAAAAGTGTATCTTTATTGTATTTTCCACTTCAAATCAGATCACCTAGGGATTTAGAAGCACATACTAAATTAAACCCATAACTACCAAAGTCTTCATTTTACTCTATCCTGCTGAACAATGTGTCTTTTTCCCTCTTACTTGTTCTATGGCTGAATATAAAACTTGCAGTCAATTATACCCACATTTCCATGTTTGGAAGTCATGTTAATGCTGTTGTGGTTGGGTCTTCCATTCATGCAAAAAACACCTTCACACTCTCTTCTCTTTCAGTCCTTTAATAATGTCCCATTGTCCGCAGCAAACTTTACTGCTTTGCTGGGCCAAAGCATCTCCTTACGGCCCTTCCACAAGAATTTTCCATGGGGAAATGTAGTTTGTAGAAGGAATTTAACTTTCATCCTTTTTGGAGCAGATAACTTGTGTTTGCTGTGATTCTGATGGCACAGAGAGAAAGAGTAGTATCACTGGAAAGCACAGCTAGGGGTGCACTATTGAATGAAAGAGACAAGAACTGTCTCTGTATATTGTGAAATTACCAGAACTTAATTGTATCATTAAAATAGAGACCTATTCTTGCAAGTAGATAAAAACACCAGCAACCATGAACAACAAAAAGGCAAGCTTTTGTACTATAGATGCACTTTAGCAGTTTTAGTAGTAAGGCATTTGACTAGCTCTTACAACTTTCTAGGTTTCAGTTCTAGCAAAAACACAAAATAGCACAAAATGGCGACTATCTGCAGATATTCTGTTGGAGACATATACTCTTACAATGTATTAAATATTAGCTCTAAAAAAGGGTGTTCGGTGAAAGATTCCTGATTTAAATTGTGGCTTTTTTTTTCAGTTGAGTTTGCTGATATTTAAGTTTATTGGCATCTTCTTTGGCATAGAAAATTTTTTTCATACTCAAAATTTTCTCATTTTCTGAAGAACAAAAGAGCATTTCTCTCTGTGTAAAGCCACAGCCAGATTTTGAGTTTCTGGCCTTTTTTGCCTTCTTTGTGGTATTAGAATGATTGGTTTTGCATGACAGCATCCTTCACTCTGGTAACAATTATTCACTATTGTTGTTTTTTGTGAGCTGTTTGATTTTTATCTATCTCTAGTAAAAAAAAAATTTCCTTATTCTTGTCCTATCATATCCTGAAAAAACTATTCTGTTACATCATCCACCGTCATAGAAATACCATAGAGCTCAGCTCACAGAACTGTGGGCTCTCAGCTTGAATATTCAACTGTAGCCCCCTATTTTACTCTTAATTCCCTGAGGGAGAGAGAGTGTGGGAGAGAAGGGTGGCTGGGCATGGGAAGCTCTCACAGCACTGAAGAGAAAGGTCTTTACCATCACAGAGTTATGGAAGCCAGGCTAGGACTGATCCTTGTGGAGAGAACAGAGACCATGTGCTCTATGGTATGTTTGTAGCATGTCTTTGTCATCGACTCTAAATGAATTATTCCTTAGAAGTCAGGAAGTTTCCCCATCAGGCCAGAAACACACAGGAAGTCGGATGGTTCTCAGCATCGTTTCAGCATATTCTCTTACTATAAATCACATGATATTTGTGTCTTACTAATGGGACAAATTTGCCACAAGAATTCCACCAGAGAACCTAACAGAGATCTCTTAATCCTAAAATACGTCTCTGAATTCATGCTGACCCAAGTCAAACCAGAATCTTAGGCAGGAAGACAAAATAATTTGTTCCTATTGTCAATTATTGCCAGATAACGTATAAAAACTTGAAGAGTAAAGAAAACATTGTAGCCATGAGGGCTGGGAGACAACACCAAGCAAAGAGCATACGCGGACTGACTCTAGCAAGCCAGCACACAGGGAGCAGATATGCAGCTTGGTCTTCATTTGGATCTGCTAGCCATTGCAGCGGTGGGCCCCTCTCTGTTTCTGATGCCCACCTTTGGATCCCTTTCTTCTCTGGCTTCAGTGAGAGAGGGTGCAGAGACTTAAATTGCCAGGGTGGGCTGGTACGCATGGGTCACTTCTCCCTTCCCTGAGGAGGACAGGGGAAAATGGGGGAGAGGGGTTGTTTGTATTTAGGGGACTGAGAGGAGAGGAAGGGGGCTGTGACCAGGATGTACAGTGAATAAATAATAAACAAACAAATAAATAAATGAAATTTTATATAAAAAAGAACATTCTGAAATAGAAAGGTTTTCCAAGTTTCAAGACAGTTAAATAAGGGGCTGGAGAGATGGCTCAGCAATCAGAAAGCACTTCCTGCTCTTCTGGCAGATCCATGCTCCATGTCCAACGTCACATGCTGGCTTCTAACAGTCTGTAGCTCTAAGGGAGTCTAATGCACTCTTCCGTCCACTACAGGATGCAAGCAGTTCACAGACATACATGCAGGGAAATATCCCACAGATATAACATAAAAATAAAAATGATTAAATAAAAAGACTCTTTAAAGATAATTGTTAAATAGTGTGTGTCTCTAAAAAAAAAAAAAAAGCTGTGTTTAACTTAGAGTCCACAGTTATGCCACAGATGGACTCTTCCAGGAGTAGATGTGTTGTACCTGCTTTCTTCTTTTTAAAATCAGTCCAAATGATAAGATGTATATTACCACTGTATAATTTTATACAATGCTCAGGTGCTATGTACATTTAGAAACTCAGCTGAGCTTTAGGCTTCAGTTTTCTCAGATGTAAGATACAGTATGTTCCCCGCACATCTTATAATTTTAAGCTGCATGAAGTACTGTAGGTTAGAACTAGAGATAGACAAAATGATGTTAAACTCCTTCCTGCTTTTTCCTGGGTTGTAATAAGTCTCCATCTCATTCAACTGGCCAATGAATCCAGCTTCTTGAAGCATGACAGAGGATGTGACAGAAACTATCTTAGGGCCAAAATAATGAAGAGAATGGTGATTGGTGAGTAAATAGAACAAGTTAATTCCAGAAGAAAATAGATTTGGCCTCCAACATTTGCTTTTAGAAGCATTTTAACTCCATACTTCCCTCTACTCAAGCTCCAGCTAATTGTCAGTACTGAGTATAAAATCAATGGAGAGAACAGGGAAAATAAGGCATTAATTACTGCTTATTGTGTAAAAAAAATCACAGAAATTATTTGAGAAAGATAAAAGTAATGCCACTGTTTGGAATCCATGCTAGCCAGTGAAAACTAATATCAAAAATAATCAGTTCTGTAAATACCTTTTGATGAAGTCCTTAACATGACTAGCAGCGGCAATGAAGAGTTCTTGAATCCTGTAAAGAGAAACAGCATCACTGACTGAGCACAACATATTTTAGCAAATTTACTATTAAGGACCATTAAGTAATTCTGAAAACACATTTTGAAATTTAGTAACTAGTTTGGGAATGTGTTTTCATTTCTTGATTCTTAATAACAAATTACAAACAACATCTTCAACGTCACTCAAGTTTTAGACGATATCACCTATGACAAAATCTTCTAATTTAAGTATTGACGTAAGTACAATTTTATGAAGAATATACACAGGAATTTTTCTTAAAAAATGATGCATGTAACTATGTCTTGTTTTACTTATTTGTAAATGGATACTTTGATTTGCCATCAAGTGATGGGATTTGCGTAGAAAAATATCTGGATATAATCAATTTAAACATTTTTCTGTGAAAACTATCTGCAAATTCATGTAGGAACTAGGGACCATGATTGCATAATAGTTGAAGACCAGATTGAGTCTGTGAAAAACCATGAAATTGGACATGAGATAATTGTAAAATGCATAGGCTAGTATGCGTGCATGTTTAATTTTAATCTATCAAATTAATGTTAATGTTAATTTTAATTTTTGTTACATATAGTGTTCTCTGCAGTCACAAAATAGACTTTTTCTAAATTAACTCAACTTTTTGATCAACAACAATCTTACGGAACCTTCGTGTGTATGTTTGTGACAGGCAGAGATGCTGAGTCACAAAGTATGCCTCTGGAATTCCAACATCTGTAGGCTTTCAGTTATTGTGACTTCATTTCCCTGCAGGGATACCTACAGAAGTTATCAAGACAGTTGTCTGTTTAGGGTAAATATAATGTAGAAAAAGAATGTAGAACTAAAATGCATTTAATTGAAATTCATATTTAGCACCTCCAAAAATACCCTCAGAAGGTACTTGCCTGACTGTTAAAATTCAGTGTTGTAATTAGTACGTAAAAGGCTTAAAACAATGAGAATCATAAATAATTAGATTCTCATAAGATTGTGATGATTAAAAAATGTTAGATGATTTTTGGTTTTTATCTTGATAAAAGTCCATAGTGAGAAACATTTTTGATCCTCAAAATTTTGTAAATTCACTAAAATGTAACTTAATCTTATATGTTAAAGATAGCTATATCTCAGCAGGGTGTCTAGGTCCTCTCCAAGTATGGTCTTTAGTTGATTCATTAGTCTCTGCAGGCGCCCCTGGGCCCAGGTTTTTAGGCAGCTCGGTCTCCATGTGGGTTCCCTAGTAAGGGGATAACGGGCAGTAACTGGCATGTACTCAGTGGCCAGATCTTTGATCACCTCCCCCTGGTGAGGTGGCCTTACTAGGCCACAGAGAAAGACAATCCAGACAGCCCTGATGAGACCTGATAGGCTAGGGTCAGGTAGTAGGGAAGGAGGATCTCCCCTGTTCGTGGACTAGTGGAGGGAAATAGGGGGAGAAGAAGGAGGGAAGGTGGGACTGGTAGGAGATTAGAGAGGGGGCTACAGCTGGGATACAAAGGGAATAAATTTTAATTAATAATAATAAAAAAATTTAAAAGTATTGAAATAGCAATTTTTGGTAGAAACTTTGATTCCTAGAGAACGTCTATGAGTAACTTGGCTAATTCATCTTATTTGCAAACCGTGCGTGTTTGAACAAGTTGGTGTTCATCTTAATTTTCAAATTATAATACTGGAATTGTTAGTAAATCTCAATGCCGGTTATTTCTGTATGAATTAACTTGCAGTCTTTATTGACGCGCAGAGAAGAGGAGGTTTCTCTTCTCGTTAATAATTATATAGTTCTGGTTGTTAGAATTACAGTGTTGCTTGGTTCAAAGCTGGTCAGGGCAAGTTTAGGGGAGCTGGATTTATTACCGCTGACTCGTCTGAGGTCTACCACAATCTCCAGAATTGTGACAGGCACTCCTCACCTTACACTTTAGCATGCTAAAAAGACAGGAACACAGACTATTACAAACAAGGCTTTGGAGTGCTTATTTCTGGAGGAGGAAAAGCGCTCAGGTGCTATGTACATTTAGAAACTCAGCTGAGCTTTAGGCTTCAGTTTTCCCAGATGTAAGATACAGTATGTTCCCCGCACATTTATGCTTATATTTTGCCAAAGAAAAATGTCACTATTTTTAAGCCAATAAGAATAGAGATATTTTTGAACACGCTTTTTCTTCTAAACCTTTTGTCCAGACTTCTGCTTACTACAATAATTCTTTAAGTATTGTGACTTTACCTGTCTCCTTCACCCCCACTTTTCTATCATTCGCTTTCAAAAGCTTTTTTTTTTTCAGTCTCCCATGAGGGACTGAAAGAATATTATTTAGTCTTGGCTTTTCCCTGCACTTTATTCAGCAAAGCTCCTGACTGAACAAAAGCAGCTCTGTACCTGCTTCTGGTCTCCAGAAACAATGACCAGCGCCCTGATAAGATTAGATGCGATTTTAAATGCAGCGGGGACAAAGCCTCCCTCCCACTCACCCTACCCCTGTTCCCCCTACTGTAATTCCACCACAGCCAGCAGTTGTAGAATCCCAGGCCAGCGCCAGACTGCCGGGGAAGCGTCACCTCACAAGCCAGAAACACGATCTGCAGCATTTTCAGGCTTGGCAGACATTTTGTGCATAAAAAAAAAGGGGCGGGGTGGGGGAGAAAAGGAAAGGGGAAAAAAAGGCCATCTTTGAAAGCAGACACAAGCAAACTACATTCCAGTTTTATAGCTTCAAGAGGGATTTAAATTTCAAATAGTCAAACAAACACAAAGCTCAAAAAGGAAAGAAAAAAAAACATGTTGACAACTTGAATCAGAATCCCTCTCTTTTTGATTTTCGTTTTGTTTTTGAGCAGTGATTTTTTTTTTTTCAGCTGAGATACACTGTTCTATAGAGGGCATCATGTTTTCAGCTAGTGACCCGAAGCAGAGGCACTTGTTTGAGTGCACAGCACATCTTCCTATAGTTTGCAACAACTCAATCATTTCTCGGACACATCTGTGCTAATTCCAAGTACATTCTGCTTTTTGGGGAAAACCTTACGCGTATTTACATTTATATGTGATTTTTTTCTTCAACCTTGAAAATACTACAGACTGTGCTTTACATTTGTTAGTACGGAAGCTTTTTTCTTTTCTATTCTATATCTACCTACCTGCCTGCCTGTCTTTACCTACTATTTATCTAACTGATCTCTGTTATCTCTGTATTATCATCTATCTACCTTTCTATCAATCATAATGTTCTTAAGCAGTAAACACTGGTTTCTAGATTGTGAAAGAATCTTACCTTGGCAGCAAGGAAAAAAAAGTGCTTGATTATCCAGAAGGAATTCATTTTGCACACGTAAGGCCTTTGATAACATCATATTGAGGCTGATTTTTCTTTTTGTAAGATGAACCGTTTAATTTGTATTATAGAAACAGTTTTTAAGCTAAGGCATCTACTTTGTAGGGTGGATATGATCTTAATTTGTCTTTGGAGGTGCTCTTTAGGTATCCACTGATTTTTATAGGGGGCATGCCCACATGCTGAAAGAAAGTCAGATGTTGAAAGAGGATAAAGCAGCTGACTGAATTTGAGAGGCCTGCTAGTCTCTGAACTTCTGCTCCCAGAGCAGTAGGTGTTTTTGAGTAATATAAGAGGACCTACTCCACACTCACCTAGTTATGGAAATTAATGGCATGTTGAGTTTGGAGCCTTCCCATAACCTGGTACACAAACTGCCTGGGTATCTTGTTATTTATTGCTCTTTTTTTTCTCCCCCTTTTGTCATAAAATCTCAAAAAGCTGAGAAATTCCTTTAGAGTCTCAATCTCTATTACAACACATCCTAAGTTTGTGTGCTGTATTTTTTTTTCCTGGGGAAAGAGAGAAGTCTAAGAAGAATTTACACTTACTAAGTTCTGCTCAACAGTGCTGCCGTATTATGTAGAATTCTTTTAGTGTACTGTTATAGTCTTTATTATGCACCATTGTGCAATGTAGAGCTCACTCTATTCTCCAAAATAATGAACTATGCTGATTTCCCAATTGTCTTTCTCAGAATGAAAAGTTCCCTTGCTCCCTTTCTCCTTCCCTTCCTCTCCATCCCTTCTTGCCTCCTTTTGTTTTCTTGCTTATGCTTCTTTGTTTTAAAACCTACCTACAGGCCGCCCATATCTTCAGTTCTCCTTTCTTCTACCTACTTTTTGTCTTCTTCAGTTTGTTCTTAGAACAACATGGATAATTCTCCTAACAGCCTCTTGGTAAGGTGGTCTCGGTATTTCTGAAGCCAATGAAATTTTCTCAGGTGGTTTCTCACTTTTTTTTTTATTCCCATTGGTCTCCTAAACACCACACACTTCCACCTTCCACACCCTGACCTCAAAGCCTATACCCACCCCCTAGATTTCCATTTTCCTGAAGTATACAGAAACTTTCTTAGGCACTGGGGATTTGAGAAAAAGTAAATATAAGATAGGAAATGTTCTTGAGAAGTTCATTGCTTGTTGACAAGAGAAGCAGTAGTTGTAGTTGTAGGCTTTGACTTTTTAAAACCTACTTTATTTGTGGTTCCCTAAACCTCTATTTGCCTTCCAAGGCCTCTTCCCTCCCAACCCTGGATAGAAGAGAAAGAAGATTAGTAGGGACAGGGATGTAGACCTCTTTAAATGTAGTTCCTTGGGGCGATTTCACTCCCTTCATCAGAATATCCAGCAGTCCAGCAAACCAACAATCCAGCAATAGCAAAAACAGCAACAAACCTTCAGCAGCAGCAGCAGCAGCAGCAGCGTTTGCATGATTCAGCAGAATCAGCATGAAGAGTACCTCCCTCCTATCTACACAACCCAAGCTTTCCTCTCTAGGAACAAAGAGAAGCAAAATGTCCTCCCTCTTTTTATATGGACTCTTATTTATACTGTCTCAGAGTCTGTACTGGGACATTCTGTACCTGGCAAAGCCCATGCCCCCCTGCACGAGGTAGTTTCCTGTTGAAAACTGTTATGTACATCTCTGGAGGCAGCTAATTGTTATGGACAAAGCATTCCTGTATCCCAAAATTGGGACTAGAACAAAAACATATCCACATAACACAATAAAAACTTCCACTACAAGTAGTATCAGTAGAAGAAGAGGAAGAAGAAGAGGAAGAAGGGGAGGAGGAGGAGGAGGAAGTAGAGGAGAAGAAATATTTGTTTCTAATCATTCCACATTTGGTTCCTAAACAGACTTACGGTTGCAATGTGCTCATCTGCTTTCCGGGAACTGGGAAATGAATGAGAGCCAAATAAACAATGTATAAAAGTGTTGCTCATCTCAACATTTAAATTTCATCTATTGACTTGAATAATGAGATATATAGTGGCAACTGTTGCTAACAAAGAATACAACTAAATGGAAGTGCATTATACACTGGGAACAGACTGCCCTCTTTATACTGGGAACACAAGGAAATGCATTATCTTTAAAATTGGCCTTGTTTGCATTGTCTAGAGCTTATTCTAATTCAGAAGACTTCAGTAGATATTTTTTTTTTCTGATTTTCTGTGTTTTGACATTTACCATTTTGAACATAAAATTTGTGAAAGAAGAGAAATCAACTTGTGATTTACATGCCAATATGTATAGGTTCTAGGACAATGAAATTTAGAAATTGGTTGAAAAAATTATGTTTCTTTCTTTTGCCAATATATCCTTGTAAAAGTCAAAGGTGGTTATGTGGCTCAGAAAATTTATAATTAAAGACTGTCCCATTTCTCCCCTCACATAGCTGTCATACTCAATGTAAATCTTTAATGCATGTTTATTGTACACGCATAAAAAATGACAAAATTAAGATCAAAATGATCTGTTTATTTCTAATGTTTGACACCTGCCTTCAACATTTTTATTGGAATGTTTTCATGTCCTTCTCAGTGAAGCTGTACTGTGCATAACGGTTTTTAACGTATGGAGAGCCATCTCACATTCATTTAAAATAACACTTGATTTATAAATGTTTTTACTTTTAATGCCTGCCTCGTATAGCTGTAGAATTCATGCATACTATTCTTTTTTTTTTTCATTTATTACCGTAGTCTTTCCTTATATACCCAAATTTACATCGTTCATTGGAAGATCCTAAGTTTTCTAAAATTTGAATCCTTCTGAATACTGATATTACAACATGATTCTAGACATGGACCGTTTTTAAATGAAAAACCCTATTAAAATATACCACAAGTTACCTGAAAGTTCTGTGTATAGGTTTATATGAAACATTTATATACACATAATAACATATTTTATGTTTACACTTGGCCCCATTCCTAAAATAACTCACCATGTACCTGAAAATGTTCCTCAATGCAAAACGATCTAACATCTGAAATCTGCCTTCTTCCCAGCAGTTTTAGAGGAAGGATTCTCAGCCTGCACTCACGTCTTTCAGTTTGACGCTTCATTCTCTAGCTTCCATGATTTTATCTTGCCCTGTCCAAAGGGAAAGCCATTCCCTCCTTTATCACCTTGACTGGAAAAGCTGCTTGCAAGGCTCAATCGCTAGGCTACTTGCTCATCAGAACTGCAAGTTCAGCTTCTCTCTCTGCATTCCCCTCAATCTCTAGCTCTCTCTCTCTGTGTATCTCCCCTTTGAGACTACACTGTGTTCTCTAGACAATGGAGCCTCTAGGTGGCATAGAGTGTTTTGGGAACTCTATTTTCCAGGAAAGCGGAACTCTCCTGAGTTAGCTGCCTGTTTACGTTCCATAATTAACATCAACCCCAGAGCCTCCCGTGGGAAAGGACATAAACCCAGATAGTAAACTGGGATCTCTGCAAAAGCAAACCTGATCAAATGACTGTGGATTCTTCCAAAGATACCCAGTTAAAGGAAAAGACCACAATTTCCCAAGAGAAAACAGCCTTTGGTTGACAGAGTTTGACTGAATAAAATGACAGAAATGGAAAAATGACTGTGACTATACCAAGAAACTGCCTGAGCTCATCCAGGGGCAGAAGTCAACATGTTAAGAAGGAAAGCTTAAGGCACTGTCGACCCAGAAGCTTGGCTGTGGAAGTCACCCTGACAGAATGAACCACATTCAGAGATGGATGTGCACAGATAGGAGGGCTCCTGTGACATCCCTCTGTAGTTAATTCTGACCACTAGTAGCTCTGAGAACAAAAAGCTTGGGCAGAGGCATCCTAGCATGGAGTGCTGTGGCTCAGGAGAAAATGAGCAGCAGGACCCCTTTGGAGAAGTACTGCCTTGCTGATCCCCGTAGCCACATGTCATACATTACTGTGGATGGGGGAAATTTACATTTTGCATTAAGCTGATAAATTTATTTCCTTTTATGACCCCGAATCTTTTTTTTTGTTTGGTCTGATAATTAAACTAACATTTATAATTACCTTCTATTGTCTGCTACTATAATTTAATTATATAATTTCTCCCTTCTCTATCCTACCTCCAAATTCTCTCATATATCCCCTCTTGCTCATTTTCATTTCATGGAGTATTTTCTCACTAATTACTTTGAATTGGACTCTTATTAAATGCTATGTATTTCTTATTAAATGCTATGTATTTCTTAATGTTCTTTTAGAGCCTATGCTTAGTTCTTTGAGAGGAGGAAGAGTGATAAAAGATAGTGTTCACTCTCAATATGGACTCAAACAGGAAAGATTTTTGCTGAAGACTCAGGCTTTCAAAATGAGCTGTGAAGTGCTAAATTTCCCCACTGTTGATAGATCAGAACCTTCATCCAGCTTCTCATCCTGGAAGCAAGCAATGAGGAGAAACATGCTAGACCAAGCTGGGAACAGTGTTAATTGTCTACACAGCAAGATACAGACAGTGAAAGAGCCCATTTTTGCATAATCAACACACCCGAAGGCGTTTTATCCACTTTTCTTGAAAGTTTTCCACTCTATAACTCCTGTGCTTAATGCTGGGAGTCGTAGTATGCGTCTTTAATCTCAGCACATGGGAGGCTGAGGCAGGCAGATTTCTGTGAAGTTGAGGCCATCCTGGTCCACATAGTGAGTTCCAAGACAGCCAGAACTACATACTGCCTCAAACAAACAAACAAACAAACAGATAGACAAATACAAAACTTTTATACTTGAGACATTGTTTACCAAAATAGTTAGAAAACAGACAATAATTCAGAAGAGAATAAAATCCATCTTTCCTTTTCTTTTATTAATTAATTCTTTGTGAATCCCACTCGGCAGCATCTGCCTTTACACGTTTCCCACCAAATTAAAATAAAAAACCAAAACAACAAACAAGCAAACAAAACAAAGCATAGGAAACACATCATCATGAAAGCTGTAGTTTGTCACAGTGTATTCCACCATGTACCCTTTTGTCCATGCTTCATTGCAAATGATCATTGCAGTGAGTTGTTCATTGGTCTGGCTCAAGACCTCTGGCTTCTGTACACCATCAATTAAAATTCTCACTGAGACTTCTCTCAGCCATTTTGTTGTTGCCCTGTGTCATGGAGATGCTTCATCTTTTGGTCAGCAGGACTAGCCTTTTCATGTGCTCCAGCAGTTCACAGATGAGGGAGATGTTGAGGTGGGCCAACTCAAAGCCTTGGATCTAGGCCTAGGTGGTAGCTGAGTTGGTCAGCCTGCCAGCTCTCCTTCATCCACAGCACCGGGGTGAGCTCTCTAGCACTGCCCTGGCTAGCTAACACAGGGACCAGGGTCAGATCTACTGTAGTGCCCAGTCAAGGTACCAGGCCCGCTCTGCTCTCCCAAGTGTTGCATCTGGGGAGGGGCTGGCCAACTCTCCCGCTTTCATACCCTAGGGGCTGACTCACCTGTACCTTCACCATCAGGGCCAACTCCACTGTGTTGCCCATGCCAGGTTCAGGGCTTGCTCCCCTGAGTGCTAGAGCTGAGGAGAGAAAGAGGCAGGTCTTCCTCTCTCATGACCTTGGAGCCAGCTCTCCTGACTGTCACAGGTGGTGAGGACAGAAGTGGGTAGAGCATCACCCCTGCCTCTGAGCCACCTCAGGTCAGCTCATCCTCTCTCATGCCCTGATGGAGGCTCACCCCCACATAAAATCCATAATTTTTCAAAGCTTTATTTACCCCATGAAGAGAGCTTGATCATAGAAGTAACTAAATTATGTGACATATCATAATTCATGAAACAACAGTCAGACATTTAATTTTATAGCAATTCCAGGAGCCCAGAATAATTATCTCAAGTTTATAGTTGACAAAATGGAACAAAATATTCAATAATTTTTCTAATTTGACTAAGATATGATAAAAAGGGCCAGTAGTGAGAAAATAGGCATGTAAATTGCTTTTTCTCTTAATTTTGGACAAAAAGTGGTAATCATTGATATTTGGGTGAGATGCTTGTCAAAAGGACAGTAAGATCTCTGTCTTTAAAGACTTTACATGGAACTGTGAATGAAGAAAGTCATACTTGTAAAAGGCATAAATTATATGTAAAAGTGTAAAATAATACAGGACATGCTATAGGCACAAGCTCTGAGGTCATGGGGGATGGAGTAACAGTATAGCCCTGCGGTTAATGCTATTAATACTGGGGATATTGCTTTCTCAATGCGTCTGAGAGGTGTTGGGTGACTACCGCAAGGGACTAGAAGTTCCCTATAGTATAGCAGCAAGGACCAGGAACAGAAAAGTGGGTGTCTTTAAACAGTGAGCAGTTTCAAAGCCTGCTTCAGAGAGCCCAATTTTACTATTAGTGAAATTAAAGCTTCCATTACGTTCTTATTAATTAATGATGCCATTTCTCATAAGAACATAGAGATACATCTTTGCCAAAGGGTTAAATAGTATATAGGTGCCTCAGACATTAAGTCAGAACCTTACTTGGAGGTTTTTGAGCCACTAGAGGAAAATGGGAACCCTTCACCACAACATCTCCCTTCCTCCAGTAGATGCTTGGTGTAAATTGTGCAGGACTGTGTCTCAGTTTCTAGGGAGGAAAGGGAGAATGCAATACCTCACCTCTATGCAATGCAAAGCGATACTTTCTGAAGTCAGGTTTTACTTTACAACAGACGTGGAACCTATATTCCCACAGGTGTAACAATAACCTACACTGAAAGGTCATTTGGGATATATATATAGTCACTGAAGGTTTTGAAGTGAAAAGGATTTTCAGAAGAGTTGTCTTCAGGCTTTAAGCCCTAGGGTAGAAACCATTTACATGGACAGTAAGACACCATCTACATGGACAGTAATGAATTTTAAAGGTCAGGGAGTCTCACCCAGCTTCTTGGAGTGTGATGAGAGCTCATTATACCGAAATACATTTTTCCATTTAGGCTGCAGTTTCTTAGTTCAGATGTAAGAAAACAAACCAAAACAAAACAACAACAACAAAACAAACAAACAAACAAAAAACTAAACAACAACAACAACAACTTCTTGAAGATTTTTTAATAAGAAAGCATTTTTAAATGCAGAGACCTGAGATGTGATTATTTTTTTATTTTGGTAATTAACAGAAAGATAAACATTGTATTCATTAATTCATTCATCATGTATTTTCCTGGGTCTTATCTGGTTAGCCCAAGGTGAGGATTTGCCTAAACAAAATAAGAATTGCTATAAAAACACATTTAAATCACTACTTGTTTAGATCCTATCAGTATACTGAGCTACAACCTTAGAAACCAAATATTTACAGGACTGGAGAAATGATGGCTCAGTGGTTAAGAGCACTTGCTGCTCTTCCAGAAGACTCAATTTTGATCCTTCATTGTGAGTCAGAATGCTTACAACCAGCTGTATCTCCAGCTGTAGGAACTTTGACGCTTTCTTCAGACCTCTAAAGGTACCTGCACACAGCACACACACATAAACCCACAAATAAAATCAAATATTTTTAAAAAAGAAATTGTGTCTTGTATGAGACATCTGACTTGGTATTTTTCAACATTTCATGAAATGTTAAAATTGCTAGTGAACATTGCTTTCTGAATTTCTGAATGGTAGCAGCATACTTACTCTTACTTGAGGCTGTAAATTTGTACGTAAAATCTGTTTGCTACCATTTGCTGCATGTGACATTATATAGTCTACTTAATTTGTTCAAATCTTCATTCTTCATGTGCCAAACAGCATCAGCATAGTTCTTCCTTAAGATTTAGCTGGGAACCTCAGAACATACCTGTAATCTCTATACTCTGGAGACAGAGGCAGGGGAATCATTAGCTTGAGGACAGCATTGTTACATAGTAAAACTCTTTGCAAAAGAAAAAGGTGGCATATCTATACACCCATATTATAATGTTTATACATTCAGCTTCATATGTTGAACAAAACAGAATAGGATAAATAATATTATTGATGCTATAACTCCCAGGTGCTTATTCAAAACTAAAAATATCAGGTTAACCCCACAGAAGTTCCAAAATACATAATGGTATGTTGAATATGAAGGATTTGAATAAGAGAGAGGAGAGTTGAAATTTTGGCTGTTTCTTACTAAGGTGGAATTCTGGAGGAACTTACTTATCTTCAAGGACCCTTAACTTCCATATACATGAAACAAGAATAGTGTTATCTACAGAATTGCTTTTCAGACAGTGAGTTCAGTGCTGGCAGCATAGGTAACTTTCAAGTACAGAATGCACATTATCAGTAATGTCATCAGTTAGTCATCAGATAGTCATTTTTCGTTGTTTTAAATCACATGATATCAAGGTAGCATTAACAAATTCTTGTTCTTCAGAATGCTCAAATAATAAGGAAATCAGCCACGTTCATCGGTTCTTCTACCTTCAAAGAGGTTCACTTTCTAAGCTTCAATTTAACTAATAAAAGATTAGACATACTTACACGGGGTATGATGTAACAATGTTTTGATACATGCATAGATTTTTTTTAGTGTCAAAATCAAATTAAATATCGATCTCTTTAAACATCATTTATTTGTTATGAACCTACTAGGATTGCTTTAAAATTCTTTAAGAAAGAATTATTTGAGAGATGAAATATTAGATTTTAATTACACTGTAAAGTAATTCAAAATAAACTATTTAAGCCGGGAAGTTGTGGAGTACTCTTTTAATCCCGGCACTCAGGAGTCAGAGGCAGGAAACTATGAGTTTGAGGTCAGCCTGCTCTCCAGCCTGATCTCCAGAGTGACTCCAGGACAGCCAGGGCTACACACAAATGAAACCTTGTCTCATACAAACAAACAAACAAACAACAAAACAAACAAACAAACAAACAAAAAACTATTTAGCTCCACATGGAATATGTGCAGTCAGTGTCTGGCAATCAACGAAACACTACGCTGATTTTATCTCAGAATGATTTTCTTAGTCTTTACGCTTTTTAGAGTAGGAATCTTCAAGTATCTATACTTTATAAATATGAGTTAAATTGTAAGTTTAAGTTATTTGCTGTTATTGTTTTATGATAATTAAATGATCACATTTGCTTTATTCAGGTTTTGAAGTTCTTTGTTTTAATTTACAGTTTTAGTAAGTATAAGTTTGTTTTTCTTCCCTGTCATTAGGTTATTAGGAGTAAGATACATTCCTTTTTGGTAACAGAAACAATATACAGTTGTAATGGTGATGAAGAAAACTTCTCCCTCTCTTCCTCCTCTTCCTTCTCCTACCTCCTTTTCCTTCTCATCTTAGACCTTCCCCCTTCTTTTCTCTTCTGAAGTGTGGAGAATCATACTCAGAGGGCTTTAAGCATGCTTGTCACACATTCATTCTACCTTCCAGCTATTTCTCTGGTGTCTAGAATATTTAAATATTTTCATTACCTTGGAGGACTTTTTTGTTCTATTTGTCTACTTTCAGTTTAAAATGGTGAGTCATATTCACGACTATGGCTGTGTTTTTATAAATATAATAGAAGTCATTCATCTTCACAGGCATGAGAATGAGGGTCTTGGCAGATTATATTTACTTTCAACTATATGTAATTTATTTTGTCTTTGAAGAAGGCAGCCGAAGTTCTATGCTAGGTTTTATAAGATACAAAACAAATACTTGATAAAGCTTAAAGTGGGCCTTTAGAAAAACAATTCAGCCATGAAAGTGAATGTTGATGCAGACACTTGTGCACATTAGTATTGGTTATTATAGGAGAAGTTGTTAAAGAATGTAGAACATAATTCCCGGAGAAAACATCTTGTACAGTCACTTAAATGTTTGTACTACAAAGAGAAGGAGCTTAAGAGCCGATGACGGTATCAACAACAAGCTTTGTTAGGCAGAACAGTCACAGCATTTATTTCAGAATTAGGGTAACAACAGTGTTTGGGCTGCAGACAGAAGACCTTCAGCTTTGACAGACAATGCACTGTCCTAGATAATCACTGAAAATTCTTGGCTGAGTTTCAAGATCAATTATTCCCTTTAACAGTGGATGGCTTGCCCTTAAAGTTTATCATTCAAGATAGCGGCACATAATCCTTTACATATTTCTTAAATAGAATTGATGCATTGATTTATAGATGCTTGATCAGCTAGTAATTGCCACATTCATTATCTTAAACTTTTATTGTTTCTTGATGTGCTTTAAATATTCAAACTCCTTATATTTTTGAGCAGAAAGTGCATCCTTGCTAATTTACTTCCCTTGCTGTGTCACAAAACATGCCAACTTGTTCCTCCTACCAGACGATAATCTCTCTTCTTCCCTCCCCTGGCATTGCTTTTTAAATTCTTTTGAGAAAGGGCCTTAAAAAGCTGCTTTGCTGATGTTTTCTTCATGCCCTGCTGTCCTACATGGTACTCTAATGAGAGGTCAGTGTTCACCAACGGAGAGAGTGTATCTCCAGAGAAGATTCTTCTGTCCTGAAAGAATTTTGTGGATAGACAATTTTCCATATTTTTAATGGCAAAAAAATTATTATCTTACTTCGCAGATTCAGAACAGAGACAAGACTTTCCTGACTTCACAGAGAAAAAAAACTTTGGGGGCATTGTTTTCCTCTCCTCACCTGAGTATGGAGAATTGCTTGTAATTCAGAGAAACAATACTGCAAAAAGAATGGGAGAGAGGACTGAAGAATGAAAAGGGATGCTTGGTTATTTTTGTATTCTGCATTCTTCTCCTTCATCAGTATTTATACTCTGGGTAGATTTTCTAGAGAGCAGAGCTTTCCTTCCGTAGGCTAGATTCTTAGATTTCTTTTGAGATGAATATGAATGAGACTATGTAATACAAAAGAATTTTGAGACGCTGGATAATTTTTAATTATGTAAAGAGATAGCTTTCATGTGTATATGTGTGTGTATGTATGTACATATGTATATATGTATGTATGTGTTGTATATGTCTGTGTGGGCATGGTATGTGTGCTCCTGTGTACCTGTGTGGATGTCAGAGGTTGACATCAGATATCTTTTTTTTGTCCCTATCTTTTAAAACACTTGATTTAATTTTTGTCAAATGTGTTATTCTTTGATAGCTTCACACATGTATTACTACATGTTGGATATATTTTCTCCCTCATTACCCTTTCTTATCCTCTTGTGGGGTTGGTGCTATCAGTTTGACAGAATCTGGAATTATCTTGGAGATGGGCCCCCAGAAATGCTTGTGGGGGATTATATTGATTATGTTAATTGGAGTAGAAAGACCCATCCACTGCGGGCAGCGTCATTCCCTGGCCAGGAACAGACTGTACAAACAGAGAAAGTCGATGGGGTTGCAGCATGTATTCATCACTCTCTCTTGAAGGTGGATGAAGATGTGAAAATCTGCTTGAAGCTCCCCCTGTCTCTCTTGTCATGCCTGATGTATTTTGAACATCCTGGAAGAAAACAAACTTTATTTTCTCCCTTAAATTACCTTTGCCAGGGTATTTTATCACACTGACAGGGCATTTTTTTTCCACCAAACCCATTCTTCTGAGTCTGTTTTCTTCCTATTTGCATGTAACCCCCTATGCCTCTCTCCTGGCTTCTCTCCTTCCTTCCTTTTCATCCCTTTTGTGACCCAGTGAGTTGAATTAGGTTGTTTGCATAAACATTGCCAGAGATTCATTTACTGCAGCCTAGCCCACCTACTAGAGGCAACATCAGCAAAGAAGATGACACCCCTCCTCCAGTTAAACTATCAGCTGTCAATAGCTCCTCAAGGAGACAGAGTCTCCCACTGAGCCTCACCTTAAGGTTTTCAGTTGGCCACTGAACCTCTATGGTTTGTTTCTTCTCTACAGAGGTTCGGTTAGTACACTATAACACCCAACTTTTCTTGTGGTTCCTGGAGGTCCAAATTCAGATCCTCAGACTGCGCAAGCAGCGCTCTAACCACTGAACATTCTCCTCAGCCCTAACGGCTAGCTTTCTAAAGCCTCCTACAGCTGATGTACTCATGGTTTGGTGATGAGCTATTAGTACTTTAGTCCGCAGTTAAATTCAAATAGCAAAGACAGTATCAGCGTTAAACTAAAGTTCAAGTTGAGAGCAATTAATAGCAGACATGTCACCATTTTTTATTTAAAAATGAATAGTTTAAATGAATATGCTGTTTTATAAAATTGACTGATAGAGAAAAAAGTGAATGATGCTCTTATGTCTTCTTAGTAATTTTAGTTGAATTTTAAAATACCTTAATTGGTTAATGAGGGAAGACAAGGTGAAACCCTGACATGTTTTAGCTCTCTAGTATTAACAGTAATTTTCAATATAATCTTTATAACAAATTTTAATTATTTTTCAAAAATATATTTCCCAAGCATCTTAGTCCTCATTTATTGAATGTTAAAATTAAGTGATTTTAAAATGAAAACTTTAAACCTGGGTGGTGGCACACTCATTTAAACCCAGCACTCAGGAGGCAAAGTTCTCATGAGTCTCTGAGTTCAAGGCCAGCCTGGTCTACAGAGTGAGTTTCAGGATAGCCAGGCTACACAGAGAAACCCTGTCCAGAAAAACAAATACAAACAAAACAAAACAAAGCAAAAGAAAAACTTTGAAAATATTTAGTGATTCAAATTGGACCTAGCTAGCAAATTGTAGTTGTATATTGATTCATTTCCATGTATTTGAAGAAATAATGGGTAAAGATGAGGCAGTCATGAGTATGTGTTAGTATGAGGTGGTTAGACTTGGGGAGTAGAGTGGAAGGAGAAAAAGGAAGGAAGAATAATGTTATTATATTTTAATTAAATGAATATTGTGGAATAAAAATGACAAGAAGTAAATAGGTCAATGCATGTCATTCATGATAGAAGGGCCAAGCTTCTGAAACTTTAAATCGGGCAGTAGGGGTATGCATCAGTCATTCACATCAGTGAATGGTACCTGTGGTTCTGGTTTCCACTTCAATTTTCAGAAATTATGGAAGCAATAATTGAGCCAAACCATTTGAAGTACAAAAAGCAAAATAGAGAAAACCAACTAAAGACTGAATTGGTGGTAAAATTCTACCCCCATTTATGTGTGCATACCCTTCACCAAGTGTCTAAATACATGCATATACACATATATATGTATATATACATAGTATTCACTATTCATTTTTTATCTGATTACAAATATTAGCTGGTGTGGACCATTTCACTTTTCCACTGGGAGTGCTAGTTGTGACATAAGTACTCACTAAATTAACGCCAACTGTCTGTTTTGTTTTGTTTTTCTTTTGTGAGAGGTGGAACTAAATATTCTTTTGAGTATCACCTTCAAATGCAAACGGTATATCTCTGGTGGAAATTGTAGGCAGAGCAGGTAAAAGAAATAGCTGATGTCGAAGAAGTCAGTTGGTACATTTCAGTTTAATGCGTACTTTTACCTATCTGTTGCCTAAAAATTATTTATGTCTTCCCCCCCAAAAAAAGCACTGTGCTTCTTCTTTATGGATATAACCTTGCTTCTACTGATAAACTAGTCTTCTACATAAGTGATACTTGCACTGTGACACTTTTAAGAGTTAAAGTGGCCAGAGAAATGAACAGGACTGATAGCACTAAGTTACATGTTTAAAAGTGACACCTTCGTCCTTTGATACCATTTCCCAACAAAGGTTATCGTTGAAACTTCTTCCAGTCCGAAGAACTGTATTTCTCAGTCGGCTAAAGCAGCTGACAGCACCGTGTGAGATGATGGTGCCTCTCCAGTTTCTTCGGCCCCGACCTTTCTCGCCCCCTCCCCCCCGTTGGAGTTCTCTTAAAGATTTCAGTTATCTGTCGTCAGGCTCCAGTTTAGATTCCCGGGGCCAAAGCAGCTTGGAATGTGTTGCTGAAGAGGACACTCCAGACAGGACAACAGGCTTGTCTGCAGGGCGGGCATGAGGAGGAATTCTAAGAGCTGGCTGCACCATTGCTTTGGCTGCCAGAAGCCAAAGAGAGTGGGTCCCGGAGAGGGAAGCTGGTGCTGAAAGGGTGTACTTCAACCTTTCAGTTTGTACACAAGCCTCAGAGCAGCAGCATTATCTGCCAATTGGCCTTCTTGTGCCTAATTTCCAAACCACAAGTAGGAGTGATGTTGTTGAGGATCTCCTGGCCCTCAGAGTGATTCCCTTTGCATAATGACTCTACTTAGCACATTCGGATGAAGTGCTGGTCCCCAAGTGATGATCTGCCCCACAGTCATTACCACATACCGCTCAATTAGGAAGCCCAGATATGACTTCTAGGAGATAAACCGAAACAGACCGCAGCGGTGGTTGTAGCCAGTGTCCATTTGTCAGAACTCATATAACACCTAAAATGGGTGATTTTATTGTAAGCAAATCGTGCCTTAATAGAATTGATTTTAAAAGGGATCACAAAGTGTGAAGAACTGTTAGATAAAATAAGAAAGCTGTTGTCATCAAGGGCATGGTAATTTTGGTTACCATTGCAGAAATAAACATTTTGTGTGTAGAAAGTATAGGAACCATTTCTAGTAAACATTAATTCCATCCCACAACTAATTTCTTTTACTACGAGTGTGTGGAAAAAGCATTTTCACTCTTCTATCTTGAGCAATTCGCCTGATTCACAGCATGCAGTCAGTGCTCAGTGGGTATTACAGACTAATTGATGTCTGATATTATAATCTTTAAATCATAAAGCGTCATTATGTACTACTGTCTTAAACAGAAAAAAAAGATGAAAAGGTATAATAAGAGAGACTGTTTAACTAGTCTACAGCTGCAAAGGGAGTTTTGAAGTGCTTTGCTAAGCATCGTGTAGTGTTTTCATACTTCATCCACTGGCATGAGCTCCATGTTGGTGTTAGAACTTGTGCTCAACATCCTAAATCACAGCCTAAGATTGATTTTGATTGGTCCCACAGATAAAGATTGAAATTTCTTAGGTTAGTTCAGGTATGTGATATTTACTACAAACTGTTGAATAACTATTTTTAAAATAAGGAATGGGAAAATCAACAAGACCAGAAATATTCAGGCTTGTTTGATTTACTTAAGTGGAAATGGGAAAGGAAAGGGTTTTGCTCCCATTCTATGACTAAAAACCTCTATGCTGTGAAAGTTACAGATATTGTTAAATTATTTAAGGAAACACACTAAATTTAGGAAAACAATTTCATGAGTTTTTAAGAATCTTATCAATTTGATTGTTTTGTCATGCTGTAAAAAATTCACATCACTTTCATGAAAAACTGGAAGTAATGGTGGTGGTGGGGGGTGAATAGACAAATCTTTTTACTTGAAAGACAATAATTCATGATAATCATGATGTTTGGAGAAAATAAAATATCTAGGGGAAAATATCTAGGGGAAGCATATGCCTGTGAACAATTATTTTCCAACCGGAAGCATTCCACCTGCTTGGAATGGACACATGTTAAATATTAAATCAGCAGACGTATTTGGCACAGTGTTGAAGCATCCTAACTGGGGAAATGGAGGAAGGTGCTTCTCCACTGTGTTAACTAGCCTGAGCTTACTTAGAAGGGAGGAGTTGGAGCCATCCATTCGAAGTGGTGTGTGTGTGTGTGTGTGTGTGTGTGTGTGTGTGTGTGTGTAAAATGGTACATCAGCGATAGAGTTTCATTAAAATACTTACAATTTGAAATGGTTTCTTAGATTGTTTATGAATGGGACACAGTTTTATTTACTTTGCTTTCTTACAATGAATGCTCACTGAATTAGGTAAACCATTTAAATTTAATGTAAAGATTTTTAGGCAGATAAATAGATAATGACTTTTCAGTCTTCACAAACCTACAGGTTAAAATTTGGTCGCTAGATTCTTTCTTGGCATTTTATTTTCAGAATTTTTCCATTATATCATAATTTTACTGTTGGGCCAATTTGAACTACATACTTTGTCTAGAACTTAATAAAGAATTAATTAAATACTTGCAGAATGTCATGTTAAGAATGTCATAAGAGGTATATACCTACATGTAATTACTTCTAATACAGCTTATTAACCTCTTTACAATTCCATCCCTTCTTTCCATTTCCACAATATATCAAATTTAAACTGCACACATGAATGCTCAAGAAATTTCCATTTATAATTATTTTTTGCTGGTAAGTTTGCCTACTTGACCTCTTTTGCTAACATAAGGGAAAAAGAAAACATCAAACTAAAGACAAGCTAGAACACATCTCCAGTCTTTTGTCTTCTTGTGAACTGAAATGCTAGCTTGATTGTGACTTTTCTCCAAGGATGAAGAACGAGAAAGCTGACTCTAGTGAGAGATGGGAGGATTCTAAGCCGGAGCTATTTAGCTCCAAGAGAGAAAAACTAACTTTTGCTTCATTTAAAGCATTTTACGTGGGGATCATTCTTTTTTTAATATTTTTATTTTAATTTTTATTAATACACTTTATTCACTTTGTATCCCCCCATAAAACCCTCCTTTCTCCCCTCCCAATACCATCTTCTCTTCCCCTTCTCCACACATGCCTTTTCCCAAGTCCACTTATAGGGAGGTCCTCCTCTCCTTCCTTCTGATCTTGGTCTATCAGATCTCATCAAGAGTGGCTGCATTTGTCTTCCTCTGTGGCCTGGTAATGCTGCTTCCCCATCAGGGTGAGGTGATCAAAGATCAGGTCAATCAGTTCATGTCAGAGGCAGTTGTTTGTTCCCATTACTATGAAACCCACTTGGACACTGAACTGCCATGGGCTACATCTGTGCAGGGGTTCTAAGTTATCTCCATGCATTGTACTTGGTTGGAGTATGAGTTTCAGGAAAGACCCCTGTGCTCACATTTTTTTGGTTCTGTTGCTCTCTTTGTGGAGCTCCTGTCCTCTCCAGATCTTACTATTTCCCACTTCTTTCATAAGATTCCATGGACTCTGCCCAACAGTTGGCCATAAGTCTCAGCATCTGCTTTGATAGTCTGCAGGGCAGAACCTTTCAGAGGCCCTCTGTGGCAGGCTCCTAACTTGTTTCTTGTTTTCTTCTTCTTCTGTTGTCCATCTTCTTTGCCTTTCAGGATGGGGATTGAGCATTTTAGCCAGAGTCCTCCCTTTTAATTAGTTTCTTTAGATGTACAGATTTTAGTAGGTTTATCCTATGTTATATGTTTATATGAGTGAGTATATACCATGTGTGTCTTTCTGCTTCTGGGACAGCTCACTCAGGATGATCCTTTCCAGGTCCTACCATTTACCTGCAAATTTCATGATTTCCTTATTTTTCATTGCAGAGTAACACTCCATTGTGTAATGTACCACAATTTCTGCATCCATTCTTCAGTTGAGGGGCATCTGGGCTGTTTCCAGCTTCTGGCTATTACAAATAAAGCTGCTACAAACATGGTTGAGCAAATGTCCTTCTTGTGTAATTGAGCATCTCTTGGATATATGCCTAGGAGTGGTTTACCTGGATCTTGAGGAAGCGCTATTCCTAATTGTCTGAGAAAGCACCAAATTGATTTCCAGAGTGGCTGTACAAGTTTCCATTCCCACCAGCAGTGGAGAAGGGTACCCTTTTCTCCACAACCTCTCCAGCATGTGATGTCACTTGAGTTTTAGATCTTGGCCATTTTGATAGGTGTAAGGTAAAATCTCAGGGTCATTTTGATTTGCATTTCCCTGATGGCTAATGATGTTGAAAATTTCTTTAGGTGTTTCTCTGCCATTTGATATTCCTTTATTGAGAATTCTCTGTTTAGCTCTGTTGGAGATCATTTTTATAGCTGCTTACCTTGTATATTAACTAATTCATGCCCACTACTAATACATGAGATGAAAATATGGGATATACACATAATTTTATAAGTGTGAACTGAATTAAAATGGAATGTGAGAAAACTAACTGAATGGTCTCATTAAAAAGAAAAAAAGAAAACTGATTTACTATCATTTATCTGATATATCACATATAATTACATCGTATTTACTTAAATAAGAGTAGTATCAAATAGAAAATTTGGAATCAATAACTCAACCTTCAACTTGTTACCTAATCTTTTTGAGCTTCCTTTTTTAAAAAGTGAAGATTGAAGTTCTAAAGTTTTGTGTTTGGAATTTTTGAATCCTAACTTTTTTTTTTTAATATTTCCATGAAGTGTGTGTGTGTGTGTGTGTGTGTGTTTATGTGTGTTTGTGCTGTGTTTGATTAAGAACTTGAATGCCATGGCACAAGGATGTAGGTCAAGGCAACTTTTGGGAGTAATTTCCTACCATGTGGGGTCCATGGGTCCATCTCAGGCTTGTTTGTAAGCTCCTTTATGCACTAATCCTCCTCTTTGGGACTTCTGAATCCTTAATGTTCTAGTCCTAAACATTCTAAGAATTATAGTTAGGTAATTTCTAAGTAACCTTGCATATAATAAAGTATTCAAAAATTCAAACATGAATTTTAAAAACAAAACAAATGGGCTCCCTCCATGCTAGCTTGAGGTGATCTGTCTTTGGCTGATCACAGATAGATAACCTTATATCACTTAGAAGTGAATATTAAGAACCATATTTTTCATTCAGTTTGTTATCAAAAACATATACTGTGTAGAATTTTAAATTCTAAAGTGGTTATTAAACTTTCAAATACATGAGGATTCCATCTTAACAGTTTCTATATTTCTACTGTAGTGACCTTTTAAAACAATATCAATAAAGAATTCCACTGAATAATAATAATAAAAAGGAACATATTTTTCTATGCATGGTTCTTGGTTGGAGTATTAGTCTCAGAAAAGACTCCTGGGCCCAGATTTTTTGGTTTTGTTGCTCTCCTTGAGTAGCTCCTGTCCCCTCCAGGTCTTTCTATCTCCCCCTTCTTTCATAAGGTTCCCTGCATTCTGCCCAAAGTTTGGCTATGAGCCTCAGCAATACCAGATTTTCATTGAAATCCAGTAACAGTTATATTAATTCTATGAAGAGAAACTAGTTCTTCAGGGGGCCATATGTAGCAGCTTCAAAATACATCTTGTCTTCAAGCTGCCTGCAGGTTTATAAGATCAAACACAAAAAATATCCCTCTGTCCTGAAAGAATTTGTGGGTAGACTATAATATATATATTTTAATGGAAAATGAACAGATTCAAACACACACAAACACACACACACACACACACACAAAAACAAGGGAAAAGTGACAGAACTTCATTCTTGAGAAACTCAAATGTGAAGTGGGGAAGCTGAAATCATGAATCTTAATAATTGATACAGAATTAAAAGAATTGAAGTGAATCCAGCAGTGTGAATAGACTGGGCAAGAGCCTGGTGATGTATTATTTGAGCCAGAAGGAGGTGAGAAGAAAAACCAAGTAGGAGCAGCCAGCCAGGAGCACCTGTCTTTAATTGATGCAGTCTTCTTAGGACTTACACAGAATATTGGCCTTTGGGATAATCCCAGCCTACACCCATTTCATACCGACAAACAAACTTAATGAGTATGGACTTCATTTATTTTTTAAAAATGAAAAGCAGCTTTTTTTTAAAAGAAAGATTCATTTAGAATATTGCATTAAAGGAATTAGAGGCAATAATGAAACTGGAGGGGGAATTATAGGTACCCAGGAAGGCCAGGATGTAGTCTGAACTACAGGAATGGCAGAGTGTTTGGCGTTAGGGTGGGTCTTTTTCTGCTGAAGACCACTTCTAGCTGTAGTTCTAGTTGTAGCTTTAAAAATTTATTAATTGAAAAAAAATAAATTTGCAAAGGAATTTGTTTCCACATGGGGCTTATTTCTATTTCATCTTGGCTTATTTCTTTTGTCTTGCTTTGTCTCCCTGTCTCCCCACTTCCTGGGGTACTTTTCATGTCCTACATCCTCTTCTTCCACTTTGTTGTCTTTTCCATCTTTCCCCTGAAAGCCTGCCCTGGGCCTTTCCAGGTTTCTGGATTTTAATTCTTTTCATTCCCCCATGGACATATGCAGTTGATAATTACAAGCTGCAGCCCACGTGCGGAGAGAGCATTCAGCGATTACTGCTCTTAAAATAATGTTAAGCAGTGTTATTTATTTTCCTGAAAATTTCATAATCGCTCTTGTCTTTGTGGCCAAAACTCTTCAGGTCAATTCTATTTCCTTGTCGAAATGAAACAAACAGTAATAAACATGGATGTGCAAAAGACTTTTAGGATAGAAAATCCTTTGGA
The DNA here is from genome assembly GCF_030254825.1 of Meriones unguiculatus. Lineage (NCBI taxonomy): Eukaryota > Metazoa > Chordata > Mammalia > Rodentia > Muridae > Meriones > Meriones unguiculatus. Next base: position 90,558,865 of record NC_083354.1, on the reverse strand, counting down.
TAAATGCTAAGAAGTAGGTTAACATATGGTAGTTTTATGTTTAGTTTTTTTTTTTTAGAAGCCACCACTTTACCTCTACAGAATTTCACTGGTTCACATTCCCTCCAACAGTGTTTCTTCTATTTTCCGTTAGCAGTTTTAGCAATCCTGGTTTTAAGTTGAGGTCTATGACACAGATTAGACTGGATTTTGTACAGGGTGAGAGATAAGGGTTTAATCTCACTTTTCTGCAGATGGACATACAGTTTTGGAAAATGCTTTTAATTTCTTTATGGTCATTGCTTTCATTATGTTATTTCCACTGACTATCCTGAGATTTATCTGCTCACTGTTGACCCTGCTTCATTCATGAATCTGTCACGCCGACTGTTCTTACTTTGTTAATTGTACCTATAAAAGAAGTAAGGCCAGTAGTGGCTACTATTTCATAACATTTTTCATCACTTCTGTACAGTGTACTATCATAAGAAATTTACATGTAGGAGGCTGACTGACACAAAAATTGTCATTGTTACAGGTCAAACATGATAGAAAAGCATCCATTTTATATAGTTACTTAATCTTCACAGAAAATCTACAAATTGGCTACTAGTTCGTGCAAAGAAGAGTCATAGAGAGGTTAAATTGTTCAAGGCTGGTAAACAATAAATGGCAGAGCCAGAATTTAAACACAAGCAGTATTGTTTTACTTGCTCCTGGAAAACAACTCTTACCTCTTTACCTACGCTGAGTCCTTTAGTGGAGTGCTCCCAAGAGTCTCGGGAAGTAGAGACTTCCCTGTTTGACTCAGAAAAAGGGTTATGCACACATTTCTAACTTGCCTACATTAACACACACAAAGCGAAGGACTTGAATACATCTCTGGCTTTGGATTTTTTTCTTATTAAAATATGTATTCCATGCTATATATATTTTTAAATTTTTAAAAATTATTATTTGTTACAATTTATTCAATTTGTATCCAGCTGTAACCCCGCTTCCTGGTCTCCTAACTCCACCCTCCCTCCCTCTTCTTCCCCTATGCCCTTCCCCTAGTCCACTGATAGTCCTCCCCTTCCATCTGACCCTAGCATATCAGGTCTCATTAGGACTGGCTGCATTGTTTTCCTCTGTGGCCTGGCAAGGCTGCACCCCCCAGGAGGAGGTGACCAGAGACCCTGTCACTGAGTTCATGCCAGAGACAGCCCCTGTTCCCCTTACTAGGGACCCCACTTGAAGACTGAGCCTATGGGCTACATCTGAGCAGGGGTTTTAGGTCCTCTACATGCTTTGTCCTTGATTGGGATATCAGTCTCTGCATGGCCCCCAAGGCTCAAATTTTTGGCTCTGTTGGTCTCCTTTGGGAGCTCCTGTACCCTCCAGGTCTTTCTATCTCCCTCTTCTTTCATAAAATTTCATTCCCTCTTCCCAAAGTTTAGCTATGAGTCTCAGCATCTGCTTTGATACTTCAATCAGTAGGCCCTTTCAGAGGCCCTCTGTGGTAGGCTCCTGTTCTGTTCCCTGTCTTCTCCTGCTTCTGATGTCTACTGCATGTGTCCTTCTAAATGAGGATTGAGCATCTTACCTAGGGTTTTACTTGTTTTTTTTTCTTTAGTAGCATAGATTTTAGTACGTTTATATGTCTAATATCCATTTATGAGTGAGTATATACCATGTGTGTCTTTCTGCTTCTGGGATACCTCACTCAAGATGATCTTTTCTAGTTCCCACCATTTGCCTGCAAATTTCATAATTTCCTTGTTTTTAATAGCTGAGTAGTATTCCATTGTGTAAATGTACCACAATTTCTGCATCCATTCCTCAGTTGAGGGGCATCTAGGTTGTTTCCAGCTTCTGGCTATTACAAATAAAGCTGCTATGAACATGGTTGAGCATATGTCCTTATTGTATACTTGAGCATCTTTTGGATATATGCCTAGGAATGGTAGAGCTGGGATCTTGAGGTAGCACTATTCTAATTGTCTGAGATAAAGCCAGATTGATTTCCAAAGTGGGTGTACAAATTTCCATTCCCACCAGCAGTGGAGGAGGGTTCCCCTTTCTCCACATCTTCTCCAGCATGTATTGTCACTTGAGTTTTTGATCTTAACCATTCTGATGGGTGTAAGGTGAAATCTAAGTAATTTTGATTTGTATTTCCCTGAGGACTATGGATGTTGAACATTTCTTTAAGTGCTTCTCTGCCATTTGATATTCCTCTATTGATACTTCTCTGTTTAGCTCTGAACCCTATTTTTTAATCGGATTACATAGTTTGTGGGTGTTTAATGTCTTATGTTCTTTATACATTCTGGATATTAGCCCTCTGTCAGATACAGGGTTGGTGAAGATCCTTTCCCATTCTGTAGGCTGTTGTTTGGTTTTGACAGCTGTGTCCTTTGCTTTAGAGAAACTTTTCAGTTTCATGAGGTCCCATTTATTGATTGTTGATCTTAGAACCTGTGTTGTTGGTGTTATGTTGATGAATTTGCCTCCTGTGCCCATGAGTTCTAAGCTCTTCCCCACTTTTTGTCCTAACAGGTTTAGTGCGTCTGGTTTTATTTTGAAGTCTTTGATCCATTTGGAGTTTAGTTTTGTGCAGGGTGATAAATATGGATATATTTGCCTTTTTTTACATGTAGATATCTAGGTAGAATATATTCTTATTACATCTTCCATTCCACTTACTCCTTCCAGATCTTCTCCATCTTCCCTTTCACACCTTTCTTTCTCTCAGAAGAAAACATATAGTCATCTAAAAAAATAATAATGAAAATAAAATAAAATAAAACAGAATAGGACAAAACAGACAAAAGCAAGTAAAGAAACAACAACAACCAGTAAAAAAAAAAAAAAAAAAAAAAAAAAAAAAAGAGCCTAAGAAAATCCACAAGAAACATTTACACATCGAGATGTTTCCATCCAGCCCCTGTATTGTAGCTGGAGAAGGGAGGCAGATGAACCTTTCGCTTCCTATAGTTCAAGGGCTGGTTCCATAAACTTCTTTCCATCACCCCACCTTCTTGCTTGGCTTTCCAATGGCATCAGCTGTAGCACGTCTATATTCTCCTATTTCAAACTTCTGCTTTGACCTAACAGTTTGCCATCCTTCCTTCTCTTCCCTGTCTCCTAGCTGCTGCCTTCAACCTCATGTTGACATCATTTCCTGGATTGTTTTTATTTTACCAATTAGACCTTTTCTATTTATCTCACACTGACACTGCAATGCAAATCAGAATCAGTTGTTTCATCTCTACTTTTGATATTATTTCAAGTTTTCTAACTGCACAGACTCATTAGTTTTAGATTGCCTGCTAATACCCAGCCCCGATTCAAACAAACTAAGGATTTTGTCTGATAACTTCAGTGCAAATGTGTATTTTACAGTCTAAGTTGATATTAAGTAGAATTTTAAAAATAAAAATATGTTTATATAATGCATTTATGTATTTTTATTAATGTTTCTAAATATGTATCTTATTTAAGTTGTTTAAATTATTTCTTTTGGTCTCAATCTGCCATTCACCACTTTCCTATGAATTTCAATTCTAATTTTAATGTGGAGAAAATTTAAGATTTTTCATGCTTACTAACATGCTCATTCGACTGCTTTCTTTTTCTTTTTGCCTTTCTTCCTGCCTGTTTTAGGGGGAGGGCACAGGGACAGAGTCCCATTCTGTAAGGTTGGCTGGTCTTGAACTCATGCAATTCTCCTGCCTCAGGTCTTACTCACTGTGCTTAATTTATTTATTCACTTGCCCCAATGTAATAATAGTTCAGTCTATATGTATTGAAAGGTGCTCCCCCACATTCAGCCTTCTCAAAAAGCATTACCTTTTCCTGAGATTTTGAATATTACATTTCATTTTTTTTTCTCTTCAACAAGGTCGCTGTTTTGATTGGGCGGCCCCTCCTTAAAAAGAAAAGACAAATAAACCATAAAATCAGGATATATACTAAATCTAATCCTATGAAACTTTCTATACTTTCTCTGCCCAGTGCCGTGAAGTGGCTCACTGCTGTGTCACTTGTCGGCTTTGGTCTTCTCATCAAATGCTTCTTAAACTTCTCCAGATCATTCCTAACTCTCATCACATGCTCTGTTTGTCACTGGCAGCCTCACCTTGCCTTTTTATCTCACCAGCTCAGCCTGCGCTTTGATGTGGACTGCTTTTTGCTAAGTACTTGACACAGTTCACTGTAGACTCCTGCCTGGAGATCCTCCCGCCACAGGACAGAACGCCAATACACTCTTCACCGTCTGCCACCTTTATTCCCTTCTTGACTTAACTCTCAAATTCATCCTGAGGTGTCTGCCTATGCTGCTCACTCTTGAGCTGTGTTCAGTCTACTGAATCTGTTCCTGCTTCCTTAATACATGGCCTTCAAGCTGGGTTTCCTTATCAAGTGATTTCATTGTGTTTTCCTCTTTTCTTCCAGATGATTTTTCCTTATCATTTCTCTTTCCAGAGTTGTTTGTTTGTGTTTGTTTTTGTTGTTGTTGTCAGAGAAAGTGTTTCTTTGTGAAGCCATGGCTTCTGGGCATTCACTCTATAGGTCAGGCTGGGCTCAAACTTAGAGATCCTATTTTTAAAATATTATTATTATTATTATTATTATTATTATTATTATTTTATTATTATTTTACATTTTATTCATTTTATATCCTAATTGTAGCTGCCTTCTTTAACTCCTCCCAGTTCTACCCTCCCTCCATCTTCCCCCTTCCTCTTCCCTAGTCCCCTGAAAGGGAGGGTTCTCCTTCCCTGCCATCTGCCTTAGCTTATCAAATCTCATCAGGACTGCCCAGATCCTCTTCCTCTGTGGCCTGCTAATGCTGCATTGCCAGGGGCAAGTGACCAAAGAGCAGACAAACAAGTTCTTGACAGAGGCTGACCCTGGTCCCCTTACTTGGGGATCCACATGGAGACTGAATTGCAAATAGGCTACACCTGAGCATGGGGTCTAGGTCTCCATGCTTGGTCCTTGGTTGGTGCATTAGTCTCTGAAGGACCCTGGAGCTCAGGTTGTTTTTTTTTTTTGTTTTTTTTTTTTTTAGCTTTGTTGGTTTCCTTGTGGGGCTCCTGTGCTCTCTTATTTTTCTATTACCCCTTTTCCATAAAACTCCCTGTGCTCTGCCCAAAGTCTGGCTGTAAGTCTCAGCATCTGCTTTGATCCCATGTGGGTGGAGCCTTTCTTTGTCTCCCAAGTGCTGGCATTACAGGTGAGTACTTAGCCAGAGGTACTTGCAAAAGATGCTATTTATTTTTGAAACCTGTAGACATTTTGAGTATGTTTTGCAATATAAGAAAACAGCAGGCAATAGGGAAAGAACAATGAATAAAACATACTTCTCATCCTAAAGAAGCTGATAGTCTAACAAGGGAGCATACCAAGGATATCATTGAGTCACTGTAGAGAATTCTGAAGGAAATACAAAAAACACTGAGAATATTGTAAATGTATTGGTTTAAAAGGCTTTTCATAGTTCTTCTTTCAGCCATATTCAGTAATTTTCTTCTCTTCCTACATCTTAGATATCAGCTTCCTCCAGAATTTTTTTTGACCTGTTCTTTTCTAACAGTAGAAATCTCATGCTACTCATATTTTACCTTACCTTCTCACGTTTAAATCCATGTCACTGGCCTACATTTATTTCAAGAGCAGTTGTCACCTGTATTCTTTTCGTCGTTGGCTAACATTTACCCTTGCTTTTCTGTAACTTCCTTGTATCCTTCTAAGCCTGTAGGTCTTCACCAAAGACCTGATCTATTCAGTCTCCAAATTTTCAATACCACACTGTTTCCAATGCCACTACATTGTTAGGTTATTTATATCAAACAGTTCCCTTTGTAGTGAGTTACTTTACAGCGAGCACAGCGCATTCCATTTGTAATTGAACTTTGTCTAGCATGTTATGATGCTCATAACTGAATACACAAAGATGAAGAATTTTATAGGTTATTAACGTCAAAATGGAAATGATAGGTGATGTGCAAAGCCATGGTAATGGGGAGAGATGATATATTGGCAATATTGAGTGAGATAGTGTATCATCTGTTGTCTGTGTTGCTCAAGTACTCACTGGACTTCATAAAGAAATTTGAGATTGCTTGCTGAAGAATGGGATGGGAATGACAGCTTTAGTTACCTGGATGTTAGAAAATGGATTTTTTAAAATTTTAAACATACTGCATTTAAGGTCAAAGTTGAGTATCCAACTGGAAAAAGCCCTGCAGATTTGTATAGAAAGCTTTGGAGTAAGGGGGAAAAAAGCACAAGGCTTTGAAGATTGAATTAGAACAGCGTCTTGCCATAAAACTCAAAGTTGGTCAGTTTGACTAATCTTAAGAGTGGCAATGGTGTCCCGTCTCCAGTTATTCAGAATCATCATGACAAAGGTCTTTTGTGAAAGATGACCAAGCACACCAGAAAACAGTTCAACCTGAAATGAGATGGGAGGGAAACACTGCCAACTGAGCACACTCATTTAATCACAATATCACAGCAGTTAGAACTATAGATGTGTGGCTTACTTTTCACAAAGAGGAGGAAGTGCACGCGAAGGGAATGTCAAGGAATTTGGTGAAAAGTGCAAGAACAGTCATAAAAGCCAAGACAGAACAAAGTTAAACAATTCTAGTTAACTTTAACTTACTTTGCATCCTTTAAAAAATTTTTTTTGAAAGGTTGAGGAAAGGCATTCTCACTTTGTTCAGAGGTAAATGAAGTGTAGGCAGAGTCGTAGGCAGGGATGAAGAGGGAAACTGAGCACAAATGTACCAAGTGGCTGTCTGGACCCGTGCTGTTCAGCTCTGTAGCCCACCCAGACGACACTTGCCTTCCCAGGTGGCAGCAAACAGCTCTTTGTTGAGAGCATGATACTTCTTTGGTGGCCAAAGCCGAGGATTCTGTGGTAATTTTCTTCTTAAATTGGGGGATGTTCAAGCATGTAGAGCGCTAATCCTTCCTCTGACCTTTACATACCTTCTTTTGTAGCGTTAGGAAATGTATACCTGGTTGTGGATGGAAACATGGTTTTCACAACTGAGAGGCTGGCTAAGAAGACAATACAATCTTCAGTCCTGCTTCTTTCACCATGTTTGATAACAGTTTTCTAAAAATCAAAACACAAAGTAAATATGTGCTTTAATATATCTCATAAGAATTTTATGAAGTCTAGTAAAATAAAATAATTGAAATCCTCCATAAAAGATGAAGGGGCTATGTTCATATTTTTATTGTAATTATCGTTGTGAATTCCCTTTCATTGGTGTTAATAATGGCAATTTATTTGTATAAGATTTTATGAAACAGAACTTCTGTGGCTTTCTTTAGAAAAAAACTCTGAAAAAAACCTGTAGCATATAACAGTATGCCTTTATCTGGTAATGACTTAATAGTTAACTTTTATTTTAAAATATACTTTTAAGATTTTAATTTTAATGACTTCAAGGATCAGCACAGACATGACATATTTGGGTAACAGGATCTTCAGCCTGTAAAAGGCTTATCAGTGATTTCAGCCACTTCTCATACATCAAAAAATGCTTGCTACTGTCACATTCCCAAATATGGTTGTAAATAAAAAAATGAAATCACATACATTCATTAATCTAGAAAAATGTCTAGAACCTTGTATGAATATCCATTTCTTAAGCGTAAAAGTGATTGTTTCTTGGCCCTGTCATCGTATATAAAGGGATTAGCAAAAGTTGACAATATGGATCATTCATGTGTCAGTCTAGTCCACAAAGCCTTTAATATGCAGAATTATTTGTCAGGCAACAGGTTTCTATCTGTCTTTTTACTTTGGATCCATCAACTGTAGGTCATATATATTAGTATGTGATACTGTAGCTTTAACAAAATGCAGGGAGCTCTGCACACGGCTTTCAGTTCTCTTAAAAAAAAGGTTCTTTTAAAGGACATAATTTTCTCTATGAAATTACAGCAAAAGTGAGGTAAAATAAGATGCCAATCGCAGATGCAGTCTGGCAACTCTCTTTACATTTGGTGCTGTAACCTCAACTATTTGTATGGTCCTTCCACTTGTTGAGTATCAGCCTATATTAATTTCAATGAATAAGCATCTAATGATTTCACTGAAGACATGTGACGGAGAGATTTCAGCTCTATGCAGATGTCCCATTCCAGGCAGTGTAGATCTCCAACCATTAATAAACCACATATGCTTGTGCTACAGAATTATGTCTCTCTTCCTAATTGAATGTATAAATGGTTTGTTAATAGTTTTTGTGGCTTTTGGTCTATATAAGTGGTCAGATTTGTTACTTCTTGTGTTTTATACTTGCCGATGCAATGAGTTCTATTGTTTTGCTTTGCTTTTGGTTTTTCTGATTCAAGGTCTCTCTTTGTAGCCCTGGCTGTCCTGAAACACAATTTTGTAGACCAGACTAGCCTTGAACTCAGAGATCAATCTGTCTCTGCCTCATGAATGCTGGGACTAAAAACCTCTAACTCCCCGCTGCAGTGTTTGTTTGTTTTTTTTTTCTTGGTGAAGTAAAATGAAATTGTCCTTACCAGATTTAAAACCTAAATTTGATAGTTTATAAAACAGGTAGAATTACAAACTTTATCCATAAAGAAAAGTGACTTTTTAGTATATTATAATAATTTTAGAGTGCTCTAGATACTGTGAAAAAAATGACAAAAATGTATATATGTCTGAAAGCATTGATTAATCACATTTGCCAGCATTTCATACTCAACTTTGATTTTTATAATGTCATCTAACATCTTAAAGAAACTCACATTTGAATACATTGTATAAGATGAAGTTTCTTTTTCAAGCTGTCTTGAATGTTTTTAGTTAACACTGATTCTAAGATAGATTCCTTTTACCACTTCCGTATCCATCTGGACTAGCCAGCAATTAAAGGGTTATTTAATCTGAGAAGTTGAGCAGATCAGCATTTCCCAGTGGCACATATCTTTAGCAATAAGTGTGGAGGCCAACTCGGAAGGAACACGTTTGAAGTGGCAGAACTAATCATGCAGAAGCAATTTGCGATTTTCTCTCTCAGCCCAGATAAAGCAGAGCATTATGACACTGGCTGGGAGGAACAAGGTCAATTTACTGTGAAAAGCCAGCTACAGACTACAACTTCAAATAGACTTTCATCCCATATAGCCAGAAATAGGATTTACCCTATTGCTTACACTACAGAATGGGCAAAATGAAGTGGACAATTCAATTAGGATGCACCAGTAATTGTCATGACTTTTTTTTTTTTACCCCAACTCTTTCAGATAATCACCTTGTAACTAGAGATGACAATGTCTCCCACCTATAAGAACAAAATATAAATGCTTGGTTGCTTATGTTCTCTGCAATGAAGTTTTTTTTTTTTTTTGTGTGTGTGTGTGTTAATCATTTAATTAATAGAAATCTACCAATTATTTTCAAAATATTTGATGCTCATTTTATTCCATTATTATTATTGTTTTAATTTGGGAGATTTAAAATGTCATTCTTTCCTCCAATGCACAACTGGTTTACAAAATATAGCATATTAAACTTAGGAAGGGAGTTTTTCAGTGTAGCGCTTGTGTGACAGTCTACAGGAATGCTTTGTCATCTCTTACAGGAAAAGCTTCACAGCGTCATTCCCACCTTCCTTGATGAACTGGTTATAAAAATGTTTCATCCGGCAGCTGGTGGAAACAGAAGTGGAGAGCCACAGTCAAACAACTGGAAGAGTTGGGGGAGTCTCGTGAAAGAGTGTGAGGCAGCTGGAGGGGTCAAGGACATCCCAAGAAGACCTGCAGAGTAAACTAACCTGGGTCCATAGCGACTCGCAGAGACTGAATTACCAATTAAGGAGCACTCACGGGCTAGGTCTAGACCCGCTACATGTACGTAGCAGTTGAGCAGCTTGGTCATCCTGTGGGTCTCCTAACAATAGGAGCAGGGGTTGTCTCTGACTCTGTTGCCTGCCTGTAAATCCCTTTCCCCTAGCTGGGCTGGTTGTCTGGCCTCAGTGGGAGAGGATGTGCAGAGTCCTGCTGTGACTTGTGTGCCAGGGTGGGTGGGTTCCTCTTTGAGGCCTCCTCTTCTCTGAAGGGAAGGGGAAGGTAGAAGGGGAAGGACGAGTAAGGGCAGGACAGGGAGGGGAGCAGGGAGGGGGCTGGGATCAGGTTGTAGAGTGATTAAATAAATAAACTAATGGAACAACATGATTAATTTTAGAAATTACTGTATTTATGGCAACAATATAATTTATTTGAGTCATTTCAATGAATAAACAGTTTACCCTTCCAGCAATGGGCAAAGACTCTCTTGCCTTATTTTCTGGCTGATTTCCAGGGAAGATTATTCACATGAAAAATGAAACTGAGGTGTACCTTAATTACCTGCTCAAGGAATCAGCCATCTAGAACAGCCACATTTAGTGCATTTTACTTTATTACCTCCACCAGATAGGCTTGCTTTAGCCACAGTCTACACTGATAATGGTATCGGTATCAACAATCAATTACATTCAAAATATCACGAAAGTGCGACGAGGCTTGTTCCCAGAACCCAAGAAATAGAGCAAATGAAGATATGATTAGATAGTTATGTTAGCATTGTTCGCAACAAGAAACTCACACCTTGAGAACAACAACTCTAAATATAAACGTGTTGGTCAGCGGCTGCTGGACCACGAATTGGTGGTTCTTCACAAAGTCTGGCAAGTGAAGGAATGCTGTGGTGTTGACATTCACTCCTGGAACAGGGGGAAGGCAGACTTGAATGTTTTCATTGGTTCATGGAGGTGCTGAGCAAACGCATCTCTGGGCCAAGGATCACCAAGGTCTGCTTTTGTTGACCCTGTGACTGACAGTAACACAATATTCTTTTAGTTTATGATTCTGAGTAAAGGATAGGAAAACACATGAGATTTGGGACAAAGCTGAGGAGGAAGAAAAATGAGATATGAGGTGCTTATTTTAAAATGAAAGGTCAAATCAGTTAACCGTTAGGATGCTGTCTGGAGAGCCAGCTCACAAAAAATGAAAATAGATTTGAGGCTATATTTCTCACAGAGAGTAATGACAATAAAAAATACCACAATGCTTAAAGCACATAAATATAAACTAACTTTTCTTTTTAATGTAAACATTTTAGATTGTTAACATGTTTAGATATTTCTTTCCATGGTAGTATAGCTACTCATAGATACTCCCCACAATTCAACACATAGTGTGAATTTTTAATGAAGCTGGAAGCCTGAAGACATTTTCTGTATTCTAGCACAATTCCATTCCATTTTGGAGCATGAAATATAGTAAGTCATTAATTACACACACACACACACACACACACACACACACACATATAATTTTTCCCAAGTAATATTTTTGTCCTTTAAAGTTAGGAGATTATTTGGGATAGTGTATCTACTTGGCTATAATTTTAGTATGTTCATATTATCTCGTAAATCTAATAGGCGAAATAAATTGCTTATATATAGTATAGAGTCTTTTAACAGTTCGTATTTCTCTGCTTTCATTAAGATAGACAGGTGCACTGCACTCAGGGTCAGCTGCTTTGGACCCAGAGAAGAGCATGTCTGATTGCATGCGGGTTGATACCCCTCTGAGAAAGGTATCAGACGGGTCTGATGCTCTTTGGCTGGATGACACCTAAATGAACATCGGTACAAAGTCCCAATTTATTTCTAATATCAGAGATCAGACCTCTACTCTTGCCTGATGCTTCTAAAACAAAAAGGGGGAACTGTAGAGAGCTGCGGAATGCTATGCCTTAAAGATGGAGCTGGTTTCTGCCTTCCACCTTCCCGATGGTGAGTGCTCTCTGTCACGAACAATTCCACGTTTGGCTAAGGCTGAGGATCTGGCTTGCTTCCATGTATGTGGACCTATCTGCATTGCCCACGTGGCACGCCTGGGTTGGCTACCCAGAGGCTATTTAAGCTGTGGGCTGGCTTTCCCCAGGGTCAGATGATTGTTCAAGGTTCCTGAATAAACTTCATTGAAAAAAAAAAAAGATAGGTGAGGATCAAATAACTTGTGGCTCATCTTGTGCTTTTTAGTGTGAATTAATTTGAAGCTGGAGAGATGGCTCAGCGGTTAACAGCACTTGTTTCTGTTGCAGACGATTCATGTTTTGTTCCCAGGAAGCAGCTGGCAACTCAAAACCATTCGTAACTCCTGTTCCAGGGGGTAAGATGCCCTCTCCTGATTTCCACGGGCATCAGACATGCCGGTGGAACACGTATGTTCATGTAGGCAAAACACACACATAAAATAATATAGCAATGTTAACATATTAATAATAATATAAATATTTAAACACGTAAATTAATTTGTGTCATACATTGTGTGACCACCCCACTTGGGAAGTCAGATATATGAACTATTTCTTGATATGCATGTTCTACTTTTCTGATTCTCTCACAACAAGTTTTGGGGTAAATATCATAGGTTTGAAACATGCTTTTTTTTTCTTATTCTATTTTTACCCAGTTATTTCTTTAATTCTCCAAGCTGTTTACATTGACTTTAAATTTAGTATTGTTATCTTATGTGTCTGTATGTATTAGAGACCAATTTCTCAGAGTTTGGTTTTAATACTTAGTGTTATATGTATGAAAGAGACTTGTAGATACCTCAAATGTATTTTACGCATTATTTTATTAAATCACTTACCTCTTAGCAATCAGTATATATATATATGTATATATATATACATATATATATACATATACATATATATGCTTTTGAAAGTATATATATATATGTATATATATATACATATATATATACATATACATATATATGCTTTTGAAAGTTAAAAAGGTTAGGGAAAAAACATGATATGCTAACACTAAGGTACTTTCTTGTATCAATAAATTCACTGTATTGAGACATTTTTAAATTTATATTCAACCATAATCCAACTACTCTAAGCATAAAGAGGTCTGAAGTACCTTCTTAGGTTGTCTCCTTGACATTTTATATTTAATCTAAGCTCAACCAAACTTCTTAAATCTTTAAGCTCCAGATATTTTTTTTTCTTTTGGTGTGTGTTTATCTTCAAAAAGAGATCACTACTGTTGTGCACATCTTGCATTTGGTTAATCTAATCATGACAAGTTAATGCTTTTGATTTAGTGTCCAAATAAGATACAACTTCAGGCTTAGTAATTATCAAACAAGTTATGAAATTATTTCACTTTATAACCTGCTAGAGCCATGATAGCTGACTTGCACAACATATTTTAAGTGCTTTTAAAATTGCACACATACTTTCAAAAAGAACTGACTCCATAAGAGAAGCCAACAGTCTCTGACAAAGCAGACTTTCCGCCTTTCTTGGCAATGCAGCCAATGAGCAGATATTAATCTTGTCTTCATTTCGAGGCACAAGATTCTCTTCGGTGTCTTACAGCTTAATTGACAGAGTGTTGTCTATTAACAATGCAACACACCAAACTCACAAAGGCAAGGCATCATCAGCTCTGTTCCTTCTGTCACCCCTGATAAGAATCTTGCCTCACTAGAAGATGTGAAGCGATTGGGATAATCCCAATGTCAGGCAGAGTTCTTGAACATATCAAGAATGCAGTACCCCTTTTCAAGAATAAGCAACAAAGTTCTCCATGACGTTTCATAAAAATTACTTAGCATCGGCTGTATTATTAATACTACCAAAGGATCAAATGAAAATAAGAGTTGTTTTGAAAATATCGTACATGCAAAATGTAAACTGGTAACATCTGTGAACTTTTCAGTAAAAAGTGAGAACAACAAGGAATAAACTGTCTAATGAAAATGAGAAGTGAAAATTACCTAGTCCTATTAATTTATAGATTAGAGAAATAATTACAAGGCACACCCTGTCCCTGTGTTACAAAGTATGTGTTGAGATTTTGAAGAAAACATTTCCTCCTTCAGCTGGGATATATAAGCAGATATTTGTCATGTCTTATGTTTGTGGAAATGATGAAAAGAGAAGAGGAAGGAGAGAGAGAGAGAGAGAATAGAGAGCAGGGGTCAGGTAAATTTAGTGCTTTCTGTTTTAGGAATAGAAATGATAACCAGAAGGGAGAACAAAATAAAACAAATGACTGGTTTTACCTTCAGAAAGTTACAGCAGAGAAACAGCTGGGGCCTAGGTACTTACAATAGTAGCATGCAAAGTTTATTGAAACTGAAAAAGTTTCCATCATCCGTGAATTTTTGTTTGAAACAGGCATAAAAGAAAGCTACTTATGGAGGAACTATAAAGTTTGAAGTATGCAATTGTCTTTGAACTGAGATTATCCACAATGATAGGCAAAGAGAAATAAACCTGCAAATGAATCAAGACGTAAAAGAGTCCTTTACTGATCTTAGGGATCTGTGTGTCATTGTGGCTGGCTTCATGGTTAAGTCTGGGGTTATGTTTCATGAGTGTTTGTAAGTCCTGGCTGCCCTGTGACAAGCTGAGTGCACCAGATCTGCTGCATATCCCAATATTTCTCCTTAATTTTCTTTTCTACTGAAATTTTGCTGTGGCCGTTGAGTAAAGTCAGCATTTAATTCCTAAGAACTAATTAGGCTTAACTTTTGTCTAAAAGTGTTTGAAAGCTGTCTGCTCTTCTCTTCTACAGGCACAGGGTCAATGGTGAGAGGGCGTTCAGGTTGTGGACCCTGCCCTGTCAGAATCAGCTCAGTGATGCCAGGGACAAGCAAGGTTACCAGCTTGAATGCATTGGAAACTAGGAGTACTCTACTTTTCATGCTATAAAAAAGGTCATACACTTCAGAGTTGTAAAAAGTCTATCTAGAACAAAGATTTCTCTCTGCAAAGCACTAATGTAGCACTATAAAGACAAAGGAAAGTTAGAAAGCAGGTTAGCTTAGTGGAAAGATAGTTTACAGAGTGTGCAAATATCTGAATTATGGTATTTTTTTGTACTATTACACAATCCAGTTGGTTATTTTAGGTCTAGCTTTAGAATGTAGTTTTCTTTCTTCTTTTCTTTCTTTCTTTCTTTCTTTCTTTCTTTCTTTCTTTCTTTCTTTCTTTCTTTCTTTCTCTCCCTACAAGGAAGAAGTGTTACGAACACATTCAGTCTTTAAGGAGCTTTAGAGACGGTCTGTGGCTGCAGCTCACACTGCAGAAAACCCTGCCCCATGTGTACTATTCTTTGACCTATCATGGGAGCGTCTCCAACTCAACCTGTCCACCTTTCCTTGGATGTTTGTGCATGTTGTGTGTATGTGTATAGTGCAAGGTACACCACGCACTGTCAGTGTCTATTTAAGTAAACTTCAGGCAGATGGCACAAAAGTGTTTCTCCCCCTCCCCCAAAAAATCATATATTAAACCAATACCCTGACAAATGGAAGTAAAGTGTTTGACAAAAGGGCAGATTTACTGTAATTGCACAGAAACACTGTTCCAGCCAGCAATGGTCCATCTAAAATATATTCTATTTAGATAATAGACTGTCATCCATAGGAGACAGTGGTCTCATGAGGCCAGAAGCTGTTGTTTTCTGTTCATTTTTTATTTCTCTGTGCTGCTGTGTCCCTCCATCCATTCTGAATTACTTGGAGGTGCACAGGAAACAGGAGTTTAATAAAACTTTGTTACAGGGGCACCTATACCTTTAGGAGAGGGCGTCTGGGGAAGTAAGAGATGCCAATCAATTTAAAGTTTGTACGTTTTTGATAGGCTAGGGTCAGAGGGAAGTGGAGGAGGACCTCCCCTATCAGTGGACTGGGGGTGGGGCATGGAAGGAGATGAGGGAGGGATTGGGAGGGGATGAATGAGGAGGCTACAGCTGGGATACAAAGTGAACAAACTGTAATCAATAAAAAGTTTAAACTTAAGGGGCCATAGTTATAGCTTACATTTAAATAATTTTTTAAGATTAATTTCAATGTGGAATTTAAATATGAGAAACAAAAAGGAAAAAAAAAAAGAAGAGTTTAAGAGCCAGAAGCAGTGGTTGACTATAGCGAAAGAGTGTTTTCCAGACACAGCAGGGAAGCCCATAGAACTTGTGACAGCACATACAAGACTTTCATGAGACCAAGACATAACAAAATTCCAGCATGAAAGATTACGGTGGTCATGAAGTCTCCCTGTAGCTGAAGAGCTTTTGGCCATTGATGGCTGCTGGGAAGAGAGTTAGCATTCTTTAAGGACGTGAGCCCCAAGAGACTACTCATGCTCCAGCAGATGCTCCAGTCTAGGCACATGTAGACAGCAGTAACTGTATCTGGTGGGGAAAAACAAAACAAAGCAAAGAACAAGACAAACAAAACACGTGACACTGGGAAAGTGGTGGAGAGAATAAAGGAAGCATGAAGGGAGAAAATGGGAGTGAACTTGATCAAAACATGCCATAAACATGTACAAAATTATTAAAGAACAAAGATATTTTTAAATAAAAAAATAAAGTTCTTAGGTTTTAGGACATTTTTACATGTTAAGATGTCTCTTTTAAAAGTGTTATTCATTTTAATTTTATGTCTATGAGTGTATGTGCCTCACATGTACATTTGGTGTCCTTCAAAGACCCGAAGAGGGTATAACATCCCCTGAAACTAGAGTTTCAGATGCTCTGAAGCTGCCATCTTGGTACTGGAAGTGGAATCTTGGTCGTCTGAAACAGAAGTCAGTGTTCTGAACTGCTAAGCTATCTCTTCAGGCCCAGAATATTATTCTTAATGTGAACTGTGCAGAGATCCTCAACACTTCCTAGCATGTTGTAATGATGCTATAAACTGTATTCTGTGGCACTTTGAAACAGTGATTTATAAAAAAAAAAAATGTTATTACTGGGGCTCTGCCCGTGCTCAAGGGTGCTTGTCGCATTTACAGAGCCTCACAAATGCATGTGATATTACCTTCAGGGCATCTGTCACCTAGTCTGGCCTCTGCAGGCACGCGTCCTCACACTTACACACACATACATGAATGCACATATTTAAAAATAAAATAAATCTCTAAAAACCATTACACATTTATATTCATTTAACACCTTAAAGAACTTACTCATAATTAAAAAAAATTAACAGCATATTCAAAACAGAGTTTCAACATGAAATCCATATAAAGTTATGAAGGGATTCTTGCAACTCTTTAAAAAAGAATAGTTCCTAAAATAGTCAAGATATATAAATAGATGTTGTGGAAAATGACATACAAATGGTTTATAAATATATTAAAATTATAATCAACATTAGAAATGCAAATTACCTGTTATAAAGAAGAAAAACATATTAAAACATTTATAGAAGAACTATTTATAATATTCAAAATTTGGAAATAACCCAGAAAGGGCCACTAGGAGAGTGGATTACATAATCTTGTGACTCAGAGACTATGAATCCTATAAAACTACTTCAACTGAATAAATCACATGGGTACAAATATGCTTTATGATTGCATTCCTAGAAAATGCATATAAAATTAATTTATAAATATAACCATATAAAATTAATTTATAGTATTAGAAATTAGATTAGTATATTTCTTTGAGGATTGCTTTGGAGGGCATACGAGGAAATTTCCATAGTACTGGTGATGTTTTACTTCTTAATATAATCCTGGAAGCACAGATAGATTTAATAGTTTTATAAAATGTGCTTACCTATATTTAGAGTTGATCATGATAGTAGGTAGTGAGGGTATAGCAAAGATGTATTTCCTGAGAATTACAAAAATTTGCTTTCTAAAAGTTAGATTATAAAGAAAAATAGCACCATTTAGCCAGATGTTTTAGAGAAGACATTTACAAAAGCCTGACAAGATTTTTTATTAGCTTGATGGAGGACACGAGTATAGTGATAGTAGGAGAAAGTCAAAGGAGGGCTTGGGTAGCCTTGTTAGGCCAGAGAGTCTAGATGGTAAGTTTTGACTTTTGGAGAAGTCTTCCCCTCATTTCTTCTAAGCCTATTGAGACCCATAAGTGCTGTCCTCCAAATTTTCATTGTCACGTTAAAAACGAAACAATGGCACATTAAGGTCATGGCAGCACATCACTGGATATTTTCTTGCCCTTCAAATTCCTTTCCCCAATCTGCAAAGCCATGAGATTCCATCTTGTTCCTGCATGCATCTGTACCTGAAGCACTCTATCTCCTATTCCTGTCCAGCAGACACAGTGGCCCTTTGTGTATTCCTTCAGTCTGACACCCGTTTCCAACAGAGGACTATCAACTAGCTGTCTCCTTTGCTGGAATGTCCCTTCAGGTGGGCCCTTCCTTTAGCTGACTCTTTAAAAGTCATTTCCTTCCAGAAGTGTAAACTATGTAAACTCAATCACCCTCAATTGCCCTAATGACCTCTAATTATATCTCTAATGATTGATTAGGCACATCCCCCTGTCTGCTTGCTTCAAACAGACTACCTAGCCCATTACCAAAATTTATTGTTTGTTCTGTCTGCGCAGCCTGGAAGTGTGAGAGGGTTAGAAGTTGGGACACACAGCAAGATGTTGCCTTGTTACAGAGACAATCTGGTTTTCTTCCAGAGATGAGCATCATGGCTGTCATGAGGACTGAGGAACACAACGGATGGATGGCAACAGTAGAGGCCCCTGGGTTCTAGCGTTTCCTTGAGCTTGTTTGTCTGAAAGGTTTGGGTGAGGTGTTGAGGTAGAACAAGCTGCACAGTCTAGATGAGCAAGAAGATGGGTAGAGGGGCACACTGGCATATCTATAGCATTTGGAGAAGAAGCAGGAATTATCTACTTGGCAGTTGGCCTGAGCAGAATATATTGTATCCCAGCCTCATTTAACTTTTTGTCTGAGGTAAGCATTTCTGAAGAAGAAAAGTAAATCCCAGGAAGTAGGCTGACTTTGGTTGGTAATTTAACATCCCGCCAAGTTCCTGCCCTCAATCTTTAACACTTTTATTTGCTCACGTATCACATTGTTATGTCCCTTTTACTTTGGGCAGAGATTGAAGTAGATTTGAATCCAGTTCAAACTTCTCTGCTTCAACTTCATTCTGCGGAAACCAACTTTCAATCACTTTGGTATCTTTTTATCTTAATTGTTACATTGTTGTTACAGAAAAGCAAAGCGGAAAGTTTTCACACTCCCAACATACCAGTGTGTTTAAGAACCAACACTTTGAAAATTTAGTTCTAAAGCTGTCTTGTTTTGAACTTTTGATGACTGTGAATTTCACCTTAACTCAGACTCACCACTGCAGAAGAAAAAGTTAAAATTAGAAGTCAGTCATCTCCAAAATCGGGAACCTGAACACAAGAGAGTTTGTAATTGCCTCCCGATAATCCTCGTGGCATGTATGACTGCAGCATGCCAGAATGCTGCTGGGGGATTGTTAGGAAGAGAATCAAGATTTCAGCTTCAGGCTAAAAAGTAAGGATAAGCTGGTGACTTATGCTGCCACCCATGACTTAAAGAACATCTATTCTTTCAAATGACAGGCTTTCGAGTTTAAACTGTAGCATGAAAGGGAACATGCCTTTCACTGACGCATCATTGTTAACTTGGTTTAACTTCTTAACCTCTCTTCCTGTGGAAGATTCTTGCAGACTGAAGAGTGTCCAAAGCTTTAGTCAATAATTACATTTGCACCTATGAGAATCTGAGCAATAAAATTCATAGAGATATGCTTTGGGGGTTTATTTTTGCAATGGAAAAAGCCTTTTTTTTTAATCACAATCACCTACATATTTTACAAAAATTGTTTCCTGATAAGTTATTCAATATTTATAATTATTATAAATCATATAGTTTTGGCTAGAATGATGGCTCAGAGGTTAAGAGCACTTGCTGCTCCTCCAGAGGGCCTGACTTTAGTTCCCAGCACTCACGTCTGACTAAAAGCATTCATTTCTGGGTATCTCACAATAGCCTGTAACTCAAATTCTAGGGGCTTTAACAGCCTCTTTTGGTCTGTTCACCTACACATGCAGTATGCTATCCATCCACTCAGGTATGCACACATTCTTATAAAACAATAATAATAAAACAAAAACGTAAAATCACGTTTTAAAAGCAACACAAGAATAATTAATATTATCAGCATATAAGCATTAACATTGATAATTTTATAGCACACACAATAAAAATGTGAAGTTGTTCTAAAAAAATTAATTTGATTTGGCATTCACAGTTTTAAATTAATTTATTCTATTTGATTCAATAAATAATTATTGCTCTATTTAATGAGAATTATAGTCTCTGCTGTTTCACATGTATTTATAACCATAAGAAATTAAACAATATTTTATATAGTTATTTAGTGTAGCCTAATCCATTATTTTATATACAATTCATAAAATTGCCCCAATGTCAACATTTTACACACACACACACACACACAATATATATATATATATATGCATATATATATATGTATATGTATATATACTGTGTCAGATAGGGGCTACAATCAAGAATGTCAAAAATAACCATAAACAAGAAAACAAAACCAAAAAACACAAACAAAACAAAACAAAACGAAAAAGCCAAAAAACAAACAAACAAACAAACAAAAAAAAGCAAAACAGACACCCAATAAACAACAAGTGTTTCAGTCATTAACTAGGGCAACCGAACAAAGAGTTCTCAAATGACAAATGCTTTAAATAATAAACATCTCAAAATGGTCCATTATTTAGACACCAGCTGTAGACACCAGAAAAAATGCAAAATAAAACTACTTTGAGATTCCATCTCATCTGAGTCAGAAAAACTTAATAACCAGAAAACAAATGATTAAAAAAAATATACTGGTGAGGATGTCAGAAAAGAGGAACAGCTATTAGAAATGCAAACTTGTATATCCACTGCCAAAATCAGAATGAAGGTGCTTCAAAAACTAAAAATAGAACCACCACATGACTTAGCTATGCTGCTGCTAGGTATTTACTTAATGGACACTAGGTATTTACCTGCATTTGTATGCTTTATTCACAATGCCTAGGAAACGGAACCAGCCTAGATATCCACCAGCTGAAGAATAGACAAGGGAATCTTATTTTTCTATAAGTAAAATGAAATTGTAACATTTGCAGAACTTGGAAAGTGATTATGTTCAGTATAGTAGCCCGGGCTGAGAAAAACAAACACTGCATGTTTTTTTCTAGTTTGTGGATTCTAGACTTAAATTTTCCTGTGTACAAATACCCAGGTGACTTAAAAGCAAAAGTCTGGTAGGGCCAAAAAAGAATCTAACAGAAGGGGACAGGAGGTTATAAGACAGAACTTGGGGGAAGGGACTAACAAAATTAAAACATTCTGAAAGTTATCTAATGAAACTCATACCTTTATGAGGTAATTTTACAGACTAATTAAATCACAATATAGCATTAAACTTTGAATAAAACTCACACATTATCATCAGGACAATGCTGAAATACAACTAAAGATCCTGTTTGGATAGGCTCCTTCCCCAGGCTCCTTCCCCAGTAATGAATGCTCTTTCTCTGTTTCCAGATGCAGTTCTACAATGTACTTAATTGTAATATTACCTCCAGCCTAAGGCAGTTAATTTAGTCTTTGTCTTTCATAAATTTCAAACTATTTTTAAAAAAGGACCAATCCAGAGCTTTTCACAATGTTCCTCAGTTTGTGTTTTTCTGGTGTGTGTGGGATGTTTTGTTCTCTCTCTCTCTCTCTCTAATCACTTTACAGCTGTTTGCGGCCCCATCCCTCCTCCCCTCTCAGCCCTATCCTCACCCCTGTCCCATTCCCTCTCTCCTTCTAAGAAAAGGGAAGGCCCCCAAAGGGTACCAACCTACCCTGGCACATCCAGTCACAGCAGGATCAAACACATCCTCTCCCTGAGGCCAGACTAGGCAGCCCAGCTACTGGAAAGAGATCCAAAGGTAGACAACAGAGGCAGAGCAAGCCCGTGCTCCAATTCTTTTTTTTTTTTTTTTTTTTTTTCAATGCAGTTTATTCAGGAACCTTGAACAATCATCTGACTGACCCTGGGGAAAGCCAGCCCACAGCTTAAATAGCCTCTGGGTAGCCAACCCAGGCGTGCCACGTGGGCAATGCAGATAGGTCCACATACATGGAAGCAAGCCAGATCCTCAGCCTTAGCCAAATGTGGAATTGTTCGTGACAGAGAGCACACACCATCGGGAAGGTGGAAGGCGGAAACCAGCTCTATCTTTAAGGCACAGCATTCCGCAGCTCTCTACAGTTCCCCCTTTTTGTTTTAGACGCATCAGGCAAGAGTAGAGGTCTGATCTCTGATATTAGAAATAAATTGGGACTTTGTACTGATGTTCATTTAGGTGTCATCCACCCAAAGAGCATCAGACCCGTCTGATACCTTTTTCTCAGAGGCGGGACCTGGGGTATCAACCCGCATGCAATCAGACAAGCTCTTCTCTGGGTCGAAAGCGGCTGACCCTGAGTGCAGTGCTTAGCTTCGCATCCTGAGCATAACATTTTAGCTTTTTATGGTATCCAACCATGCTTGGGGCAAATGTCCTGCTTCAATGGCTGTAAAGGCCTGAATGATCATGGCTGCATCACACTGTTGTGAGACTTTAATCTTGCATATATACCACAGGCAAACCAAGGAAACCAACACCAGAAGGCCTGCTAACGCTCCCATGCCCGCCCATTCCTTCAGATGATTCATGGCTGCAGCAATCCATGATGATAATCCTGTGGCTAGTCCTGCGTCCACTCTGGTAGAATTTACTGTGACAATGGCCACTCTCAGCTGCTCCATCGTAGTATCGAATTCTCCAGTCCGATTACCTAAAATATAGCTCGACAATTGTTTAGACAGATTTGCAGCACAGGAAAAATTCTCATGTTATATGCTAGTGACTCAAAGTCCAGCATATTTTCATTGACAGCCAAGTTGAGCGATTTGCCATAGGGTATCAATTTGCTCCTCCGTGCTCCAATTCTTAGAGGGCCCACATGATGATCAAACTGATGATTTGCAGTACATCTACTGCAAATGTGTAGGTGTCTATGTCCAGCCCACACATGTTCTTTGATTGGTCTTTGTGAGCTCCCATGGGCCCAGGTTAGTTTACTCTGTAGGTCTTCTTGTGGTGTCCTTGACCTCTCTGGCTCCCTCATATTTTCCTCCTACCCATTTACAAATCCCCTAGCTTGACCTATTTTTGGCTGTGGGTCTCTGCATCTGTTTCCATCAGCTGCTGGATGAGCCTCTTAGAAGACAGTTATGCTAGGCTCCTATCTTTAAGCATAGCAGAGTATCATTAATACTGTCAGGGTTTGGCTCTTTCTCATGGGGTGGGTCTCAAGTTGGGCCAGTCATTTGTTGTTCATTCCCTCAATCTCTGCTCCGTCTTTATCCTTACACATCTTATACTGATTACAACTTTTGGATGGAAGTCCCATTTGGCTACAGGAGGTGGTGACTTTATGCTCCATATCCATTGCTGCTAGAATTCTCAGCTAGGGTGAAGCCCCTCAGCTTCTGGGAACCTCCCCATTCCCAGAGATGATTTCAGATCTTTCTCCAAGCCCTCTTCTCCACCCCTCACACTCTCTCACAACTGATTCCTTCTCCCAGTTCCATTTCCTACCCCCTCTTCACCATTCCCCTCCCTCTATATACTTCAGTTGTCTTTTTTCTTTACCCTTCTGATTGAGATTCAAGCATCCTCCCTTGGGCCCTTGTTACTTAGCTTCTTTGGATCTGTGGATTGTAGCATGGTTATCATGTACTATACACTTTTAGACGCCTGATGCATCTAAAACAAAAAGGGGGAACTGTAGAGAGCTGCATAATGCCGCGCCTTAAAGATGGAGCTGGTTTCCGCCTTCCACCTTCCCGATGGTGAGTGCTCTCTGTCAGGAACAACTCCACATTTGGCTAAGGCTGAGGATCTGGCTTGCTTCCATGTATGTGGACCTATCTGCATTGCCCACGTGGCATGCTGGGGTTGGCTACCCAGAGGCTATATAAGCTGTGGGCTGGCTTTCCCCAGGGTCAGGTGATTGTTCAAGGTTCCTGAATAAACTGCATTGAAAAAAAAATAAAGTTTAATTAAATAAATTTAGGTAAATAAAAAAAAAGAGAGAGAAAGAAGAATGAAGGAGATAAATATGCATGAATCAAAATTTACCTTTAAAATGTAAAAATTAATTTTGCTGATTTAATGGTAAAAAAAAAAGAGTGGTTTTGATTTGCACTTCCCTGATGACTAAGGACTTTGAACATTCTTTTTAAGTGCTTCTTGGTCCATTAGAAATTCCTTGTTGAAAATTCTGTTTATCTCTGTATCACATTTTTTAACTCTTTTATTTGGTTTATTAGTGTTTTATTTCTTAAGTTCTTTATATATTTTAGATATTAGGCCTCTGTCAGGTGAATGGATGGTGAAGATCTTTACTCATTCTGTAGACTGCTCTTTTGTACTATTGATAATATCCTTTGTCTCATAGAAGCTTTTCAGGTTCAGGAAGTCTCATTTATTAATTTTTGATCTTAGAGCCTGAGCCGTTGGTATTCTATTCAGGAAGTTGTCTCCTCCGCTAATGTTTTCATGGCTATTCTCCATTTTTTTTTCTTCTTTCAGATTTAGTGTATATGGTTTAATGTTGAGGTATTTGATCCACTTGGACTTGAGTTTTGTCTAGGATGATTAATATGGATCTATTTGCATTCTTCCACATGTAGACATCCAGTTTGACCAGCACCATTGGTTGAAGATGTTGTCTTTTTACCATTGTATGGTTTTGGATTCTTTGTCAAAAATTAAGTGTCCATAGGTATGTGGTTTATTTCTGGGTTTTTTATTTCATTTCATTGGTCTAACTGTCTGCTTTTTATGCTGGTACCATATGGTTTTTATTACTGTTGCTCTGTAGGACAGCTTGAAATCAGGGATGGTGATACCTCCAGAAGTTCTGTTATTGCACAAGATTATGTTTAGTTCTGGGTTTATTTTCCTGTATGAAGTTGAGAATTGCTATTTCAAGGTCTGTAAATAATTGTGTTGGAATTTTGATGGGAATTGCACTGCATCTTTCGATTGCTTTGGGTAAGATGACCATTTTTTACTATGTTAATCTTACCAATTGATGAACATGGGAGATCTTTCTATCTTCAAATATCTTCTTCAATTTCTTTCTTCAAAGACATGAAGTTCTCATACAGGACTTTAACTTGCTTGGTTAGAGTTACATTAAGATATATTATGTTGTTTGCAGCAATGTGAAGGGTGCTTTTTTTTTCCTCTAATTTCGTTCTCAGTCCATTTATCACTTATACACTGGGGGACTACTTATTATTTTTGAGTTAATTTTGTATCCGTCTACTTTGTTGAAGGTGTTTTTGAGATGTAGGAGTTCTCTGGTAGATTATTTTGAGGTCATTTATATTTATATTTACATTTATATATATTTATAACAAGTGTGAATAGTGTTATTCTGACTTCTTCCTTTGCAATTTGTATCCCCTTGATATTCTTTAGTTTCTTACTGCTCTAGCTAAAGCTTCAAGTACTATATTGAATAGTTGTCTCCAATTTTACAAAACTTGCTTTAAGTTTCTCTCTATTTAATATGATGTTGGCTATTGGCTTGGCGCATATTGCTTTTATTATGTTTATATACGCACCTTCCATTCCTTATCTCTCCAAGACTCTTATGAAAGGGTATTGGATTTTATCAAGAGCTTTTTCAGCCTTTAATGAGATGATTTTTTCTTTCAGTTTGTGTATATGGTAGATTACATTGATGGATTTTCATATATTGAATCATCCCTGAATCCCTTAGATGAAGTCTAAGGTAGATGATGGTTTTGATATATTCTTGGATTTGGCTTGTATTTTACTGAGTATTTTTATATCAATGTTCATGAGAAAAATTGGTTTGAAATTTTCTTTCTTTGTTGAGTCTTTGTGTGTTTAGGTATCAGGGTGACCATGGCCTCATAAACTCATGAGTTTAGCAACATCCTTTCTGTTTCTATTTTGTGGAATAGTTTTAGGATTATTGGTATTAGGTCTTCCAAAGGTTTCAGGGTTTGGGGTTTTACAAATTGATCTTTCATCAGTTTCAATATAGTTTTGTGCAAGGTGATAGATATTAGCATAATATCATTCTTCTGCATGTGGACAGCCAATTTTCTCAGGACCATTTGTTGCTGGAAAGATACTTCATTATTTGAAAGAGAACAAATGGGCTATATAGGGGGTTAGAAGGGAGGAAAAATAAGGGAGGGATGATATGATTGTCTTATCATATCAAATAATAAAAGAAAAAAATTTAAAAGTCTTATATTTTATATATCATATATTTTATTTATTTATTTATCTATCTATCTATTTATTTATTTATTTATTTATTTATTTATTTATTTTTACAGTTTTACCTTAGTAAGTTTTTTTTTTTTTCAATTCAGTTTATTCAGGAACCTTGAACAATCATATGACCCTGGGGAAAGCCAGCCCACAGCTTAAATAGCCTCTGGGTAGCCAACCCCAGCATGCCACGTGGGCAATGCAGATAGGTCCACATACATGGAAGCAAGCCAGATCCTTAGCCTTAGCCAAATGTGGAGTTGTTCCTGACAGAGAGCACTCACCATCGGGAAGGTGGAAGGCGGAAACCAGCTCCATCTTTAAGGCGCGGCATTATGCAGCTCTCTACAGTTCCCCCTTTTTGTTTTAGACGCATCAGGCAAGAGTAGAGGTCTGATCTCTGATATTAGAAATAAATTGGGACTTTGTACTGATGTTCATTTAGGTGTCATCCACCCAAAGAGCATCAGACCCGTCTGATACCTTTTTCTCAGAGGCGGGACCTGGGACATCAACCCGCATGCAATCAGAAAAGCTCTTCTCTGGGTCCAAAGCTGCTGACCCTGAGTGCAGTGCTTAGCCTCACATCCTGAGCGTAACATTTTAGCTTTTTATGGTAGCCAACCATGCTTGGGGAGATTGTCCTGCTTCAATGTCTGTAAAGGCCTGAATGGTCATGGCTGCATCACACTGTTGTGAGACTCTAATCATGCATATATACCACAGGCAAACCAAGGAGACCAACACCAGAAGGCCTGCTAACACTCCCATGCCTGCCCATTCCTTCAGATGATTCATGGCTCTAGCAATCCTCTGTCTAAACAATTGTCTAGCTATATTTTAGGTAATTGGACTGGAGAACTCAATACTACGAGGGAGCAGCTGAGAGTGGCCATTGTCACGGTAAATTCTTCCAGAGTGGACGCAGGACTAGCCACAGGATTATTTAATTTATTTTTAAGTGTTTTGGAGAACAAAAAAGAAATGAAAAGTTGTGGATTAACAGTGATCTATTTGTATGTCAAGCTGATGATGAGGTGGAATAATGAAGTTAGCTTCAGCTCTTGATATAGTCTATGGTCATGTGAGGGAAAGTCAATTAATGGATTTCCCAGATCACAGTAGCCTGTGGGTATGTCTTGATTAAAGACTAATATAGGACTGCTTGACCACTGTCAGTGTCACCATCCCTAGGCAAATAAGTTTAGATTGTGTTAAGAAAGCTATCTAAGCATGAGGCAGGGACTGGACCAACCAGTCAGCAGCATTCCTGCATGGATCCTTCTTTAGATCCTGTTTGAGTTTCTACCTTGACTTTCTCAGTTATGACCTCTGACCTAAAGTGTAAGCTGAAATAAACTCACTCCTTGCTTCACATTCATTGGTCACTATGATCTATCAACATCCACAGACTCAACTCTCCAATAAAGAGACACAGACTGTCAGAATGGTTGCACAAACAGGATCCAACATTCTGCTGCATCCAAGAAACAAACCTCTGCAACAAAGATAAACACTGCCTCAGAGTACAAGGCTGGAAAAATGATTTTAAGCAAATGGACCCAGAAAACAAGCTGGGTAGCTGTCCTAATATCTAATAAAAATAGATTTTCAACCAATATTAATAAAAATATTAAAAGGGGTACTACGTTCATATCAAAGGAAAAATTTACCAGGAGGACATCACAATTCTGAACATCTATGCCCCAAATAGAAGAGCACCAACATTTGTAAATAAAACATTATTAAACTTAAATCATACATCGACCTCAACAACTTAATAGTCAGAGACTTCAACACTCCACTCTCTCCAAAGGACAAATCATCTAGACAGAAGATAAATAGGGAAATAATGACACTTACAGAGGCCCTAAATCAAATGGACCCAATAGATGTCTACAGAACTTTTCACCCTAACTCAAAAGAGTATACCTTCTTTTCAGCACCTCATGGGACCTAGTTAGTCACAAAGCAAACCTCAACGGATAAAAGAAGATTGAAATAATTTCTTGTACCCTATCAGACCACCATGGCCGAAAACTAGACTCAACAATAACAGAAATAACAAAAAGCCTACGTACAGATGGAAAATAAATAACTCTCTATTCCATAACAGTTTGGTCAGGGAAGGAATGAAAAAAGAGATTAAAAACTTCCTAAAATTCAATAAAAATGAAGACACAACTAACTCAAACTTATAGGACACAATGAAATCAGTCCTAAGAAGAAAGTTCATAGCACTAATTGCCTCCAGAAAGAAGTTGAAGACATCTCATACAAGTAAATTAATGGTACATCTAAAAGCTCTAGGAAAAAAAGAAGCAAACATATCCATGAGGAGTTAATGATTGGAAATAACGAAACTCAGAACTGAAATCAATGAATTAGAAATAAAGAAAACAATTAAAAAAATCAACGAGACTAGGAGCTGGTTCTTTTAGAAAAATCAACAAATAGACAAACCCTTAGCCAAACTAACTAAAAGGCAGAGAGAAACTATCCAAATTAGCAAAACCAGAAACAAAAAGGGGATGTAACAAAGGACACTGATGAAATCCAAACAATCATTATGTCTCACTGCAAAAGCCTATATGCCACAAAACTTGAAAAATTAAATGGACAATTTTCTTGATAGATTCCATTTACAAAATTAAAACAAGATCAGGTAAATAAATGAAATAGTGTTATATTCCCTAACGAAATAGAAGTAGTCATCAAAAATCACCCTTCTGAAAAAAAGCCCAGGGCCAGCTGGTTTCAGGGCAGAACTCTATCAGTCTTTCAAAGAAGAGCTAACTCCAATTCTCTTCATACTATTCCACAAAATAGAAACAGAAGGAACATTACCAAACTCATTCTATGATGCCACAGTCACCTTGATACCTAAACCACAAAAAGATGCAACAAAAAAAGAGAACTTCAGACCTATGTCTCTAATGATTATTAATATAAAACTACTTAATAAAACACTTCCAAACCAAATCCAAGAACACATAAAAGATATCATCCACCATGACCAAGTGGGCTTTATCCCAGGCATGCAAGGGTTGTTCAATATAAGGAAATTCATCAATGTAATCCACCATATAAACAAATTGAAGGAGGCAAACCAAATGATCATTTCCTTATATGCCGAAAAGCATCTAAGGAAAATCCACAAAAATCGAACCCTCATTCATGTTTACTATCTTGGAGAGATCAGGAATAAAAGCACATACCTAAACATAGCAAAAACAATATACTGCAAGCCTGTAGCTAATAGCAAACTAAATGGAGAGAAACTTAAATCAATACCACTGAAATCAAGAACAAGGCGAGGCTCCCCATTCTCTCAATATCTCTTCAACATAGTACTTGAAGTCCTAGCTAGAGCAATAAAACAACTAATGGAGATCAAGGGGATACAGATCAGAAAGGAAGAAATCAAAGTATCACCATTTGCAGAGGATATGATAGTATACATGAGTGACCCCCAAAAATTCAACCAGAGAATTCCTTCAGCTGATAAACACTTTCACCAAAGTGGCTGGACACAAAATTAACTCAAATCAATTAGTAGCTCTCCGCTGTATGCAAGACAAAACGTCTGAGAAAGATATTAGGGAAACTATACCCTTCACAATATCTACTAATATCATAAAGTACCTTGTGACTATAACCAAGCAAATAAAAGATCTGTTTGAAAAAAAACTTCAAGTCCCTCAAGAAAGAAATTTAGGAAGATATCAGAAGATAGAAAGATCTCCCATATTCATGGATTGATTTAGATTAACATAATGAAAATGGCCATTCTACCAAAAGTAAATTACATATTCAATGCAATTTCCATCAAAATACCAACACAATCATTAACAGAACTTGAAAGAACAATTCTCAATTTCATATGGAAAAACAAAAAACCCAGAATTGCTAAAACAATTCCTTACAACACATTGTCTGGAGGTATCACCATCACTGATCTCAATTTGTACTACAGAGCAATAGTAATAAAAATTGCATGGTACTGGCATAGAAAAAGAATGATGGATCAATGGAATGAAATAGAAGACCCAGAAATAAATCCACATTTCTACGGAAACTTAATTTTTTAAAATTTTAATATTTTATTTTAATTTTTATTAATTAGAGTTTATTCCCTTTGTATCCCAGCTGGGCCCCTCTCCCTCTTCCTCTCCCAATCACACTTTCTCTCCCTCTTTTCCAACCATTCCTTTCCCTCAGTCCACTCATAGGGGAGGTCCTCCTCCCCTTCCATCTGATTCTAGTCTATCAGTTCTCACCAAGAGTGGATGCATTGTCTTCCTCTGTGGCCTGGTAAGGCTGCTCCCCATTCAGGGGGAGGTGATCAAAGAGCAGGCCAATCAAGCCTATTGCCAACATCAAACTAATTGGAAAGAAACTTAAATCAATCCCATGGAAATCAGGAACAAGGCAAGGCTCCCCACTCTCTCCATATCTCTACAACATATTTTTGAACTCCTTGCTATAGCAATAAGACAATTAAAGGAGATCGAGGGAATACAAATTGGAAAGGAAGAAGTGAAAGTATCATTCTTTGCAGATGATATGATAATATATATGAGTGACCTCAAGAATTCATCCTCTTTCTTGTTTATCTTTAGGTGTACAGATTTTAGTATGTTTATCCTATCTTATAGATCTAGTATCCACTTATAAGTGAGTATATAACACATGGTTGCTCCGTATTCAAGTGGGTTCCCTGGTAAGAGGAACAGGGACCATTTCTGACATGAACTCAATGGCTGGCTCTTTGACCTCCCCCTTATACCCGAGGGAGGAACAGCCATGCTAAGCCACAGAGGAGGACATTGCAGCCAGTCCTGAAGATAACTGATAAGCTAGGGTCAGATGAAAGGGGAGGAGGTCCTCCCCTATCAGTGGACTTGGAAAGGGGTATGGAGGAGATGAGGGAGGAAGGGTGGAATTGGGAGAGAATTAGGGAGGGGGCTATGGCTGGGTACAAAGTAAAAAACCTGTAATTAATATAAACAAAATAAAAATTATATATATATGTAAAGAATTCTACCAGGGAACTCCTGCAGCTGGTAAACACCTTCAGCAAAGTGGCTGGAAACCAAAAAAAAAAAAAAAAAAAAAAGAAAAAAAAAATCCTAAGAAAGAAATTAGGGAAACAACTCCCTTCACAATAACCACAAAGGACATAAAGTGCCTTGGAGTGACACTAACCAAGCAACTCAAAGACTTGTATGAAAAAAATTTCCAGTCTCCCAAGAAAGAAACAGATGAAGATTTCAGAAAATGGAACAATCTCCCATTCTCAGGGCTTGGCAGGATTAACATAGTAAAATTGGCCATCTTACCAAAATGAATCTACAGATTCAATGCAATTCCCATCAAATTACCAAAACAATTCTTTACAGATCTTGGAAGAAAAGTTCTCAACTTCATATTGAATAACAAGAAACCCAGAATTGCTAAAACAATCCTCTACAATAAAAGATCTTTTGGAGGTATCTCCATTCTAGATACTTGATTTTTGACAAAGACGCCAAAACTATACAATGGGAAAAAGACAGCATCTTTAAAAAGTGGTGCTGTTCTAAATGGGTGTCTACATGTAAAAAATGCAAATTCATCATATTTATCACCCTGCACAATACTAAAGTCCACGTGGATCAATGTACTCAATATAAAACAAACTCACTAAAGCTTTTAGAAGAAAAAGTGGGGAAGAACCTTGAACTCATTGGCACAGGAGACAACTTCCTGAACAGAACACCAACAGCACAGGCTTTAAGATCAACAATCAATAAATGGGACCTCATGAAACTGAAAATCCTCTGTAAAGCAAAGAACACTGTTGTCAGAAAACAATGACAGCCTACACACTGGGAAAGGATCTTTACCAACCCTATATCTGACCGAGGGTTAATAACCAGAATATATAAAGAACTCAAGAAGTTAAACAGCAACAAATCAAGTAAACCAAATAAAAATGGGAAACAGAGCTAAACAGAGATTCTCAATAGAGGTATACCGAATGGCAGAGAAACACTTAAATGTTCAACATCCATAGTCATGAGAGAAATGCAAATCCAAATGTGCTTGAGGTTTCACCTTATACCCATCAAAATGGCTAAGATAAAGAACTCAAGTGACAATACATGCTGGAAAGGATGTGGAAATGGGGAACTCTACTCCATTGTTGGTGAGAATGTAAACTTGTACAATCGCTTTGGAAATTAGTCTGGTGCTTTCTCAGAAAATTAGTAATAATGCTTCCTTAAGATCCCAGCTATACCACTCCTAGGCATACATCCAAAATATGCTCAAGTATACAATGAGGACATTAGTTTAACCATGTTCATAACAGCTTTATTCTTACTAACCAGAATCTGGACACAACCCAGATGTCCCTCAACTGAGGAATGGATATAGAAATTGTGGTACTTTTACACAATGAAATACTACTCAGCAATTAAAAATAAGGAACTCATGAAATTTGCATGTACATGGTGGAAACTAGAAAAGATCATCCTGAGTGAGGGATCCCAGAAGCAGAAAGACACACATGGTATATACTCACTTATAAGGGATTATTAGTTATATAATATTGGATAAACATACTAAAATCTGTATACCTAAAGAAGCTAAGCAAGAAGGAGGATCCTCAGTAATATGATCTATCCTAACTCAGAAAGGCAAAGGGGACAGATATCAGAAGAGGGAGAAAACAGGAAACAGGACAGGAGCCTACCACAGACAACCTCTGAAAGACTCTACCTAGCAGCTTATCAAAGCAGATGCTGAGACTCATAGCCAATCTTTGGGCAGAGTGCAGGAAATCTTATGAAAGATGGGTGAGATAGAAAGACACTGAGGAAACAGGAACTCCACTAGGAGAGCAACAAAATAAAATAACTGGGCACAGGGGTCCTTTCTGAGACTGATACTCCAAACAAAGACCATGCATGGATACAACCTAGAACCCCTGCACACATTTACCTCATGGTAGCTCAATCTCCAATTGGTTCCTTAGTAATGGGAATAGGGACAGTCTCTGACATGAACTCAATGGCTGGCTCTTTGATCACCTCCCGCTGAGCAGAGAAGGGCAGGCTTACCAGGCCTCAGAGGAAGACAATGGAGCCAGTCATGATAAGACCTGATAGGCTAGGATCAGATGGAAGAGCAATAGCCATGCAAATTCAGACAGTTAAAGATGGAATAAACAAATCTATCAAAGAATTGGCCAGTCAATCAGAGGCAAAGAAAGAGGAAATGGACAAAATTCTTAAAGAAACACAGGCAAATATGGCCAAACAAATACATGCATAAGTGGAGATACAATTAATGGCATGTAGAGAGGAAATGAAAAAAAAATAAAGACCATTGTAGAGAGACAGGAATCTACATTCAAACAGATGAGAGCAATGGTGCAAGGCATGAAAACAGAATTAGAATCAATAAAGAAAACACATACTGAGAAAACCCTGGAGATGGAGAACTTGGAGAAAAGATCAGGAACCACAAAGGTAAGCATCATCAACAGAATACAAGAGATGGAAGGGAGAATCTCTGGAGCTGTAGATACACTCACAGAAATTGATACTTCTCTCAAAAAAAAAGTAAAATCAGAAAAATCCCAAACACAAAATATCCAAGAAATCAAGGACGCTATGAAAAGACAAAATCTAAGAATAATAGGAATTGATGAAAAAAAAAAAAATAGAGGCTCCAAGGTCCAGAAAATATTTTCAAGAAAATCATAGAAGAAAATTTTCCCAACTTAAAGAAAGAGATGTCCATAAATATACAAGAGGCCTACAGAACACCAAATAGACTAGACCAGAAAAGAAACACATCATGTCACGTCATACTCAAAACACTAAATCTAGAGAACAAAGAAAAGATATTAAAAGCAGCAAGTGGAAAAGGCCAAGTAACATATGAAGGTAGACCTATCAGAATCACATTAAACTTCTCAACAGAAACTATGGAAGCCAGAAGAGCTGGACAGGTGTCATGCAGACTCTAAGAGACCACAGATGCTATACCAGACTATTAACCCAGACTACTGTACCTTGGAAAGCTTTCAATCAAAATAGATGGAGAAAACAAAACATTCCATGAGAAAACTAAATTTATGCAATATCTACACAGCAAACCAGCCCTACAGAAGATACTAGAGGGAAAACTCCAATCCAATGAAAACAACTTCACCCTAGAAAACATAGCATACAGATAATATCCCAACAAAAAAAATAAAAGAAAACAAGCAATGGAACCACCGACTCCAATATAAAAGGAACTAACATTCATTGGTCACTCTTATCTATCAACATCAATGGACTCAACTCTCCAATAAAAAGACACAAACTAACAGAATGGGTGTAGAAACAGGATCCAATATTCTGCTGCATCCAAGAAACGCACCTCTAAAACAAAGACAAACACTACCTCAGAGTAAAGGACTGGAAAAATGTCTTTCAAGCAAACTGACCCAGAAAACAAGCTGGGATAGCTATCATAATATCTAATAAAATAGACTTTCAACCAAAATTAATCAAAAAAGATGTGGAGGGACACTACATTCTCATCAAAGGAAAAATCCACTAAGAAGACATCACAATTCTGAACATCTATGTCCCAAATACAAGAGCACCTATATTCATAAAGGAAACATTATTAAAACTCGAATCACACATCGACCCCAACACCTTAATAGTGGGAGACTGCAACACCCCACTTTCACCAAGGGACAGAGCATCTAGACAGAAGCCTAATAAAGAAAAAAAGGCACTTACATGGGTCCTAAATCAAATGGACATAATATATGTCTACAGAACTTTTCACCCAAACTCAAAAGAGTATACCTTCTTTTCAGCACATCGTGGAACCTTCTCCAAAATAGACCATATAGTTGGTCACAAAGCATGCCTCAACAGATACAAGAGGATTGAAATAATCCCCTGTATTCTAGCTGACCACCATGGACTAAAGCTGCACCTCAACAACAATGGAATTAGAAAAAAAGCTACAAACACATGGAAAGTAAATAACTTGTTGTTCAATGACAGCTGGGTTAAGGAAGAAATAAATTAAAGACTTCCTAGAATTCAATGAAAATGAAGGTACAACATACCGTAATTTATGGGACACAGTGAAAGCAATGCTCAGAGGAAAATTTATAGCACTAAGTACCTTCAAGAAGAAATTTGTGATATTTCATACAAGCAACTTAATGGCCCAACTTAAAGTCTTAGGGGAAAAAAAAAAAGAAGCAAATACACCCAAGAGGTGGAGACAGCTGGAAATAATCAAACTCAGGGTTGAAATCAATCAATTAGAAAGAAATAAAACTATTCAAAGAATGAATGAAACCAATAGCTGGTTTTCTAAGAAAATCAACAAGATAGAAAAACCTTTCGCCAAACCAACTAAAAGGCAGAGAGAAACTATTCAAATCCGAAAAATCAGAAATGAAAAGGGGAACATAACTACAGACAGTCAGGAAATTGAAATAATCATTAGGTCGTACTACAAAAGACTATATACCACAAAATTCAAAAATCTAAAAGAAATGGACAATTTTCTATGTAGAGTCTATCTACCAAAATTAAGTCAAGATCAGGTAGAAAGATTGAATAGTCCTATATCCCCCAAGGAAATAGAAGTAGTCATCAATAGTCTCCCTTCCAAAAAAGCCATGGGCCAGATGGATTCAGTGCAGAATTCTACCAGATCTTCAAAGAAGTGCTAACTTCAATTCTTTCCAAGCTATTATACAAAATAGAAACAGAAGGAACATTACTGAACTCCTTCAGCAAAGTGGCAAGATACAAAATCAACTCAATAAAATCAGAAGCCCTCCTGTATACCAAAGACAAAAGGGCCAAGAAAGAAATCAGGAAAACAACACCCTTCACAATAACCACTAATACCATAAAATACCTTGGGGTGACTTTAACCAAGCAAGTGAAAGACCTTTTGAAAAAATACTTTAAGTCTCTGAAGAAAGAAATTGAAGAAGATATCAGAAGATGGAAAGATCTCATGGATTGGCAGGATTAACATTGTGAAAATGGCCCTCCTGCCAAAAAGCAGTCTATAGACTCAACACAATTCCTATCAAAATACCAACTCAGTTCTTTACAGACCTTGAAAGAAAGACCTCAGCTTCATATGGAGAAACAAAAAACCCAGAATCCCAAAATGATCCTGTACAACAACAGAGCATCTGGAGGTATCACCATCCCTGATCTCAAGCCGTACTACAGAGCAATAGCAATGGAACTGAATAGAAGACCCAGAAATAAACCCACATACCTATGAATACTTGATTTTTGACAAAGAAGCCAAAACCATTCAATGGAAAAAAGATAGCATCTTCAACAAATGGTGCTACTACAACTGGATGTCTACATGCAAAAAAAAAACAAAAAAACAAAAAAAAAAAACAAAACAAAACAAAAAAAACCCAAACAAACAAACAAAAAAAAAAACAAAAAAAAAGAAAGAAAGACAAAAGAAAATAGATCCATATATATCACCCTGCACAAAACTAAAGTCCAAGTAGATCAAAGACCTCAACATAAAACCAGATACTCTAAATCGGTTAGAAGAAAAAGTGGGGAAGAACCTTGAACTCATTGGCACAGGAGACAACTTCCTGAACAGAACACCAATAGCACAGGCTCTAAGAGCAACAATCAATAAATGGGACCTCATGAAAAAGAAAATCTTCTTTAACGCTAAAGATACTGTCATCAGAACAAAATGACAGCCTACAGACTGGGAAAGGATCTTCACCAACCCTATATCTGACAGAGGGCTTATATCTAGCATATATAAAGAACTAAAGAATTTAAAAAGCAATAAATCAAGTAATCCAATTAAAAAATGCGGTACAGAGCTAAACAAAGAATTCTCTGTAGAGGAATATAGAATGGCAGAGAAACACTTAAAGAGATGCTCAATATCCTTAACCATCAGGGAGATGCAAATCAAAAGAACCCTGAGATTTCACCTTACACCCATCAGAATGGCTAAGATTAATAACTCAAGTGACAACACATGCTGGAGAGGTTGTGGAGAAAGGGGAACCCTCCTCCATTGCTGGTGGGAATGTAAACTGGTCCAACCACTTTGGAAGTCAATCTGGAGTTATATCAGACAATTAGGAATAGTGCTTCCTCAAGATCCAGCTATACCACTCCTAGGCATATATCTAAAATTTGCTCAAGTACACAACAAGGACATTTGCTCAACCATGTTTGTAGCAGCTTTATTTGTAATAGCCAGAATCTAGAAACAACCCATATGTCCATCAACGTAGGAATGGATACAGAAATTATGGTGTTTTAACATAATGGAATACTACTCAGCAATCAAAAATGAGAAAATCATGAAATTTGCAAGCAAATGGTGGGATCTAGAAAAGATCATTCTGAGTGAGGTATCCCAGAATGAGAAAGACACCCATGGTATATACTCACTCATATAGTCCTATAAGATATGATAAACATAATGAAATCTATATACCTAAAGAAGATAAACAAGAAAGAGGATCTGGAGTAAGATGATCAACCTTCACTTAGAAAGACAAATGGGAGGTGCATTGGAGTTCAGAGAAAACAAGTAACAGGATAGGAGCCTACTGTAGAGGGCCTCTGAAAGACTCTACCTAGCAGTGTATCAAAGCAGATACTAAGACTCATAACCACACCTTCGGCAGAGTGCAGGGAATCATATGAAAGAAGGGGGAGTTAGTATGATGTGGAAAGAATAGGAGCTCCACAAGGAACAAATATATCTGGGCACAGGGGTCTTATGTGAGACTGTTTATCCAACCAAGGACCATGTACGGATATAACCTAGAACCTAACCCCCAAGGAAATAGAAGTCTTTGTATTTGCTCAGATGAAGCCCATGTTAGCTCCATAACCAATTGCTTTTACCTAGTAAGGGGAACAGGGACTATTTTTGACAAGAACTCAATGGCAGGCTCTTTGACTGCTCCACAGGGGAGGAGCAGTCATGCTAGGCCACAGTGGAGGACTTTGCAGCCAGTCCTGAAGATACCTGATAAAACAGGATCAGATGAAATGGGAGCTCTCTTGATTATCTTTTTTAGGTGTATAGATTTCATTATGTTTATCATATCTTATAGGTCTATATAAGTGAGTATATATCACGTTTGTCTTTCTCCTTCTGGGATATTTCACTCAGAATGATCTTTTCTAGATCCCACCATTTGCCTACAAATTTCATGATTTCCTCCTTTTTGATTGCTGAGTAGTATTCCATTGTGTAAAAATACCACAATTTCTGTACCCATTCCTCTGTTGATAGACATCTGGGTTGTTTCCAGGTTCTGGCTATTACAAATAAAGCTGCTATAAACATGGTTGAGCAAGTATCCCTTTTGTGTACTTGAGCAAACTTTGGGTATATACCTAGCAGTGGCATAGCTGGGTCTTGAGGAAACACTATTCCTAATTGTCTTAGAAAGTGCCAGATAGTAACTAAAATAATAATAATAATAATAATAATAATAATAATAATAATAATAATGTGAACTAAACAGCAATTAGATTTAGGTCTAAGAATGACAATGACAATAAAATCTCAACGGAATGCTAAAAAAAAAAAAAAGAAAAGAAAAGAAAGGGGAGGTCCTCCCCAATCGGTGGACTTGGAAAGGGACAGGGAGGAGATGAGGGAGGGAGGGAGGTTTGGGAGGTACTGAGGGAGCGGGATACAGCTGGGATACAGAGTTAATAAAATGTAACTAATAATAAAAAAGAAATGGAATAAATGTAATTAATAAGAAAAAACCAATATTTTCCCATCCTTTGTAGTATTGCCACAGTTTTCCTTTTGAATCTCTATAAATGCTCAGTACATTATTTCTATTTTATCTTTTGACTGTCAGCTGTATTTTGAAGCAACCAAACAAAAGATGTTAATCTTATGTCACCAGTCAATGTTGTATTTATTTGTAGTTATTTTTATCTATGCAATAGTGTGTCATGTAAACCACATTGGCATTGAACTCAGTATCTTCAAGAATGTCTTGAACTTTGGGTTCTTTTGTCTACAACCTAGGCCTGGGAGTAGGAGTTTCTAATTGAAGCTGTACTTGGTCGAAAAATTTGATTTTCTGTGCCATGTCGCTAGTTAAGAAGACCCTTAGGCTTCCTGTATACAAAGATAATTCATTAACGTTCTTTTCTATACTTTTTTCAAGACTTTCTCATCTTTGGCTTTCAGCAGTTTGAATATGTTACTGTAGCATCTTTTTTTTTTCTTCATTAAAAAGATATTTCAAAGAAGATGTATCAAATTTTCTGAGCTTTTCACATTGTTTTGCTACCTCATTTCGAAAAAAATTTATTATATCTTTACATACTTTCTCGATATTTTTTCTCCCAAATAAGGCTAATATTGAGCTATCTGTTATTTTTCAAAAGCTCTGGGATGCTGTGTTTTTATTTTTACTTTTTATTGTATTTATTTTTCTTTTCATGTAACATTGTGGATGGTTTCAAAACAGTTAGTTCTGTGCCTGCTTATTGTTTCATTGCTGAAACTTATTCTACTGTTTCTCTTCCATATATCCAGGCCTATTATATTCTTCAATTTTTCCCACATAACCATTATCCAACTGGCCATACTTTCCATCCCTCTCATTAGAGGCGTGAACATATCTCTGAGGTTTTTTTTTTAAGTTCTTTTTATCATAAGCCTATTCTGACACTGATTCTAATGAGAACATTTTTGATTAGGTGTTGTTTTTCTTTTCCTTTCTCTTTCATGCAACTTATCATTTTACTGTTGAAATCTAGTTGCTTTAGATAAAAAGCAAACACTATTTTTAATTTATTTGGAGATAAAGACTTATATAGTAAATCTGGACCCACCTTTGCTACTGTAGAGAAAGGATTAGATTGACCCTGGACTTGGGATCCTCTTGCCTCTATCTTCTGAGTGCTAGGATTATAGGAATGTATCACCATACTTAGTGTATATAGGGTTGGTGATTGAACATAATATTTTGTGCATATAAGGTAAGCACTCTATGAACCGAAGTACATGTTCACTGCCTGATGATACATATATTTACTGCTTAAAGATGAGTATGCCTATTTTCTGCAAGCCCTGACTTTGGGAGTTTTCCTAGACATGAGTTGTGATGATTTCATGTTTACTCTTGCCTTAACTTCCATTGATACACAATTGTTATTTATAAAGTCTTTTTTAAATTAAAATTAAGCATAGTAATTTTACAGATTATTCATATTTTTTTCATATATGAAACTTGGAAGAAGAAAGCACACAAGGCACTCTTAGGATTGTAAAATGGAAAAGATGTGGGGATCCAAGATGGTGGCAACCAGGGAATCTTGTGAAAAAAGGGGGAGATAGTAACACCTGTAGAGGACAGGAGTTCCACAAGTTGAGCAACAGAAACAAAATATCTGGGCACAGGGTTTTTTTCTGAGACTGATACTCCAACCAAGGACCATTCATGGATATAACCTAGAATCCCTGCTCATATGTAGACTAATCCCATGGCAGCTTAGTCTCCAAGTGGGTATCCTAGTAAGGGGAACAGGGACTGTGTCTGACAGGAACTCAGTGGCTGGCTCTTTGACCAACCACCTCAGGGAGGAGCAGCCTTGCCAGGCCATAGAGAAGGACAATGCAGCCAGTCCTGATGAGACCTAATAGGCTAGGGTCAGATGGAAGGGGAGGAGGATCTCCCCTATCAGTGGACTTGGAGATGGATAGGGAGGAGTTGAAGAAAGGAAGGTGGGATTGGGAGGAAATGAAGGAGGGCACTACAGCTGGGATACAAAGTGAATACACTGTAATCATTATAAAAAATAAGAATGACCCATTCAGTTAAAGTATGAATCTCCTATGAAGTGTATGGCAGAATCTAGAGACAACTTTTGCGCCTCTTTCCAAATTTTATTTTATTTTTTCTGGACAGACTCATTATTTGCATCCAATTTTTTAAAATTTAATATTGTTATTGGAACTTTAGGTTTTTTTGCATCTGAAAATTAGGTTTCCTTAAAAGATTACATTTTATTTCATAAGCTTTAAAAGCTAGCTTTAAAATAAAAGAGCAGGAGTTGCTTGGAGGAGCAGGAGATTCTAATGTTATGCAGTTTGCTAAGTGTGACTCAGAAGAAAAGAAAAGACTGGGATAGAGTAGAAGAGTACTTGCTCATCTTGGGTGAGACTATAGATGTCATCCCCAAAATTGCCTTTTGCCTTCTAAAAAAATGAGAAAATGAAGCTGAAAGTCATAGCATTTCCCTCTAACAAAAATGAGAAAATAAAACAGAAGGCATACAGACTCCGAAGCTAAACCAGCGTTCACTGCTAAAAAGAAAATAAAACCCAACTAACAGAGATTGCCAATGTAGCTCAGTGGCCACGCACTATCTTTGCATGCAGGGGACATGGATTTGGTTTCACCATCCCAAAAGCAAGATAAGAGTTGGCCATTATAGTCAACATTTGTCGCCACAATGATAAGCTGTCAATCAAGTTTGCAATGATTAAATTATGTATACTCATAATTAACATCATATTTTCATCATATTTGAGACAGCAATAGTGTTAGTATTTCTGCAGTATCTTATGTGCTTTGTTCTGTAATTTTTTTTGCCATTGATAGCACCTTTTCCCTCAAGCTCCATTGAGCTACATTTAGTACTGCTAGAATGAAATACTGAAGCCTGGGAAATTTAAAAACAATATTTTTTTTTCAGAATCTTGGAGGTCTAAGATAAAGAGGCTGCCAGTTTCAATTAGTCTGATCCTGATCATAGACAGCAGAAAGCCAAAGACAATAGCCATGAACTCCATCCATGTCCTAGGGGACTATCACTCACCTCTCAAAGGCCACCCCTCTAAATACTTTTTCAAGGGACACTAAGTTTTCCTGTGACTTGTGGAGCAGGGAAATCATGCAAAGCATATCACACCCTAAGGCACTCCCTTTACCTTGATACAGTTCCATTTTTTAAAATAATAGTTTTGTTAATTATTTGACATTTTCATAGAATGCATTTTGATAATTCACCACTCCTCCACATCCTCCCAAACTCACCTTCAGGTTGAGTCTCCTTCTTCACTTTCCCATCCTCCTCCTTTTCTTCCTTCTCTTTCTCCCTCTCCTCTTCCTACTCCCCAACCTTCTCACACTCCTCTCTCCCTCTGCCTTTCATGTTGCACAAGTGCTCTTGGGAATGGTCCTGCCACACAGTGCAGCTAGTCGTGTGATTTTGATGTTCCCCCAGTATGGGGGGATTTATCTGGCATAAAGGTGTGCAGATCCTGTGTATACTGTCACAATCACTGTGAGCTCATATGAGCAACTTTCCTGTTGTGTCTGTTAAAGAGTTTCCTTGAAGTTATTTACCATCTCTGGCTTTTACAATTTCTCTGCTTTCTCTTCCCTGATGACTGTTGATCTTTGTGAGCTGGGCTGTGATGTATAATAATAATACCTCTTTATAGTTGAACACTCCACAGTTTCTTATTCTCTGCCCTTTGACTACTTGGGGGTCTCTTTATAGCCATCTGTTGCAAGACGGAGCTTCTTCAAAAAGGACTTCTAAGAAAGCCTTCCTTGTATAAACCCACTGTAAAGAACTGTAGCTGCTTGATGTTTACTCTTACATTTGGTTGTGCTTTGTCTAGAAAACACAATTTTAAAGCTCTTCTCATCTTCCAGATATTTCATTCTTACCTTCCCATCTGTACAGTGTTCTATGAGCTTATAAAACGTAGTATAAATGATATTTTTTGAGGTGGAGGGATGAGTCTTCAACCACCACGTATTCTCAGCACGCTGAACAGATTTGAATTTCTAAATTCCTTGCCATCCACTGCAAAGATAGGCTTCTTCCTCATAGGCAGAGAATACCCTTTGTTTAAGGGTGTAAGTGGGGATAGTTAGAAAGCAGTTGGAAGATATGCCTATTTAGCTGAAGAACAACAGTAATTTCTCCCATAGTGCCTCTGACCCTACCTCTATAACACACTTTTCTGACTTTCTAACTTGTCTTTACTGAGCTTTCAACAAGTCAAATATTTCTCTTCTACTGGGCCAGCTTAAGTTCCTGTTCCCATATTCTGGTCCAGAAATCACTGCCATTCGGCTTCTTCTCTAATGGAGTTATGAGTATCTGTAGTCATTCCACAAATGCTAAGGGTTAATCTTGAGTTGTGACATAATTTCCTTGGTAGACTTAGAAAAATAGTTAATTTTCAATTTGTGCCACTTATTTTTCTTTTTCTGACTTGTGAGAATTGGAGTGATTTTGAAGTTCTCCATGAGCTAAATAAGACATTCAAAATCTGCTTAAGTAATTCTGCATAAAACATAGAGCTAGAAAATGTTACCCACTTTGATGTCTTCTACAGTCAAAGGAGAATATACTCTGCTTTGGATTAACACATGGTCTTTCTGTAATTCAGACTTGATGGCATGCTTTGTATAATGTCCCTTTAGGTCATTTTTACCAGTCTCCTCACTAGGTTCTATGCTCGAATTCATGTTCCAGCCAGTGCTCTATGCTTAGTTTAATAAGAATTAATTCTGCTTCAACTTTGTCAGCACATATTTTTGTGTGTGGGGAGTTGTGAATTGGGAATATAGTCCAAGCTGGTAAAAATTTGGGATCAACGTTTTGTGAATTGTTAATATTTGGTATAACATCTATTGGTGAGGTTTTTTTTTTTTTCTTAGCCTTTCTAATTTACGTTTTAAAAAATAGTAACTTTTTTTTTAACTTGGAGAATGGAGAGAATATATTTTATCCAAGAAAAGCTTTTAACCAGATGAAGTAAATTGCACATCCATGGCTGAGCAGGATGCTGAGAACATCAGGCATCTTTGTTACCATGCCAAGGTGTCATGTATTTCAAAAATTACTGGCATGAATTCTAGAACAAGGCAATATTCTTCCATTAGTCACAGAAAAAAAGGAAGTTTGCATTGGTTAGGAGTTGATTTGCTGAACATTAAGATCCCAAACATGTTTAAGTGTCTCATTTAATTAGAATATTCCTTCATTGTTGTTCTATTTACATATGAGGTCTCAAGTTTAAATACTGGTTTAATGATGCTCTTACTGGCTTATTAAAGTAATTAATACTTGTCAGGGAATATTAATGAATTTTGAACACTTTTAGGTTATATCTATAGTCTAGCCATACTTGTAATATAATTCACTGTTCCACAGGATTCTCCAAACTCAGCCTAATCTTTGACTGTGGGTCTCT
Source organism: Meriones unguiculatus (assembly GCF_030254825.1). NCBI lineage: Eukaryota > Metazoa > Chordata > Mammalia > Rodentia > Muridae > Meriones > Meriones unguiculatus. The sequence goes on along the minus strand of NC_083354.1, from coordinate 90,514,334 downwards.
GCATGTGTTCCCATCAGTTGCTGGGTGAAACCTCTCTGATGACAATTGGGCTAGATACCAATCTATAAGTATAGCAGAATATCATTAGGGATCATTTCATTGACTTTTTTCCAGTCTTTTTTTTTTTTAATCGTGAGTGGTGGGTCTCTGGCCTCTCCAACCTCTGGCTCCTGGCCCTCCAGGCAGAGTTAGGGTTAGGCTTTTTCTCGGGGATGGATCTCAAGCTGGACCAGTCATTGATTTGCCACTCCACAATTTTGGCACCCTGTTATAGAACATCTTATAGGCAGGGCAAATTGTAGGATGAAGGTTTTGTGGCTGGTTTTGTGTCATAATCCCTCCACTGGAAGTCTTGCCTGGTTACAGGAGATGGCTAGGTCATGCTTGGCATCCCCCATTGTGAGGAGTCCCAGTTGGGTTCACCTTCATAGATTCCTTGGGGTTTCCCTTTCCCTAGGTGTATAGCTCATCCCAGAGATGCCTCTGGATTCCAGTTATCTCTCCTGGTACTCTGTCTCTCCATCCTCTCTCCATCTGGTCCTTCCTGTTCCCATCCTTACCCCCATCCCACTCCTCTCAACATCCACCCACAATTTCTATTCTGCCTTTCCTTCTTAGTGAGATTCATGTCCCCTTGGCCCCTGTGAGCCCTTCATGTTACCTAGCTTCCTTGCGTCTATTGATTATTGTATAGTTATCTTTTAATACCTTCCTTTAAGTGAGTATGTTCCATGTTTGTCTTTCTGGGTCTGTGTTATCTAAGGTGAGATGATCTTTTCTAGTTTCATCCATTTACTGGCAAATTTCATGGTGTTATTTTTTTTAACAGCTGAGTAATATGTACCAACATATTCTTTATCCATTCTTCAGCTGGGGAAGTTTAGCTTGTTTCCAGTCTCTGGCTATTATGAATAAAGGCAGACTGAACGTAGTTGAGCAAGTGTCATTGTAATATTATGGAACAGTCTTTCAGAATATGCCCAGAAGTGGTACAGCTGTTTTGTGAGGTAGATTGAGTCCAGATGTTCCAAGAAATCACCATGTTAATGTCCAAAGTGAATGTAAAAGTTTGCACTCCCTGCAGCAATGGAGGAGTATCCCCTTGCCCCACATCCTCCACACTATGTATGCCACTTGTGTCTTTGATCTTACCTATTCTGACAGGTGTAAGATAGAATCTCATTTGTTATTTGTAAATGAACTTAACAGATATCTACAGAACATTTCACTCAAACACGATAGAGTATACCTTCTTTTTGGTACCTCAAGAAACCTTCTCCAAAATTGACCATATACTCAGTCACAAAGAAAGTCTCAACAGATACAAGAAGATTGAAATAACCCCGTGTATCTTATCAAACCACCGTAGATTAAAGCTTTAACAACCTCAGACACAACAGAAAATCTACTAACTTATGGAAAATGAACAACTCTCTACTGAATGACTCTCTACTTGAATGACTCAGTCAAGGAGGCAAGAAAGAAATGAATTAAAGACTCCTAGGTTCAGTGAAAATGAATGTACAACATACCCAAACTTATGGGACACAATGAAAGTAGTGCTAAGATATCATAGCACTAAGTGCCTTCATAAAGAAATTAGTGAGATCTCCTACAAGTGAATTAATACCATTCTTGAAAGTTCTAGAAAAAAAAAAAAAGAAGCAGACACACCAAAGCAGAGTAGGTGGTGGGAAATAATCAAACTCATGGCTGAAATCAATAAAATAGAAACAAACAAACAAAAAAACAATATAAAGAATCAATGACACAAAGAGTTGGTACTTTGAGAAAAATCAACAAGATTGACAAACCCTTATGCAAACTAACTAAAAGGCAGGTAAATAGTATCCAAATTAATAAAATTAGAAATGAGAACGGGGACATAACAACAGACATTGAGGAAATCTGAACAATCATTAGGTCTTACTTCAAAAACCTGTACTCCACAAAACTGGAAAATATAAAAGAAACACAAAATTTCTTGGTAGATATTACTTAACAAAGTTAAATCAAGATCACATAAATAATTTACATAAACTTATTTTTCTTTTAATTAAAATTAAACAGGATTTAAAGGCCAAATATAGTGGTTTAGAACTAATGACATTAGAGATATCTGCTTGAAGTTGAAAAGACTCAACACTATGGATAGAATTTGGGTGACCCACCTACCATGAGTCCAAACAATTCCCCACAATTTCACTCACAGCCTGCTTTGTTCATCCCTATTACCAGCTTAGAATTTTATTCTTTTTTAAACTTCTCCTCCAATGTGTTTATTATCCTTATTTTTTTCAGCTAATCAAATTAACCTCTTGATTTTTTAATAGTATGTATTTTCAGGAGAGGAAAAAAAAAGTGTGACAGTAAAAGGTATTACATTCCCAGAAAAATTGAACTGGTTTCTAATGGCGGGTGAGTCAGAAAAAAGAGCAGAGAATATAAATACTTAGGGTTGAAAGGAAGCAGTTGTGATGTTGAATGACCTAAGACAGGAATGTAGCAGCGGTACATCATAAGTTAATGACTGCTCAGAGAAAGTTCTAAAAGGAAATAAACCAATTTGTGAAGTCAGATCAGTCATTAGTTATACACATCAAGGATGCTGAATTTGGAATCGTAATTATGTGATACAGGAGAAATACATTCAGACATCTTGCTAGCTAGCATCTTCATGTGACAGAACGAAAGGTAAAAATCACAAATTCATTACAGAAATGTCAGGCTTTGGTAGTTGAGAATAAATTAAGTACATTATCTTATATTTTGCACTATGCATAATGAATATATACCAATAAAAGTATATTGTGATACACTTTTTTAAGACCAAAGCAATATAAATTTGGGTAACAGTTTTGTTAAAAACAATCTAGCATGGTAAAATCTAATTACATTGCTTTGTTTTGAATTTTTTAAACTTTGATGACCTCTTTTATCATTCTTTGCTCATTTATTTGACATTGTGACTAATTGATATATTGACACATTATCAATTTGATATTCTATGCTGACATATTTGCCCATTAACATGCAGAACATATTTTTACTGTCATGATTTACATTAGAAAGGTCCCCCATAGGTCTAAGTATTTGAGTATGTTGTTCCCAGATAACAGCGATGTTTGGTAAATCTGTGAAACCTTCAGAAAGTGCAGGAAGCAAATCATCACTGGGAATAGGCTTTGAGAGTTTATAGCCTAGCCTTACCTATGCTCTGTATTTTCTGTGTGCAGATGATGACATGCTTGGTGCTTGCTGCCATGTGTTCTTTCTATAATGGCTACATAGCCCTCTTGTGGGGATGTAAACCCAAATAAACGCTTTCTTCTACGGGCTGCTTTCAGTCATGATACTTAAGCTAGAAAAAAGTCATTAATGCAAAAGTTGGTGCCAGAGAGTAAGCCGTTGCTGTGAAGAACCAGCCATATATATTGATAGGGAAATGTGGAAGACTTTGGAACTTTGGACACACACACACACACACACACACAAACAAACAAAATAAGGCAACAACAACAACAACAAACAAAGCACCCAGGAAACCAAAACCAAAACCAAAACAAAAACAACACTCCCCAAACAGTTGAATGTTATAGGCAGTGTTTAACAGATCGTTCTAGTAGAAGCCTGGAGACATGAGTAGTGAGAGAAGACAGAGCCTAGCTAAGATGTTCCAGAAGGGATCAGGACTTTAATATCAACTACTATTCTGAACATAGTCTTGAATTTTCTGGTACTGTGTTTAGGGTCTTTATTCATAGAATCCTATTATGAGCCATAAGAACCTGTAACTGCCTTTTCTATTTCCAGTTTTTAATCTTCCTCACTTGGCTTACGTCTTGAAGTTCAAAGCTATGATCTACATGTGAGAAAGAACACTAGGCATTGTGTTTCAGGTAGACTTCACTCTGTTATACACCACAGTGCCACCATTTTAACAGCAAATTTCACTTTTCCTTACAGCTGAATAAAGTTCCACTTTGTATGTACACTATATTTCCTTATCCACTTATACTTCTTAGCTCTTGCAAACAGAACAGGAATAAACATGGAGGTGCAGACATCTTTGTAGAGGATATAGGCTCCTTTGAGTATGAGCCCAGAGGTGGTATAACCTGCATTATTTGGGAGTTATTTCTACATTTTCAAAGAAAACCCACAATGATTGAGGACAAGGTTTTCTATTTATTTCTATGTAATGTTTTCAATTTGCTGACATATTGTCTGATTAGTTCCAATGCTTTTAAAATTCAGATTGTAAAATTCTCTGATTAGTGTCATATCAGTAAAAGTTGCCTTTTGTTTTGTTGCTTCCCTTAGGTGTCTCCATTGTGTTTTATGTCTGTCAATGAACTAAAATAACTAAACTTGTAATACTATTCTTTTTTAAAATTTATTTATTTTTATTTTCATTAATTACAGTTTATTCACTTTGTATCCCAGCTAAAGCCCCATCCTTTGTCCCCTCCCAATGCTACTCTCCCTCCCTCATCAACTCCCATGCCCCTCTCTAAGCCCACTAATATAGAAGGTCCTCCTCCCCTTCCATCTGACCCTACCCTATCAGGTCTCATCAGGACTGGCTGTATTGTCTTCCTCTGTGGCATGGTAAGACTGCTCCCCCATTTGAGGGAGGTGATCAAAGAGCCAGCCACTGAGCTCATGTCAGAGACAATCCCTGTTCTACTTACTAGGGAACCCACTTGGATACTGAGCTGCCATGGGCTACATCTGAGCTAGGGTTCCAGCTTATCTCCATGCATGATCCTGGGTTAGAGTATCAGTCTGAGAAAAGACCCCTGTGCACAGATGTTTTTGGTTCTATTGCTCTCCTTGTGGAGCTTCTTTCCCCTCCAGGTCTTTCTATCTCCCCTTTCTTTCATAAGATTTCCTCCACTCTGCTCAAAGATTGGCTGAGTCTCAGCATCTACTTTGATACCCTGCTGGGTAGAGCCTTTCAGAGGCCCTCTGTGTGTAGGCTCCTGTCTTAGTTCTTGTTTTCTCCTACTTCCAATGTCCATCACATTTGCCTTTCTGAGTGAGGATTGATCATCTTACCCTCCTTCTTCCTTAGCTTCTTTAGACATATATATTTTAGTGTGTTTATTCTGTATTATATGGCTAGTATCCACTTATAAGTGAGTATATACCATATGTGTCTTTCTGCTTTTGGAATAATTCACTCAGGATGATCTTTTTTAGATCCCACCATTTGCCTGCAAATTTCATGATTTCCTTGTTTTTGATTGCTGAGTAGTATTCCACTGTGTAAATGTACCACAATTTCTGTATCCATTCCTCCATTGAGGGACATTTAGGTTGTTTCTAGAGTCTGGCTATTATGAATAAAGCTGTTACAAACATGGTTGAGCAAATGTCCTTTTTGTATAATTGAGCATATTTTGGATACATGCCCAGGAGTGGTATAGCTGGATCTTGAGGTAACACTATTCCTAATTTTTGAGAAAGCACCAGATTTATTTACAAAGTGGGTGTATAAGTTTACATTCCCACCAACAATGGAGGAGGGTTCCCCTTTCTCCTCATCCTCTCCAGCATGTACTGTTACTTGAGTTTTTGTTCTTAGCCATTCTGATGGATGTAAGGTAAAATCTCAGGGTGTTTTTAATTTGCATTTCCCTCATGACTAAAGATGCTGAGCATTTCTCTAGGTATTTCTCAGCCATTTGATAATACTATTTTTAAATTCATTCTGAAAAAAAAACATTGTTTCTTTTTTCAATTTTAATTTTTATTAATTACAATTTGTGTTGTTTCTTTTTGTCATTAAACATAAGATTAACTATCACCTGAGGCTGGATGTGTGACTATGGAAAGAGATCAACTATTTTTCCTAAGGTTACTCAGTTCTGATATTTTGCTCATGGGCATAAAATGAAGAGAAAGAAAAAAAAAACATTTTCACTGTCTATTAAATTACTTTTTTTCCTATGAGTCAATGGTGCTTTACATTACTTTCTACTTTTGTTACTCAGTCTACCTAATTTTTATGACTTTTTTAAAGGCTCACTCCTGTATATGGCTCACTCCTGCATTTAGGACAGAAAATTCATGCACAGAGGCAAAATGTAAGAGCAGCATGTAGCACTTGCTAATTTTCATCTCTTGTCTATTGAATCTATCTATAACTTCCATTAATAGAAAGCTTTTAATCAAGTGTATATCCATGTTCTCTAAAATATCAGTATATCGTGAATTATGCTCAGTTAAACTTTGTTAAGAATTATACTGAGAAAAATTTGGTAAAAATTTCTGGCAAGCTAATTCTTCAACGTTTTGTATATGCATTTTTTAATGTATATATTATTTCCTCATGAAAATCAATGACAACAGACTCAGAATATTCCAAGGAAGTGAAGGGGCAGGGCTTCTCTGGAATAGTGATTCAGCATAAAATCCCAAAGGCTGGTTAGAAAATCTACCTTAGAACTTGCTTCAGGAGATCTCCTGTGAAGCAGAGCAAACAAACAAACAAAAACTAACTCCCCCACCAAAAAACCCAAAACAACAACAGCGAGGCAATTTATGCTATGAGTTCAGTAAAAGTTGAGCACTTGCTTTTTCTTATGAGCTGGCCAGTGGTGAGTTTGCAGAGCTGAGTTAGCTGCTGAAATAGAGTGGGGTTACTGAATAACTTAGGGAAAAGATAAAAGACAAAGAAAAGCAAACAAATCATGTCTCCATAAACAAACAAAGAACTTTCATAAGTCTCTCAGACTGAAGGTAGAGTCACTGGCCAGGTTTATGAGGGGTCAGCACCCAGAGTGTAGATGTTGAGGTGTCTTGGTGAGAATAGCATGAAATCCATGCTGAGGGGCCCAGCTGCTGTCTGTAGTCCGCAGAATTTGTAAAAGAGAGCCTGGGCTACTGCAGAAGAAGCACCTTTGAACTTGGAGATCAGCAACAGTTGAGTTCATCAGATGAGCTCTGTTTTCAGGCATATAAGGAACATTCATTTCAATACGGATTTCCAGCAAATGTCTGATTCTTACCTAATTAAGAAAAAAAAAACAATTAAGTTAAAAAAAATTCTCATTGGCTCTTATGAAACCTTCAGATGCACTGACCTCTAAAATCTCTAGGGTTCTCTGTTTTATTATTCTCAAGAGTAAGTGTATTCCTTGAATTTGATAAGTATACGTTAAAAGTATATTTGTTTAGGCATTGCTTACTCTTATGGCCTCCTTCGCACAGTACTGAAATCCTAGTGCAGAAACAACTATTCTGTGTTGCCCAGAATTTTTGTGATTTGTTTACACTTTTTTTCCACTTGGAATTTCCGGTTGTGAATATGGTTGTATCGACATGTTTCTAAAAAGCATTTTTTTGAGAAAAGATATTAAAAAAATTGTTTATATATTTATTTATTACAATTTATTCACTTAGTATCCCTGTTGAAGTCTCCTCTCTCATCTCCTCCAAGTTCCATTCACCCTCCCTCTTCTCCCCCTATGCCCTTTCCCTAGTCTCCTGATAGGGGAGGCCCTCCTCTCCTTCTATGAGACCCTAGCTTTGAGAAAGATTACTAACTTTGTATTTGTAAAGTAAGTTACACTACAGTGTAGCTATGGAGGTTGTATTAAGAAGTTTGGTTGTAACATCTTTGGTAATTATATTGTGAAGTGAATAATACGTATTTCCAACACTTGACAGCTCATGCACTGTTTAACAGACAATTTAATAATTGGTATGCAGATATGATGTATTAAGACCCTGGAATACAAAATTCAGTTTTTAATGGGCACAATAACTTACTGATTGCTTAGTAGAAAAGTAAATGTGAGAGATTTAGGAAGATATGAGCAAAGATTTAGGTATTAATTTACAAAAATTTCACCATAGTTCCACATAAATGAAGTGGATAAAAAAGAGTAAACATTGAATTTGTCTGTATGTGACACTTGGGGTAGGTGTGAAGCAAGTGCTAAAATGTTTTAGGAAATTGAGGCAGTAAAAGTAAAAAAAATATATACAGAATAACCAGTGATTGTTTAAAGTCTTGACTCTTGAATGAATAAGATGTTTGTCCTTGTATAATGAAAAAAAAAATCAAATTTTCTCCACTGCATGGATCCTCCTTTAGGTGAATTGCTGATAAGGTAATATGAATTATTACTATGTTCATAGCAGCTTTATTTGTAATAGCCAGAATCTGGAAACAACCTACATGTCCCTCAACAGAAAAATGGATACAGAAACTGTAGTACATTTACACAATGGGATACTACCCAGCTATAAAATCAAGGAAATCATGAAACTTGCAGGCAAATGAATGGAACTAGAAAAGATCATCCTGAGTAAGATAAACCCAGACCCAGAAAGATACGCATGATATATACTCACTTATAAGTGGATATTAGCCATATAATATAGGATAAACATATTAAAATCTACAGACCTGAAAAGCAAATCTACAGACCTAAAAACAACAAGGAGGGCCCCAGGGAGTATGCTTAATTCAGAAGGGCAAATCAGATAGACAACAGAAGCAGTGGAAGATGAGGAATAAGACTGGAGCCTACCACAGATATCCTCTGAAAGACTCCACACAGCAGGAGATAGGAGCAGATGCAGAGATACAGAGCCAAACTTTCGGCAGAGAGCAAGGAGTCTTATGGAGGAAGGGAGGGATAGAAAGACTTGGAGGGGACAGTAGCTTCACAAGGAGACCAACATAGCTAAAAATCTTGGCCCAGGAGGCCTGAAGAGTTTAATGCATCAACCAAGGACCATGAATGGAGAGGACCTAGACCCCCTACCCAGATGTAGCCCATAGACAGCTCAGTCTCCAAGTGGGTTCCCTCATAAGGCAAGCAGGGGCAGTCTCTGACATGAACTTGGTTGCCTGCTTTTTATCACTTCCCCTTGGTGGGGTGACTTTAACAGGCCACAGAGAAATAGGATCCAGGCAGTCCTGATGAGACTTGATAGGCTAGGGTCAGATAATAAGGGAGAAGAACTTCTTTTCAGTGAACTAGGAGAGTGGCCTAGGTGGAGAAGAGGGAGGGAAAGTAAGATGAGGAAGGGGGCTGCAATCGAGATACAAAGTGAATAAATTGTTTTTTTTTCCCAAATGGATCTTATTTTCTTTTTTTAAAATAATTTTTATTTTTCATATTAATCACAGGTTATTTAATTTGTATCCCAGCCGTGGCTCCTTCCCTCATTCCCTCCCAATCCCACTCTCCCTCCCTCATTTCCTCCCTGCCCCTTTCCAAGTCCACTGATAGGGGAATAAAATGAAAATAAAAATTAAGCCACACAATATATAAACTATTAACCATTCCAAGACTTCTAACCTTTTTTTGTGGGAACCTAAACAGCTCTCAAGTATCCACGGACACCCAGCCACACAACTGACAAATAATTACTTACTCATCGATTGTAAAACTTAAGAAAAAGATGTCATGTATGTATGTCATGCTACTAAAAATGAATACTCTATCATAAGCTCAAAGATAATGATAATCTTATTTGTAATTGTTAAGGTTTTAAAATATTGTGGATTTTGAGTGCTCAAAAGTTCAAATTATTATACATTGTTATTTATCTTAATAGTGAATCAAACAAAGAGAAGATTTCTTTTTCAAAATTAATGTTCATCTCCTTTATCTACCCCTGCTTATCAAACTTAAAACAAATATTTATTATTTTCATTACTGCAGGTGACAGAAAAACAAAACAACTCCATAGTATCTTACAGTCTCATTGTGGGCACGTTTTCGATGTTTGAATCAACATTACTTGAAGAAATAACGTTGAATCTGTATTTACAATAGCCCTTAAAAACTCAAATATTAGTATTTTTGAAAAAAGAATATTATGTTACTCATATTAAATTAGGAATGTTCAGCATCTTCTGTTTCCAGGCTTGATTGGCTAGTTGTATTTTCTACTGTTAATATGGGACTCAAACAATCTTTGCTTTGCATTTTCTTCCATTTAATAATGTATTTATTATTTAGTCAGTCTCAATCAAGACTAATGTGACTATACACTCAGACTTAGAATTAAGAACATTATCACATATAAGTATTATAAATATTTTTAAGGAAAAATATCAAAGTTTATAAAAATGTACAAGTAAATGGAATATATGATCTTTTATTCTATGGTATATGTTATGGCTTATTTGATTTTATAAACTCAAAGATAAATAAAATAATTCTTTTAAATATCTAAGCTATTACCTCCAAGCCTCATCTCTTGAGAGTTGGTTTATTGGGATATTTTACCACCATTAGTAACAATGACTACTGAAAAAAGAATCAGTCTTTGAAACTCTGCAAAGAGATTTTTGTTTATGTTACTGAAGAATGGGGAAAAAGCATGTACGTATATAAACAGCAAATACTCCAGCTGAACTTGAGGTCTTAGGTGAAATTTACGATGACTATCACGATAAAGGGGCAAAGCAGGAAAAAAGATTTTGTGAGGAAAAAGTAGAAACTTTTATATTGCTGAAAATTTACAGAGTTTTCTGAGAAGATTGGGCTTGTGAGGAAAAGTCTGGGTAAAATTTCAGGATTTAAGAGAATACCAATAAAGTGAAGATTGACATTAACCAGACCTGGCTATAAATACCACACAAAGAGACCAAACAAGTCCACCCTTGACAGGCCTGACCACCTCTCCTTTAGACGGAACCAAAAGGAATAGCACTGGTATGAAATGCTGTGTTCCTTTACGAAACTTAATATGTTAGTTAGAGACTCTAGTTTTAGGATGACTTCAGTCTGTGTGTTTATGGTTTCTCAGACCCCAGAGCATCACAGAGCACAGGGGAGCCTGCCCTGCCAGCCTTCATCCATCTCCCGCATCTCCTTGTCTTATCAATCAAACTGATAACAGTTCCTTTTCCTTAACATCATTTTCAGTGAAGGCAGAAGTCACTTCTGCTCTTAAGAAAAACTTCAAGTTATCAGTACTGTACTGTGGAAGTAAGCACACCTCTTTCTTCCTTTTCTTTTTATCTACTGCTTGGAAAACACTAGTATATGGAGCAGGTTCTTCTACATTGCTGACATTGACATACATATTTTAATTCTTCTTAATCCTTAAAATAGCATTATTCAAATTATAATTTCATAATCTACAATTGTTTTAAATACTGAAAAAAACATTTGCCATAAATAATTAAATATTTTTATTATTTGCTGTTCAATAGTTCAACAATGATTTTAAGAGTATACCTCTGAGTTATTGTTTTTTTAAGAAAAGAAAATAATTTTATTGGCAAAATTTAGAACTTCCAAAGTGGGACAAAATGAGTGAAGTATCTTCAGGACTGGCTGCAAAGCCCTCCTCTGTGGCCTAACAGGACTGCTTCTCCTTTCGGGGGTGGGGAGACCAAAGAGCCAGTCATTGAGTTCCTGTTAGAAATAGTCCCTGTTCCCCTCACTTTGGGAAACCAATTGGTTACTGAGCTACCACAGGCTACATCTGAGTGGAGGTTCTAGGTTATATCCATACATGGTCCTTGGTTGAATGTCAGTCTCAGAAAAGACCCTGTGCCCAGATATATTTGGTCCTTGTGGAGCTCCTATCCTTTCCCCATCAGACTAACTCCCCTTCTTTCTTATGATTCCCTGTACTCTGCCAAAGATACCTGATAAAACAGGATCAGATGAATGGGGAGGAGGTCCCCCCTATCAGTGGACTTGGAAAGGGGCACGGTGGAGATGAGGGAGGGAGGGAGGGACTGGGAGGGAATGAGGGATCAGGACACGGCTGGGATACAGAGTTAATAAAATGTAACTGATAAAAAAAAATTAAAAAAAAAATGAGTGAAGTATTAGTTTATATCCAAAAGTGTCAAAACAGTTATCTTGTCCAGAAACTATCCTGATTCAAAAGAAGAAATGATAAGCACTTGAATGATAACAGATGAATTCTCATTGAGATTTCCCAAGATGCCATGTGAAAATTCCACATAGAGGATGTTATAAATAGTTTTTCTAAACATGTGTTATAAATAAAAATTTAATTCAAATATGCAGATTCCAGAACATTCTACAATGTGTGGTTTAAAGGTGAGGGGCAGCCTTACCAGCCAACAGAGGAGTAGAATGCAGCCAGTCCTGATGAGACCTGATAGGATAAGGTCAGAAGAAAGGGGAGGAGGACCTCCCCTCTCAGTGGATTTGGAGATGGGCAAGGGAGAAAATGAGGGAGGCTAGGTGGGATTGGGAGGGGGTGAGGGAGGGTGCTACAGCTGGGATACAAAGTGAATAAACTGTAATAAATAAATAGATAGATAGATAGATAGATTTAAAAAAACATAAAAGAAAATAATTTTAAAAAGTTAATTAGAGCTGGAGAGATGGCTCAGCCATTAAAGGCTAGGCTCACAAACAAAAAAAGAGTTAATTAAATTCCCAAATATTCTCAACTTTAAAATGAAGTAATTTTTCTTCTTTGTTCATTTTAATTATCCATCATTTATACATCAATATAGCAGAGTTAAAAGAATTATTCATTAAATCTTTGAAAATACTACCCATAAATGATCAAAACCAATACGAGCAGCTTACAAGAGTAGTGCTTCAACATTTTTATTTAAAAAAAATTATCTGTAACATATAGTGCCAAAAGTTTCAATTCTATTTAAATTGTTTGACTAGGGTAAATATGTATTCAAATACATTGATCAATGATTTGCCATTTAAGAGAAAAATGATGGTTACAAATGCTTCAAAATTATGCCAGAGGGAAGTGACGCTATCATCTGTAACTTTCCAAAATACAATTTTCTGAAATGAACATATTATGGCATGTATCAATTATATTAATCCTTGAAATTACAAATATAGCTTCTTAAAGGAAAATACCCCATTATATATATTTGATTAATACTTTCAAATTATCTTTAATAAAACCCTGAGTGCTTTGCCTCCTGCTTAGCATAGGCTTGATGCACTGTAGAGCCTATTTTTCCATGTCATTTTCCAAGCAAAGTATCAATAATTTGTGTCAATATGACTACTGAAAAGGGAGCCTGTATAGCAGAAAGTTTGAAGCCTCTCTTACAAAGATAAGCAAGTTTATACCTCCAAATTGCAAGAAATTCATTACTCATCAATTTTTTTTCTTTCTCTGGTGACTCACCATTTCCTACTCTTTGTACTTTCTCTGATTCACTTGTTGCCAAGGACATGATCCTTTTCCCCCTAAGAAACAAATTCTGTTGTCCCCCCCCGTTGTCATATACAGTATCACTTAGCCAATTTACCCAATTCATGATAGACTAGCAAATAACTTCCATTTGACTTTTATTAAACCATATTATTTCCACCTTCTCTTTGCATCTTTATGCAAGAGATTACAGCTTATTTGTTTATAAGGTTCAAGATCTGACCCTCAAGTTTTCAGTTTTATATGAATTGACAAAAAAACACATTTTGCTGCAGTGGTATTAATTTCAGAGAGGAAGTTAGTGTCTCACTCAGATCATTATTGATGTCTCCTAATCATCTGCCAGCATCCAAATCAAGTGTGAGGAAGATGAGCTACCCAAGGTGGTGATTTCCAGATCACCTTTAAGGAATGCTTAGGAGGTATTAAACTGTTGTTTTTGTGGGGGGAAAGAGGTGGAGATAACAAGTCATCTATTTAAGCAGCACACTGAAACCAAAAGTAGTATGTTTGAAAACAAGACTGTGCATATAGGTCAGGCTTGAAATATGTATACTCCAGCAAAGAATAATCATTTGATTTAAATTAAATTTTTTATGATGAAAGAGTCTTGGTTTGCCTGTGGTATATATGCAAGATTAGAGTCTCACAACAGTGTGATGCAGCCATGATCATTCAGGCCTTTACAGCCATTGAAGCAGGACATTCGCCCCAAGCATGGTTGGCTACCATAAAAAGCTAAAATGTTATGCTCAGGATGCGAGGCTAAGCACTGCACTCAGGGTCAGCCGCTTTGGACCCAGAGAAGAGCATGTCTGATTGCATGCGGGTTGATGCCCCAGGTCCCGCCTCTGAGAAAAAGGTATCAGACGGGTCTGATGCTCTTTGGGTGGATGACACCTAAATGAACATCGGTACAAAGTCCCAATTTATTTCTAATATCAGAGATCAGACCTCTACTCTTGCCTGATGCGTCTAAAACAAAAAGGGGGAACTGTAGAGAGCTGCAGAATGCTATGCCTTAAAGATGGAGCTGGTTTCTGCCTTCCACCTTCCCGATGGTGAGTGCTCTCTGTCACGAACAATTCCACATTTGGCTAAGGCTGAGGATCTGGCTTGCTTCCATGTATGTGGACCTATCTGCATTGCCCATGTGGCACGCCTGGGTTGGCTACCCAGAGGCTATTTAAGCTGTGGGCTGGCTTTCCCCAGGGTCAGATGATTGTTCAAGGTTCCTGAATAAACTGCATTGAAAAAAAAAAAAAAAAAAGAGTCATGTGCTTATGTGCTTTCCTTGGTTCCCTGGCACGTCAGTATTGTAATAGTTGCCCAAGAGGTATTTATTTTATCATTGGACCATGGCAGATGGGCTAGCAACTTGAGTATGTATAGTGGCTTATCACAAACTTTAGTCTTTCTTGTGGGATGTCTTGCCTTTTGTCTCTGTATTAATTTAAATTCACAAATTTCCTTGGAGTTCAAGGTAAAGAGAACCACCAAGCGTTGGAATTTTATGTTTAAAATGGGGGTGGAGAGAGACAATACATGAGTGCTTTCATGCTCATACAAAAGTGACACACGGGACCCTATTTCTCTATTTCTGCTTATCACTCCTCATTCGGCTATTGTCTTCTTTTCGTAGATACCTCCACTCAAAGAAAGCCATGTTCTGAAAAGTCACACAACATGAAGGCACAGCAACATCCATCCATGATTGCATGTAACATGATAACAATTACTGATGTTCTCAATGAGTAGTTCAAATAAAATTTTATAAAACAGTGTTTTCTGCTTCCTGCCAAATCATTTCAGTCACAAATAAACAGGCACAAGAATGAGATTCTCCTCTCCTGTATAAATAAAACAACATATTATCATAAAACTATATGTTACAAAGTTTAGCTATGTTAATCAAAATGCATATATTGAAGTACAATAATATAAATGAATGAAAATTTCACAGTGAGAGCCATTATTTCATATTTCAATAAAAATCAGCAGTTTATTGTCCAAATGGGTTCCATAGTAATGGGAAGAGGGACTGTCTCTGACATGAACTGTTGGCCTGCTCTTTGATCACCTCCCCCTGAGGGGGGAGCAGCCTTGCCAGGCCACAGAAGATGACAATGCAGCCACACCTGATGAGATCTGATAGACTAAGATCAGAAGGAAGGAGAGGAGGATCTCCCTTATCAGTGGACTTGGGGAGGGGCATGCGTGAAGAAGGGGAAGTGAGGGTGGGATCGGGAGGGGAGGAGGAAGGGGCTTATGGGGGGATACAAAGTAAATAAAGTGTAATTAATAAAAAATATAAAAATAAAAAAATTAGCAAACAAAATAAAAATCATTAAAACAATTTTTATTAAATTATTTGAAAATAATTTGTCAGATCCAAAGAGAATTATGTATGATTAAGGAAAAATCGCTTATAAAGTTTCTTGTGGTGGACATTGCAACAGTTTGGAAAGTAGACAGGGTATGAGGATAAACAGTTAAGAGTTATTGGCTAATTGTGTAATACATTAGTATCCCAAGAGTGTATATCCAAAAATTTACTAAACTGAATTTCAATATTATATGAAAGCCCAGCCACTTACCCAGGCAAGGGCAGAGGTGTTATATGTGTTTCCTCATTTTTGTTTGGTTCAATATATTACGTGGGCCAAGATGAAGAAATTCGATTATTTGTTTAGTTGGGAACACATATGAACTAAAACAGTAGGTAAAGAATTTATGTTTCATTTGATAACTTCAGCAAGATCCAGTGGTGTCTGTCATGCCTGAGAACAATAGTTTTGTTTATTTTCCAAGTGCTGTTATACAAAGATGTGTTTGGGCTTTGTTTTTTTGCATGGCACAGAAGTAATCAGACACATTCTTATATGAATATTCTATAAATTGAATCTTCTATGTTTACAGAGATCTTTCTGTTTCTGATTGCACAATAATGTTTGTGAAAGCGAGTTTTAAAGCTTCCATTATTTTTACTGTAGTTGATTATTCCATGATAAATGTAATATAAATAATCCAAAAAAGAGAGAAGATGTTTCTGTTTTCAAACAAAGATAATGCAACTTTAATTCTGGCATGGTGTGACTTCCCCAATATATACATCATGCTACTATTTGGATTAAGTCAAAGATGATCTTTTCAGTGTAATACTCACATAGTACAATTTTACTTCCTTAAAACTGTAGAAAAATGTCAGCATTCAAAACAAAGCTTTAAAATTTGTCTTGAAATAAATGGAACATATGTTTACTGTTTTGATATTTTAGTAGAGACAGAATAATTTGGCTAATTTTAGAAGCTGACATTGCTGAACACAGAATGGATAAAATATATGTTACAACACTATTTTCTAAAGAATGATAATTTGCAGTGGATGAGGAACTGTTCATCAACTAATTCTAACTTGAAAATTTAACAATTAAGGTTTGATAGCAGATGTTAGATAATGCTAGCAATTCAACCTTGAAACTGTTTTCTGCCTCTTCTGCTTTCATCTTCCAGATGAGTTAAATTGAAGAGCATCATGAAATTGCAGGATGAGTTGTTTAAAAACTGTTATCATTTGCAATTGTTCTATGTAACACAGAATTGTTTTATATCATGAAAGCCAAAATAAAGCATGCTCAGGCTTCTATAAACTGCCATCTCTGATTTAAGATTTCTACTTAGAGATTTTTGTTTTGAAAATAACCATTCTCATCTCTTCTATTTTAAGATATATATCTTAAGAAATAATACATATAAATAATTACTTCTATGTTTAATATTTACACTCATGTGTCACTTTTTACTTAAAGAAAATGTCTAATTGGTGGATATATTTGAAAAAAAGGTCTCTAGATGTTCTATTTTAAGTATTGATGTCAGGAATACACCTTTGATGCTCTTGTTTAAAATATGATTGTAGTAGCTAACTTCAAGAGTTGTCGTAACAATTAAGGACAACATGTGAAATGTTTACAGATAATTTATGAAGCCATGTTAAGATACTTAGCCAAGTGTTTGTACTGAAATGATCATGCCATAAATTCCATCATTATTGCTCTGGGATACGCCTTTTTGTGTGAGCAAGAACCTTTAGGATCTGGCATTTCTGTGTCCACTATGATGGCTCTAAATGCTGATATTGCTTAACTCGCATATGTGCTACAGTTCCATTTGGGTATCTGACATGATGAGCTCTGGACCTGAGTTATTCGTAGAAACATAGTTGAACTTTTCTGTTGTGTTCAGTTTCCGGTAGGATGTCATCTACCCAGAGACTGCCAATTAAGATCCTTCCTGGGGCATAAATTAGTGCAAACTGTCTTCACTAAATTCAACCTCAGAGTTTGGTGCTTCCTTAGATTAAATACTTACATACTCATCCCATTGCTTTAGTAGTCTGCTAATGTAAAGAACATTTTTGTGGTCAATAAACTACCTCCTTAGTGACCCAAGTTCAGCTGCCAGCATCATCCACTGTTGCAAAGAGAAAGACGGCTGCGCAAAAGATACCTGACAATTGACATTTGTGCTTCTAGCAATAAAACCACAATTCAAATTTTACTTTTTAAAAGCCACATTGATATTAAAATGAGCATAAATATACATATCACTATTATGCAAACACTAAGGGAGGAAATGCTACGACTTCTGGGTTACTATTTTGTACTTTCAAGTGATAAACTTTGTTAAATGAGCCACAGAGTATGAAATGAAATTTTTCTACATTTTGGATAATTTAAAAGTGATCTGCAGATAAAAAGACTCTTCTTTCGTCTTCCCTCTAAAGAAAGAAAAGATGTGATGGTTAATGTTACAGTACATCAGTGAGGGTCTCTGTTCTCTTCACAATATATCATATGTCAAAACTTCTCTCTTTAGAATAACAAAAATGACCTTTCGGTGCCATAAGCTCCAGTTGGCCTTTTAGTAGCCATAACAGTGGCAAAGAAACAATAAAGATACGTCAAGAAAGGGTTACTTTGTGCCACTGGGATGTTCAGGAAATGAAGCAAAATACTTTACAGAATTTGCTCAACTGGATTGTAAGTGCAGATTAACAAAAGGGCTTTCTATGAAAAGCAGCACTGTGACCTTGGAGTGGTATTTGACCATTCGAGTTGACAGAAAGCTTACAGAAGTCCATACTTTAGAGAGTGTCATTTTCACAGTACACTTGAGTGAGTGATGTAAATATCAACATTTTGAAGGCTACATTTATAGCTTTAAGTGAATTATTAATGGAAAAATAAAATTTAAACACAAGAATACTGTGGTTTAATTCAGATAAATGCAATAGAAATAAAAGTCTTTTTTTTTTTAATTCAACTTTCTTCCATTAATTAAAATGTTAACATCAGCTTGTCACAGAGAACCTATTTCTTTTCAAAGGACTGGGAACCACACACTGGCTGATGTTTGAAATCCTGTATCTATATGATTTATCTATAGGCACCATTTGAACATTTATTATCTTTGCTGTCCAGGGCTTCTAATTTTGTTTATGTTTTTCGTGAAGTGTAGAATCACAATTATGAATTTATATAAACCCGGGCTCAGTAGTTAAATAAGATGAAAGACCTGAATTACTTCAGTACATTCCAGTGAGAGCAAATTGGGGTTCTGGTTACAGTGAGACTGCTGTGAGCAGCAGAGTTGTTCCAGGGTCTGGGGACTGGGCTGCTGGGTCTTTGTAGGGGAATCCAGACTACCAAAGAACAGTGAATTTCCTTCTTCAAAGCAAGCCTGAGAATTACTTACTTGAATGTTGTTTGTTAATGGATTGGCATTTGTAGTTAGTGTTCTCTTAGTTATTTTGCTGTGGTCTTTAAAACATAATACTTTCTTTCATTTTTAGAAAACTTCGTACAGTGTGGTTTGATCATATTCAGCCCCACTCTCTCCAATTTCTTCTGCTTATCCAATAAATTTAGGGTTTTTTTTTCCTTTTCTTCTACATTACTAAAACAGAAAGAAAACCGACATGTATGGTCCAACTACTCTTTGGAGGACGCTCTACCCTGGAGTGTACTTAAACTATCAGATTCACACCACTACGAACTGGTTCTTTCTCTCGTGGCAGCTGTCAAATACCAACATTGCTTCCACTGTCACCTCTCCCTCTCCTCAGCGTTAGGGCAGCATCTGCCTTGCGCTGGTACAGGTCTTGTGCGTGCTCTCATAACTGCTGTGAGCCACGTCCTTGTCATGCTCAGAAAACATGGATTCCTTGAAGTTGCCCACTTCCTCCAGCTCTTACAACTTTTCTTCTCTTTCTTTTAGATGACTGAGCCTTGAAGGGAGGACTATGATGTGTACATCCCATTTAGTGTTGAAAACTCTACTGTTCCCTAATTCATGTATTGGCCAGTTGAGGGGCTCTGTGTTAATTCCATTCACTACAAAAGATGTACTGGGTTTAGAATCTAAGTCGTGAAATAATGGCTCTTAGGAACTTGTACTCATATATATATATATAACTTCTTTTAATTATATATATTAATATATATATTATATATTAATAACTTCTTTTTTATTAATATATATATTAATAACTTCTTTTAAAAGCACCTCCTATACTAAAATGTATTTTAAAGTTGGCTTTTTTTTTTCTGCTGAGGATTAAATCTAGAGTGTTATGCATTCTGTGAAGTACCATATTAATGAGTTATTTCCCGGCCCTAAAGCTTTTCACAGTAAATGCCAACTCAAAAAAACAAAAATGTTTATATGGTGCTGGAAGGTACTACACATGCTTATAGAGGAAAGAAATGTTCATCAGTTTTACCTAAATGTGAACCCTGTGAGCTGCTATAATGACTGGCCACCAATACATGACCACTAGGGCATGAAAATCATCAGAGTAACCAACTACTTTCTGACTGAACTTAAAGGTGAAACCATATCTGGTACCGATATTGGGCCAAGAAACCATGGGATAGTCAGGACATAGACCTTACTTACCTATGAGTACACAATGCATTCTTTACATGTGAATTTGCAGCAGTTGTGACAGCATGCAGAGTATCTGTTTGACGCCAAGACATACCAAACCTCAGCATGAAGAGGGAAGTTGGGCATGAAATTCCACATTTAGCCAAGGAGCTATTGGCCGATTTTTAGCTCCTTGGAAAAAAAGTTCAGTTTTCTCTAAGAACGCAACCCTCTATAAACTAACTATACTACATCCACACACTCACATTCAAGACTATTCGGACAGTACACATTGAGCTTGATTGAAAAAAAAAAAGACACAGGCTGAGTGGAATAGTGATGGGGTAGATCTGGGAAAAGTTGGGGATGATAAAATGAGTATGCTCAAAACTCGTATAAAATTCTCAAAGAATTAATAAAAATAAAATTAGTTTTATTTACTTAGACATATTTATTTAAATTATTTTTAAAACAGTATAATTCTTTCTCAGGTCTCTACTTTTAATATTTAATATTTGAATTTCAGCTAACAGCAAATTCTTATTTATTTTTTTGGTCATTATACTTTATTCACTTTGTATCCCACCTGCAGCCACCTCCTTCATCCCCTCCCATGTCCCTCCCTGAGTCCTGGTACAGTTGCAGTCCCCTCAAAGAGAGGTGATCAAAGAGCCCGCCACTGAGTTCATGACAGAGACAGTCCCTGTTCTGCTTACTAGGGAACTCACTTGGACACTGAGTTGCCATGGGCTACATCTGAGCAAGGGGTCTAGGCTGTCTCCACACATGGTTCTTGGACCGCTGGGCCCAGATTTTTTGGTTCTTTTGCTCTCCTTGTGGAGCTCCTTTCCCTTCCATGTCTTTTTATCTCCCCCTTCTTTCATAAGATTCCCTGCACTCTGCCCAAAGTTTGGCTCCGAGTCTTAGCATCTGCTTTGATACCCTGTTGGGTAGAGTCTTTCAGAGGTCCTCTGTGGTAGGTTCCTGTCCTGTTCCTGTTTTCTCCCACTTAATGTGTCTATCCCATTTGCCTTTCTGAGTGAGAATTGAGCAACTTCCCTAGGGTTCTCTTTCTTGTTTAGCTTCTTTAGGAGTATAGATTTTAGTATGTTTATCCTATATTATGAGCCTAATATCCACGTGTAAGTGAGTACATACCATGTGTCTTTCTGCTTCTGGGTCACCTCACTCTGGATGATCTTTTCTAGTTCCCACCACTTGCCTGCAAATTTCATTATTTTCTTGTTTTTAATTGCACTAACAGCAAATTCTAATACATATTTTTGGGAACAAATCTTTGGCTTCACTCATTTACTTATGAATATTCTATTGATTATCCAGTATGTTTTGTCTTTACTTCGTCTTAGAAAGAGCATCAACAAAATCAATGGAGACAGCCCTCAGATACAGCAAGCCTCTTCGAACTATGCTCCGAATTTTCCATCTAACCATGATAGTAAAATGATTGGGTTCAGAACAATTTTCTTTAAATTACTTATTGTAGGGTGGGAGTTGGGGATGATAAAATCATAAACAGTTTGAATACTACTAATTTTAAAGACACTGCTTCCTCCAGGTTGCCTCTTCCTTTGTCACTGGAAGACACTCTGCCCCTCCTTTTCTTCTCCACTTGTCTTTTAAGGATGTAGATGTTGACACATTCTTTTCTAAGCAGCATATTCCTTTTTTTTTTCAGTGTATATAAGGTACTTCTGGGACACACACTGCAGCTATAATTTACTGAATGTCAATAGTACATGTTACCATGAATTACATGGATTACTTATTGTTATTAAGTTTTTTCCCTAAATCAAGGATTCTTAGCTGGCATTTTGTGGACCCAGGGAAGTCAGCTGTTCTAAGTGTCATTTTAATGAGGCTTTTCAGGATACTTTTCTCTCTCTCTCTCTCTCTCTCTCTCTCTCTCTCTCTCACACACACACACACACACACACACACTGAGGCACAGTGCCTAAATTTTTCTTATTACTAACAAATACATGTTTGTATTACTGGGCAACACATATGATCATAAAAAGGAGTTAAGTGAATGAATAACAATATGCCAAGAACCTCAAGTGTCAAAAATAAGAAAATCTTTCATCACTACCCAACCAAGTAATAAATTTCTGCTTAGAAAATTTAGGTGCTGTGAAAACTACAAACTTCTTTATTCCCACAAAAATCAGAAGGCTTGACACTTGACACTCATTTAAGTAATGAAAACCCTTTAAGAGCATAGTTTTCCAAGTGGTATTTCTTGGAAAGAAAACTTGATTGTACATTCTGAAGAACAGAGAGAAAAATCATGAAGAAAAGTAATAGACCCTCAGAGAAAGGAGAAAGACAGACAAGAGCATTGAAAGAAGACAAAAAGGAGTTGAAAGGAAGACTCAGTGGGTAAGAACACTTAGCATAAGTTCAGATCTTATCACCCAGATTAACAAACGTGGTTTTGTGCATACATGTAGTAACCTCAGCGCATGGAAAGCCAGAGACAGGAAGATCACTGGGACTTGTTGACCATTCGTATAGTTTACATTCAGAGACACTTTGTATTAAGGAGTTAAGGCATAAAGTGATATAACAGGACCCCTGAGCTCCTTCTCTGTGTTCCACATGCTCCCTGACACACATCCTTGTCAACACATGTGTACATCGACTACATTTATGCATATAGACATTCATACATTACACATACATAACATGCTCATGAACATGCGTGCATGCCTGCACAGAAATACATGGCATAACTGAAATGATTGTCCAGTTTATCACCTAAGTAGAATCTCAGGAAAGTTTAAAGGAATGTTAAATGAAATGAGGGTCAAAAAGAGATTCATTGTAGTTATGGTACTAAAAGTCAAAGACAGAAGAGTGAATCCTATATGCACCAAGAAAAAAAAAATCACATCAGAAGTATGAATAGCTGAAGTCTCTGAAGAAACAATGGCAGGGTGATGGATGGGATGAGAATAAGAAATTGAAGGAAGAAGGAAGAAATTAAACTGAAATAAACTAAGGTAAATGAAAGCCGAGAGAATCCCTACTTCTCAACAAAGACTCTTTCTTCTATTAGAGGTATCTTACAAATAATAACAAAAAAATATTCAACAATTAAAAAAAAAACTGAGAGAACTAATTTCATCAGAACTATTTATAGGACATTAAAGGATGTTTTCAGGCTGGATGTAAGTGATTTTCACAAGTGCAAACTGACACGCATAAAAGTCAGAAAGCATCAAAGAGCTAACTGCACAAGTCAGCTGGAATAGATATATCCTTCTTGTCTTAATTTATTAAAAATATGTTTGTAAAGCCAAGGCTAGACGCATATGATGTGGTTCACGCATTCAGTTTGTGGAGGCACGAGAATTTCAAGTTCAAGACCAATCTTGGGTCTATAGCAAAACCCTGTCTTAGAACAGTAACATTTGTCCAAGTTAATATGTCTAAAATATACATCTGTGTCTATGATACATACAGATAATGTATGTTTGCCAATAACAGAAGAAGGTGAGTGGAATGAAGCAAATTCTAGCAATGTAATATTGTATTTTTAACACTATCACATGTAAGTTTATATTGCTGGTTTTCTTACATAGAAAAATTACATATGTACATACAGCATAATAGTATTATAATAACATTAATATTCTAACACTAATTTCACAAAATAGACATCTATAGATATAACTTTTTTTCCCTTTTAATTTTTAATTTTTTATTATTAGTTACACTTTATTACCTCTGTATCCCAGCTGTTTCCCGTTCCCTCATTCCCTACCAAGCCCTCCCTCCCTCCTTCATCTCCTCCCTGCCCCTTTCCAAGTCCACTGTTTGGGGAGGACCTCCTCCCCTTTCATCTGACCCTGTTTTATCAGGTACCTTCAGGACTGGCTGAAAAGTCCTTCTCTGTGTCCTAGCAGGACTGCTCCTCCCTTGTGGGGTGGAGAGGACAAAGAGCCTGCCATTGAGTTCCTGTCAGAAATAGTCCCTGTTTCCCTTACTATGGGAAACCAATTGGTTACTGAGCTATGACAGGCTTCATCTGAGCAGAGGTTCCAGGTTATATCCATAGATGGTCCTTGGTGGAGTGTCAGTCTCAGAAAAGACCCCTGTGCCCAGATATATTTGGTCCTTGTGGAGCTCCTATCCTTTCCACATCATACTAACTCCTCCTTTTTTCATATGATTCCCTGCACTCTGCCAAAGGTTTGGTTATGAGTCTTAGTATCTGCTTTGATACACTGCTAGGTAGAGTCTTTCAGAGGCCCTCTGCAGTAGGCTCCTGTCCTGTTTCTTGTTTTCTCCTATGTCCAATGCACATCCCATTTGTCTTTCTACATAAGGATTGATCATCTTACCCCGGGTCCTCTTTCTTTTAAAATTAAATTTATTTAAAAATATTCCACACAGTGTGCTTTGATCACATCCTTCTCCATCACAAAAATCAAATTAATGTAAATCTAAAACTGATCTTGATAATTGAAAATATGTATGCTAAGACTTAGAGCAACCACTGGAAAATAGTTTTACAATACAATAAACAAAATCTTCAAAATTTTAAGTGCTTTGTTGGAAAACATTCAGTGAGAGAAATGAAAACAGTGGCACATGAATAAAAAGAAATGTATAGAAAATAAACAAAACAAAACAAAATAAACAAACAAACAACTCCTTTGCCTTGACCCAACAGACTCTCTTAGGTAGTTTAGCTCAGCACAAATAGTCACATACTTGCTTTCATGTCCCAAGGGTAGTCTCCAGGAGCACTGTCTCTACCTACTTTTAAACTCTCCTTTGAGCATTCTAGGTCCTATAAAGCAGATTTACAAGCTGATGACAATCATTACGATTTGCCAGAACTTCTACAACACAAAAATGACATACCATTGTGAAACTCAGCAAAGCGACTAAAGAGATCTCTGCTGAATTAACTTTTGGTTGTGAGTCTAGCCTTTAATGGCTGAGCCATGTCTCCAGACCCTGAATTAACTTGCCACCAAATGGCCGCATGACCTCAAAGACATCTGGATCAGTGAACAATGACTTTTCTGTATGCTCAGTCTACTGTGGAAGGGTGTCTTTCTATTGTCTTCTAGTCCTTCGTTTTTATCAGTCCCTCACCTGCTCATCGACTCGCTAAATGTTTGTGTGAGTCAGTCAATCAGACATGTTTCTTCCCATTGTCTTAAATTATGCAGCCGTGGTCTCAAGGAGGGGTGGGCAACTTACTTGGTTACTTAAATCAGAGTGCTCTTCCCTGCCTCTGAGTCTCAAGATCCAGAGTGGGATCTTGAACTCAGTGGCTGCCTCTCTGATCACCTCCTTCTGAAGGGGGAGCAGCCTTACTAGGCCACAGAGGAAGACAATACAGCCAGTCCTGATGAAACCTAATAGACTAGGGTCAGAGGGATGGGGAAGAGGACCTCCCATATCAGTGGACTTGGGGAGGGGCATGGGAGGAGAAGAGGGATTGGGAGGGGATGGGGTAGGGGGCTACAGCTGGGATACAAAGTGAATAAGCTGTAATTAATAAAAAAATTAAAAAAAAGAAAGTTGGCCACAGGGAACATCTTGCAGCCTTCTACTTCTTTGTCTCATTCCCTCCTCACTCTTCTATTCATGAGTCTGTGTGTTTGGATGCCAGGTAAGACCTCTTAGCACAGAACTAATTTATATTCTCAGCTACAGTTTACCCTCTGTACAAAATGGCAAGATAATAGCTGTATCTCATTTTTCCCTTTGACTATTTTTTTCTGCTCTATCTGACTCTAACTTAGAGAATAGAATTTAGATATCTCTTTCATCTCCTCTCATACATAAACAAATTTCACCTGGTAAGACAGCTCAACCTCATTCTCACATCTTATTACCCCTAGAGCTAATGTCATGCTCATCAGAGCATGTTTACAATACTGTTCTGTGCGTGATTCTTTCAGCAATTGGAATATATTCCCCCAGTTCTTTAGTCATGTGGGGAAAATCCCCACGGATGTATGGAAGACTCCATTCACAAAAGAGGCATGCTTCTGCACACTATGTGGGGAAAAATGACCATCGTGGGATTTTTCTTAAGGATCTAGAACATCACTAGATAGCTCATCCTTGGCTGCCTGTTTCTTAATTTACAAAAATGAACATGTCACAAACCAAGGAGGCCCAGAATTCTGTACTGTACTGGAGAAGATAACCGTGCTGTGTTTGCTTCACTGCCCATCAAGACAGATCACTTCAGTTGTAGATGTTATTATCCATCTCAGAAGCTGGAAAGCCACCCCTACTGGACTCGTTTTTGAAAATGTTTGTCTTTATTGGAGAGCATGCTGTGTTAAAAGACATTTCTTCTTCTTCTTCTTCTTCTTCTTCTTCTTCTTCTTCTTCTTCTTCTTCTTCTTCTTCTTCTTCTTCTTCTTCTTCCTCTTCTTCTTCTTCCTCTTCTTCTTCTTCTTCTCCTCCTCCTCCTCCTCCTCCTCCTCCTCCTCCTCCTCCTCCTTCTCCTCCTCCTCCTCCTTCTGGAACACAGTAAATAAATCTCTATTCACCTCAAAAGGAGCTCTGACAACAGATCAACGAAATGGTTTCATCCACATCTAGGCTGGTAAGCCAATGAGTTTATTGAGGTGATGTTGAACAGCCTGTTTATAGGAGAAAGGGTCACTGTAGCAGCTACACCAACCAAACCCACAAAAGCGCAATCACTTTAACATCATTTTTAACCCTGTAAAACTTGCCAGGTCTCGCCTAAGGAGTCCCCTCCTCTCCCAACATTTATTTTTGCCACATCTATAACTTTGGAATGGGCTTTCTGAGTTTTTTTTCTGAATTGCGTGAGTCTTCATTTCTCTGAGGGGAAATGTTTTGATTCGGGGGACATAAACATCTAATACTTAGTAAATCACACTTATTGGTTAATAGCAGTTGAAACAATCTTGAACTTTTATATCTTTGGAATTAAATTTACTTCACTTTGTTATGGCAAATGATTCCTTCAATATGGTCTTGAGTTGGGCTTGCTAATACTTTTTTGATTTTTCCCTTTATGTTTATCAAGAATATTGGCCTTTCATATTTTTATATAACGTAATTGCCTGTCTTTTGTATTGAGACAGGGCCAAACTCACAAAAGTAATTTAAAATTATTTTTTTTGTAAAATTTTAAGAAGGAATGGTATTTTTTAATTTTATGGTAGAATTATCGAATAATGCAACCAAGTCCTTGTATTTTATTTGAGAGGCTTTGTATAGCCTGTTCACACTTTCTATTTGTTCTTTTTAAATATCTTTACAAATTGTCCTATATTTATTGTACATAATCTTTGCTCTCATAAGGGTATATTCACAAGCAAATATCACACTTTGATCATCTAATGCCTCTTGCATTCCCCATTTTCTTCCTCCCAATTCATCAGTTCCCTGTTCTTCTAATGTTTCACATCATATATACATGTTTCTTTTTCATGTAAAATCCAAGACCCACAAATGAAACAATATATCATATTTGCCTGTCAGTGACTGACCCTATATAAATAATGTGCTTATCTCCATTTGTATCTATTTTATTATTTAAAAAAAACACAATTTTATTTTTCTTTATGCCTGAAAAATTGATTGTGTGATTTAGACTACATTTCCATTTCAAATATTTTGTTGATGTGCACCTCATATATTAGTTGTTTATTATTATTGTTGTTGTTTTTGTTGTTGTTTGTGACCAAATTCTTGAAGAGAAGCAACTTGATGAGAATTAGGAAGTACAGCAGGCATAGGTGATGCTAGGCTGTAAAGACTCCAGGACTTCCCCGAAAGCTCCATTTCACTAATAAGGCTCTGCTTATGAAAAGTTTCACAGCCTTCCAAAGAAGTGCCACCAGGTGACCACATACGTCTGTGGTGACAGTTCACATACAGTCTACAGCATTGTTCCCTCAGGCTGCCACACGTTCACTGACATCTCATCAGCCTAAAAACTTTTACTCCATCTTCAAAAGTCCTCACAGCTTTTAAACATCCCAACCCTGCTTATAAGTCCAAAGTTTGAAGCCTGATCTGAGACTCAAAACAATCTCTTCACCATGTGTCCTCTGCTGAACAATGCTACGTATTTCCTGTCTATGTTAGAACTCTGTCCTAGGACAGAGTCAGCATTTTTCTTCCAAAGAGGAAGAATGAGGGCATAGGAAGGAAAGTTTGGATCAAAGTGAGACTGAAATCCAGGAAGGAAAATATCAAACCCTGAAGCTCCACCTCTAGCATTTGGGCTCTCGCTGGAATTTTCTCTGCTCCATAAGGCTTAGACGGAGCTGCTTCTTAAGCCCTTTTACTTAGGGCAAGTTATAACCAGCTACTGTGGTCACCTTGAGAATTGCACCTTGAAGCTGATGTGAATGCCTTTATAGTACAAGGATAGCTACTGTAGTTGGATGAAAAATGTTGCTCTGTTCCAAGAGCATGATCTCAGTATAGGTTTTGGAGTACAGCCACTCTTTGACCACCCAGCTGGTGTAAATCCTGCTCTTGTACACTGTTATACAATGTACACTTTGTAGCACACATATCTGTCTCTTGTGTATGTTTGGAATAAGGCCTGACACCAGCTACCCTAGCATGAAAACCAGTTTGAACTTTCTGAGAGTAACCAGCTTGGCTTTGGGGGTTATATCTTAGGTACTTTCATTGCTAGCAACACCACAAAGCCACACACTGGTGAGAAATGCCTGTGTGATCACAGGTCATCTAGCTGGCCATTACCATGCTATCTGTGTAAAGGTAGGCTAAACTCCTTGGGAGCCATCAAGGACTGCTAGGAAGCTCATGACAGTTCTCTTGTCCCACAACAAATTATACGTTTGGTCCAAAGTATATTTTCTCTCTAGTGGTATGCAAACTTTGTAGAGGGAAGGAAGAAGAGAGATCGAGATGGAGATGGAGGGGAAGGGTTAGGGATAAAGAGAGGAAAAGAGAAAAAGAGTAAAGACAGGAGGAAGCCGAGACAGAAAGAGGTGATATTGCTATGTACCTTTTACATGCAGGTTCACGTGGGCTCAATGATTATTTTGGGCATATTCCAAAATTTTAATATATTTACCGAGGTGTTCTTAACATTTGATAGTTATTGCTTCCCCCAGTTTTCCCCAGTGTGGAGGAGAGAGGTGTTTGGTGTTTCCTATTTTGCTGTTTTTCTGATACCATTGCATACAAATTATTTAACAAATTGAGACGTTTTCTCTTAGTTCTTGTTTATGGAGAGCTGTTTAATCATGAACAGAATCGGGTTTTGTCAAATAATTTTTATGCATCTATTGTTACGTATGTATAATTTTTTTTCTTCTTGGAATGTTTATGTTGTGGATTATATTAATTGATTTCAAATGTTGAAACAGCCTTGCATACCTGGAATCCATCTCATTTTTGTCATGGAGCATAATTAATTTTATCCTTTGTTGGATCCAATTTGCTAATATTTGTTGAGGTTTTACATCTATGTTTTTAAGATATATTGGCCTGTAGTTTTTCTTTCCTTTAATGCCTTTATCTGGTTTTGGTATTAAGGTAATGGTTGCCTCATACAATGGGCTACATACTGTTTGCTTTTATTCTGTTCTCTGGACAGTTTAAACAGAATTGGTATTTTTCTTTTAGAACTATTTAAATGCTTCCCTATAGAGCCTTTCTAGATCTAGTATTTTCTTAATTTGAAACTTATTCATTAGTGTGTCACTATTTTTAGTGGGGATATATTTGAATTATCTATTTCAGTTTCGATTAATTTTTGTAATTTGTGTATTTTAAGAAATTTGTCTATTATATATGGGATATGAAATATGTGAACATGAAATTGCTAGTCATATCCATTCATTTATCCCATTTAATGTTTAATGAATGACTAATGATGACTCATTTTTAATATTTGTAGAAAATATCTTCTTCTCTTTTGATTATCAATCAGCTATAATATTATCAACTCAACTTATCTTTTAAAGGATAACCTTTTATTTTTACTGATTTTTCTCTAAAACTGTATTCAATTTTAAAATTTCTTTTGAGAATCATTTTTACCAATTTGTTATTTATAAAGCATTGTTCTAGGAAACATGAAAGAGAAAGAGGCAATAATGGGGAATGAGGTTGAGTTGCGGAGAGACACAGGAGGACAGGACATGTAGAGGGGGTGGAAAAAAGGATAAATAGCACTAAGCATGTTTGGAAAAGCCATGTGGAAACCTACTATTTGTCATGTAATAAATAATTTAAATGTAGAAGTATCATTTGGGGAATAATGCTCCTCCAAGAAGGCATTGCCATATATAAGTTTGTCAAATAAATAAATGAATAAATAGATAAATAAATAAATAATAGGAACCAGTGTCAGGTACTTCCCTATCGTTGTTGGTCAGGGGTGTCCCAAAGAATCTAAAATAATGCAGATTATTGCAATTGTCCTCGGCTGCTGAAAACTTCACATACTTGACTCATACAATATTCAGAAATCAAGTTATTTTATTTATTTATTTATTTATTTACAGTTTATTCACTTTGTATCCCCCCCTGTCCTTCCCTCCCTCCTCCCCACCATATCTACCCTCCCTCCCTTTTCCCTACCTGTGCCCCTCCTCCAGTCCACTGATAAGGGAGGTCCTTCTCCCCTTCCCTCTGATCCTAATTTATCAGGTCTCATCAGGAGTGGTTGCATTGTCTTCCTGCTGTCCCCTCAAGGGGGAGGTGATCAAAGAGCAGGGCAATTAGTTCCTGTCAGAGACAGTCCCTGTCCTCATTACTATGGAACCCACTTGGACACTGAGCTGCCATGGGCTACATCTGTGCAGGGGTTCCAGGCCATCTCCATGAGTGGTCCTTAGCTGGAATATCAGTCTCCTAAAAGACCCTGTGCCCAGAGTTTTTGGATCTATTGCTCTCCTTGTGGAGCTCCTGTCCTCTCCAGGTCCTACTATCTCCCACTTCTTTCATAAGATTCTCTGCACTCTGCCCAAAGTTTGGCCATGAGTTTCAGCATCTTCCTCGATACCCTGCAGGGTAGAGCCTTTCAGAGGCCCTCTGTGGTAGGCTCCAGTCCTGTTCCTTGTTTTCTCCCTCTTCTGATGTCCATCCTCTTTGCTTTTCTGAATGGGTATTGAGCATCTTAGCCAGAGTCCTCCTTCTTGATTAGCTTCCTTAGGTGTATAGATTCTAGTATGTTTATCCTATATTATATATCTAATATCCACTTATGAGTGAATATATACCATGTGTGTCTTTCTGTTCTGGGATATTTCACTCAGGATGGTCTTTTCCAGTTCCCATGATTTTTCTGCAGATTTCAAGATTTTCATGTTTTTTTATTTCTGAGAAGTATTCCATTGTGTAAATGTACCACAATTTCTGTATCCATTCCTCCACTGAGGGACATCTGGGTTGTTTTCAGGTTCTGGCTATTACAAATAGAGCTGCTACAAACATGGTTGAGCAGATGTCCTTGTTGTGTACTTGGCCTCTTTTGGATATATGCCTAGGAGTGGTATAGCTGGATCTTGAGGAAGCGCTATTCTTAATTGTCTGAGAAAGTGCCAGATTGAAGAAATAAAGTTCTTAATAATTTGATGGTTTTCTCTCTATGACTCGCTTTCTCAGTGTAAGGAGGTGCTTTGTAGACTGCTAGGGGAAAAAGTCATCAACAATCTTACCCTCCCTTGATATCTGTGAATGACAATAATGATTGGCATGGCAAAAATAAGCTCATTGGTGCAATACTGGTATGAATGTTATGGGCTAGCCACATGCTCTCTCACTGGGTTTAAAGCCTGCTAACATGCTTGGCACTGTAACTGTGGACAAGAATGCATACTTGTGGGGTTGTTCAAAGGCCCCAATAGTGAGCTTACTACTGTTATTCTGCTAAATAGACATAGCATCAGGGAAGTGTCAAATTTTACCTCCACACATAGATTATTTTACCTTTCAGACTTCATCAGAGGAGATTTCTTGTGCAATGGGCAGTAGCTAATGAAGAAAACCACAGCTAGTCAAAGTGCATACAATGTCATTGGAATGCTAAGTCACAAATAGTGTATTTACATAACCCTTCTCCCACAAGGATTAGAAATCATCTTAGTAGAAATGGAAGGACTGTAAAAGCCAGAGGTCAGGAAGAACTGGATCAAAACAGTGTCTCTTGACATGGCAAAACAGCTGCCCTCATGAATTCACAGCAGCTATGGTTGCATAAACAAGATATGCACAAGACCAAGCCAGTCAAAGTTCCAGCATGGAGCTGGGAGGGAATCATCAGTTTCCACCGTACTGAGAGGTTATTGATAGTAAGATGATGGCTTCTATTAAAACAAACAAACAAATGAAAAAGCAGAGATACATGACGTTAGGAGAGTGAAGGAAGGTAAGGGGTGAATCTACAAGGTGCTGGGCTTATTGGTAGGTGATTATGATCAAAATACATTGTGTGAAATTCTCAAAAAATTAATAAAGACATTTTGAAAAGAAGTATGTTATTTAACCAGGGTTGCTATAATCATCAGCTACATTTTGCTCACTAATTTCTATTTTAATCCTGATATTATTTAAGGATATACATTGTATGATTTCTATTCTTTTAAACTGAAGATGTTTTTTAAGGTTCATCTCATAGTCTGTTTTAGAGAGTGTTTCATGAGTGCCTCTGGAAAGAATATATTCCAGTGTTGTTTGATGAAGTTTTCTGTATTTATTGATTACGCACAGATTACTTTTGGTGTTGTTCTCGCCAGCTTCATCCTTAATGATACCTTTATTGATGTTTCTGTAAATCACTGAATTGTGTTAAAGTTTCCAACAATATTAGTTGACTTTTCTCTTTCAGGTATTCCCAGGATTTTTTTCCTATTTATCTTTGTTTATTTTTTATTCATATGTATGTTTTGTCTAAAATATTATCACTTTTCTATTTCTTTAGCGCTAACATACATATCAATTTCTCTTTAAATAATCTGATTCTTTATATATAAAGAGTTTTCTTGTAGACAATACACAGATGCTTATTACTTTATGATGCATTCTGGCATTCTCTAACTTTTAGTTTTTGTAATTGGAAAATTCACATGTACAGTGTTAATTGATCCAGTTAAGCTAATGTCCACATTCCCATTTGTGTTTTACTAAGTGCTTATTTTGCTTCATTTTTGTCTCATTGTGTTTTCCACTATCTTTTCTGGTTCGACCAATGTGGTTTATAAGACTTTATTATCTTTCTTTTGTTATGTCTGTAATTTCCTTTAAGGTCTTCATTCCTCCATTATTTAGCATTTCTAGGGTTTGCTCTACATATTTAAAACTAATAAAAGTGCACTTCTAAATAATGCCATACCACTTCATGGATAATATGGGCACCATATGCTAATACTAAGAATATATTGCACCACAAAATTTCACTTCATTTTTTATTGCATTGCTCTTATTTATTTTGCTTATCCATATCTAAAACAAGTAGTTCTTTGTATGTTGATTTGACTGTTTCTAATTGTCAGTTATCAGAGATTTTGCTTCACTCATGGTAGAAGCACAGAACTTACTACCATAAGCTGTCCTCTGATTTTCCAATATTAGCCAAGATACAAGTTTAGTACACATACCCCCACATACAAGTTTAGATATGACAAAGCATATTGTCTAGTCTCAAATATTTTGTTGTAGCTAGAAAAACAGGCATGAAGTTAGCAGATTTATTAAGCACAAGTCTCAATTTTTATTTATCTGAGAAAATCTATTCACCATGTCTGAAGGATAATGTGTTTAGATGGAGAACTGTAAGTCAATAGATTTCCACCAGCAACAGATATATGCATATCTCTATCAGTTACTTTCCTCACTACTGTGACAAAGGCCTGACAAAGGGAAGTTATAAGAAAGGTCATTTTGTTTTGTTTTGTTTTGTTTGTTTAGGGTATTATGGTAGGCATTATGGTAGATAAGCCAGCAGCAGGAGATTCAGGTATCTAGTCACATGCATCAAGAGTCAGGAAGGAGAGTAAGCAATAAGGCTGGTGCATACTTTTCATTTTTATTCAGACCTAGAAACTGTTATAGGTGGTTCAAGATCCTGTCAGTATTGACACTCTATGTCAACCACCATACCATCTAATCTTTCCTCACAACCGTAGCTTATGAGAAGTCTTGCATAACTTTTTCTTGTCAATTTATCAATAAGATTCTTTTCTTTTTCACTGTCTTCTTTAAATAATTTGTTTGTCTTTGATTTTAATATTATGCTGGAAGTTTTCTGTGCGTTCTGCCTGCATCTTATGATTTGTGTCTCTCATTAGTTTTGAAAAATTATCAATGATACGATCACTTATTCTTTCCATTATAAAATACACAATACTAATATTTGCATCATCTTTTCAGTTTTGATTATGAGATACATAATATGGGATAAGGGAAGCCTAATTATTGCCTTAATAATACTGATATTCGATTAATCATCATTATAATCTATTGATTATTATTACTACATTGAGCATTACAAACATTGTTGAATATCAACAACATTGATTATTTCATGGACAAACAAAATGCTAAAAGCTATAACACAAACTCAAGAACAAAAACATTCCATGTGGATGAATTCCTATCATTCAGGTCTCATATTAGGTTTCTCCATATTAGATTTGTCCTTATTCCATCTCTTAGTCTTTTCCAATATTGACAAATGTTCAAACAAGTACACATGTTATATGTGACTTGTAAGTGTGTTTTGTTAAAATCCACTTATCCTCAAATAAAGAGTTCATCAAGGTATTGTATGGTATAGTAAGGCAATTAGCATTTTGTTGGAACTAGAATTGATTATGTAATCATTTAATGAGATAACTTTTCCAGACTTTCCTGAATCCCATTGAGGAAATTTTGAAATATTTATTTGTAGCTGTCTCTTAGCTACAAACTGTAAGAGAGAGATGGTGAGGTATAACTTTTTAAAAAGCTAAATAAGTTTTAAAATTTATGAGAAATTCTGAACAAAGTTCATAATTCTGCCCAATAATCATAATTACTGCACAAAAACCAGAGCAGGAAAAACTGGACTTATTAAAAGAATCATTAGATAAAGCACTAAACAACCTCAGCTTCCAAACTACTGTATTTAGATGGTTTTTGTCCCTGTGGACACATAAAATACTTAGAAATTTTAATATAAATGTAAGAAACAAAATATTCCACATGGAGCAATTTTCTTGAGTCATTTGGACTTAGGTACGCTACATTAAAGCACTTCACATTATACTAATCAACCCGAGCGAGCATTTTAGGTTTCACGGCACATGCTACCCACATGGAGAACAGGCTGGGGCATTTTTAAGCAATTAGTTTTCCTTATTTCCTATTTTTGTTTTCTGGATGGCTTAAGTACTAGTGGCACATGCCTTAAAAGGTACAACGGCACTCAGGGTTCTTATAAAACTCTCAGAATTTTATTATATACTGCTTTTTTATTATTAAAACAAGATGTGTTTCTGATTTGAAATAAAGTTCTTCCAAGGGAAGGAACTTTGTGTTCTACTTCACACACACACACAAACACACACATATTCACAACCCCCATACCCCACACATATTACACACACACACACACACACACACACACACACACACGAACCCAAGACTATACACTATAATACTTAAGAAATACATGAATTCATTTCGTGATTAGTTTCTTATCTGATAGATCTCAGTTTATTTGGACTCAGATTTAAAATTTCTCATAGTAACTAGACATATAACAAATGTCTCCTTATGTCAGCTCTTATTTTCTATTCAAGCATTTATTTATTCATCAGTTTTTAAACAATCTGAACCCAAGCTGGATTCCAAGCCTTAGAATATATTTTTTAAGGTTATTTTGGATAGAATTCTAGAGAGTATTTTAGGATCTCTGTAACTGTTATGAAATTCTGCACAGAAGCACAAAAGAACACACACAGATGAGTATGTGAGTTCCATTGAAATTTAAACAAACCTGTACCCAGGCTGGATTCGGCAATGGGCTACAGCTTTCTCATTTCTGTCTTCAGCGTCATTCCTTCCTTCCTAACCCTCCGATTACACATGAGGTGACAATTGGTATTGTTCCCTTCCTAAAGCATCTTCAATAGCGCTGGTGACATTCTCCATCTGGGCTTTCTTTTTTTTTTTTTTTGACAGCTGCTACTCTCTTTGAGCCTGTTGATTCTTCATATCTCAGAGACAACTTTAGCCACTTCAGCACATCTTGTTCATCCACACCATTCGATTTATGCTTCATGAAACTTAGAAAGCTCCTCTTTCCCTGACTACCTAGGAGAAATTATTCTATGATATTCATTTACATAATTTTTTAAAGCTAAATCATTATGTTGCTTATGCTGGCTTCAAACTTGCTTTGTAGCCAAGATGTCCTTGAACTTCTTCTCTGGGATTACAAGTGGGTGCCCTGACTCTTGGTGTATGGGCTGTGAGGGATTTAATGCAGTAATTTACACACATGAGGCAAATGTTCTACCATCTGAGATATAACCTAATAATTAATTTAACCATCTGCCTTTCTCTTTGTATTTTAGCTTATCCTTTGTTAAGCAGAATTTTATTTTAATCCTGTTATGTTGGTTTTTGCTAATCATCTAATGCTTTTAACTAAAGCACAATTCTTTAGGGAATAGGACTATTAAACTCAAGAATTTTGCTCATGCAGCTCACACTAGCAAATAGTAGATGCTTCACACTGTATGAATGGATAAGGAACTCTCAGCAGCATGGTCACTGAGGTTTCTCTAGATGGTTTGACAGGCTGCAATCGATGGTTGTTAAAACATTTTTCTTTCAGAGGAACTAAACTGATGCACCAGACCTTTCAACTCTGATCTTCTAGAGCCTATTTGTCATGGACTGCAGCCTCATGCTATGGATCTGTGAGCTAAGACAAATCTTTTATTGATGCTTTAAAGTGCTGCTTCTGATTTTTGTCACAGTGACAAAAGTCTGAGTAATGGTGCATATTTTATAAAAATGTAATAGAAGAAATAAATGCATCTCTGTGTTGAAATTCTGATTCCAAAAATGATTACATAGAAAAGAGTCCTTGGCAGTCATCTCAAAGTATTGCCTTGCATTGATTTGATTTTTAAATAATCTTTAAAATTGTTGCTTAAAGGTGATATCTGTGAAAAATCTATATAAAATGGTTAATTGCATTTGTCAACTTTACTGGGTTATGAGATACCTAAACATTAGGATAAACTTTATGTTGTGTCTGTAAATTTATTTCTGCATAAAGTTATCCCTTTCTTCAATAGACTAAACAAAACAAAAGGCTGCGTACAATGTCCTGCTTGGTTTCCTTGCAATCTGCTGAAAGCATGAACAATAAAAAAGTTAATGAAGGCAACATTTCCTCCCTCACAGATTCTTCTTGAGCTGGAATATCAGTATGTTCCTTGTGACTTAGACAGACCAGAAACTATATTAGCTCTATTGCTTCTTAGAACTTGGTCTGGGATTTTAACTATATCATCAGCCCTTCTTGGTCTCAGCTAGAAAACTTACGAGTTTTTAGCTTCTACCATCACATGAACCAGATTGTTACCACCAATATCTATGTCAAATTAGAAATGTGTATGTTTATATTCAGCATAGATTATCTTTTTAACATCTCAACCTGGTCTTTCTATGCTATAGCTACAAATCTATGCTAAACATATCACATACATTTTCAGTTATATGTGCTCCAATTTTCGCCCACACATAATTTATTGGGAAATTTTCTTTGAAAGTATTGCGAGAAGATGTATATGACAGTGTAGGCATTATTGGCTTCTTTTTCAGTACAGTGCCTGGATTTTAGTAATGACTCATTAGATTTTAAAGTTTAATACATGCGTACACAAAAAGATAAGAATTTGAATTTGTCTTAAGTTACATAGGCTCTCTCAATTCTCTTTGCATATTTCCAAGGATTAATCCTCTATTTAATAGGACAAATAGAAGCAGAGAATAATACAGTAATGGTTTTCAAAAAGACAAACATTCACTTTAAGCAAGGCAATAAAAATTACTGAGGTCATTATAGTGAGATCATATTTATGGATGTAAAACTTAATTGGCATAAAATATTTGTTAGAAAATGGTTGATTTTAGAAACAGTTCTTAACACTGTGCCATAAATACTTTATTAGTTGTCTCTGGGTACTTTAACAAAGAACAATAAATGGCTTAAGAAGAATAGAATTTGTGTCTCACAAGTCCTGAGACGAGAAGTCTGCAGCAAGTTGTTTCCATGGTTGTTTCCTCCTTATGTCTGTACAAAAGGATCTGGTCCATGCTTCTGTCTTAGATTCAGGGTACAGTGACAGCCCTTGACCTTTTTTTGGCTCTTAGATACAATGCTAAGCTCTGTGTACATGTCTATGTGGCCTCATTTCTTTTAGAATACCAACCACCTTGAAATAAGAGGCTATTATTTTCTCATTTGGTCTTGGAAATATACCCTTTTTCCTTGAAGTCAGGAATATTTTTTCTATACCCTTTTTATAGTAAAGTTTATCTGTATATTATGGAGCCTAGAGAAGTACTTTATGGATAAGATCTTAGGTAAGTGAAATTATGGAAACATCTCGAATATGTTCAGAAGTATAGATAAAGATATGAGCACTATTCATGGACATATTAAAGCGAGAACTCCCAGTTAGGTTAGACTAGCTTCTTTCAGACAAACAATAACCTCAAGAACAACTAGACATACTGTACACCACACAAAGAATCTATGCAGAGTCAGTAAAGATATTAAAAGGAGAAGGATTGGGCAGGATGCGTTCTAGTGGTAGACAGTTGCCAACTGACAGTTGTCTGTTGCTCCTTCTGGGGCTATGGTCCAGAGCTGCATTCCTGGTGCTATTTCGGCATAGGAACATGTTGAAAAGCCTTTTGCAAGTAGAAAAAAAACACAAAACTTTTAATTATATCATATGATGTTCTAATGAACAAAAGGAGATTTTTCTGATCTTTTAAATATATGATTATTTCTTAAACTTGTCAAATTATAAACTTGTTAATGTGAAAAACTAAGGAAAAAAAACTCATAAAATTTCTAAATGACTGAGCAGAACACTTCAAAGCCTATGGAGCTGAGGAAAAAAAAGACTGAGATTCAAGCCCTGATAGGGGCTGGGACGTTAATATACATGCTGAGTCTCTTAGAAGCCTGTCTTCAAAACAGAAAAAGAGGCTGAGTGTCAATTAAGCGTTTCTGAAAATCACAGCCTGGCCTGGACTCAGCTTAGTTTCTGTGTGAAATGTTTATGGTTGGCTCCGTTCTTGATTTTTTATCTCTCTAACACAGGAACAAGTTAGAACACTCTCAGGACAGCAGTAGCATTTGCAAGCGTAAAGTCTCACTAGGACTTATAACTGAATTCCAAAAAATAAAAAAATTAAATAAAAAAGCCAATGTCCTTGTTGTATAGTTGAGCATATTTTGGGTATATGCCTAACAGAGATATAGCTGGACCTTAAGGTAGCACTATTCCTAATTTTCTGAAACAAAACAAAACAAAACAACAAAAACAAAAACAAAAAAAAACCCATCAGCTTGATTTCCAAAGTGGTTGTACAAGTTCACATTCCGACCAGCAATGGAGAAGGGTTCCCCTTTCTCCACATCCTCTCCAGCATGTATTGTCACTTGAGTTTGTTTTTTTCACTGTGAAAAACATTTTTATTATGTATAATACTTACAGTAAGAGAGGAGAATAGTCAAAATAGAAAGACATAACCTTACAATGGATCCATAAAATCACTTTTTTATTCACTTATTTTCTTTTTTTCCCCCTCATTCCCTCCCCAATCCCACCCTCCCTCCCTCATCTCCTCGCTGCCCCTTTCCAAGTCCACTAATAGGGGAGGACCTCCTCCCCTTTCATATGACTCCCTTTTGTCAGGTATTTTCAAGACTGGCTGCAAAGTCCTCCTCTGTGGCCTAACAGTATTGCTCCTCCCTTGGGAGGTGAGGAGGTCAAAGAGCCAGTCATTGAGTTCCTGTTAGAAATAGTCCTTGTTCCCCTTATCTTAACCATTCTGATAGGTGTAAGGTGAAATCTCAGGGTTGTTTTGACTTGCATTTCCCTCATAGCTAAGGATGTTGTGTATTTCTTTGTTTTTTTGCCAGTCTATATTCCTCTACAGAGAATTCTCTGTTTAGCTCTGTACCCCATTTTTAAATTGGATTGCTTGGTTTGTTGGTGTTTAACTTCTTAAGTTCTTTATATAGTCTCGATATTAGCGCTCTGATGAAGATCCTTTTCCAGTTTGTAGGCTGTCGTTTTGTTCTGACAGCAGTGTCCCTTGCTTTACAGAAGTTTTTCAATTTCATGAGGTCCCATTTATTGATTGTTGTTCTTAGAGCAACATGCTCATCTAGGACATTTGCTCAACCACATTCGTAGCAACTCTATTCATAATAGCCAGAAGCTGGAAAAAACCAAGATGTCCCTCAATGGAGGAATGGATACAGAAATTATGGTACATTTACACAATGGAAAACTACTCAGCGTTAGAAAAAAGGAAGTCGTGAAATTTGCAGGCAAATGGAGGGAACCTAGAAAAGATCATCTTGAGTGAGGTAACCCAGAAGCAGAAAGACACACATGACATATACTCACTCATAAATGGATATTAGCCACATAATATAGGATAAACATACTAAAAGCTGTAGTCCTAAAGAAGCTAAACAACAAGGAAAACCCAAGGGAAGATGCTCAATTTTCATTCAGAAGGACAAATGCCATAGACATAGGAAGCAGGAGAAGACAGGTAACAGGACAGGAGCCTGCCACAGAAGGCCTCTGAAAGAGTCTACTGATAGAGGTATGGAAGCAGAGGCTGAGACTCAGTCAAACTTTGGGCAGAGTGAAAGGAATCTTATAAAATAAGCAGCTGATAGAAAGATATGGAGGGGACAGGAACTACAAAAGGAAATCAACAGAGCTAAAAAATCTGAGCACTGGGGGCCCTGAAGAGAATGATACTCCAACCAAGGACCATGCACAGAGAGGACCTAAAACCCTGGCTCATATTTAGTCATGGACTCAGTCTCCAAGCAGGGACTCTAGTAAGGGGAGCAGGGGCTTTCTTTGACATGAACTTAGTGACAGGCTCTCTGATCACATCCCCCTGGTGGGTGCAGCTGTGCCAGGACACAGTGGAAGACAATGCCATCAGTCCTGATGAGACCTGTTAGGCTAGGGTCAGATGGAAGGGGAGGAAGACCTCTCCTATCAGTGGACTAGGGGAGGGTCAGAGGGGGAAAGAAGGAGGGAAGGGAAGAGATGAGGGCAGAGGCCTCAGATGGGATACAAATTGAATACATTATAATAAATGATAATAATAAAAAATTTAAAAGAAACCAAGAGTTTTAAGAGAGCTCTACTTTAGAAATAATGAAAAATATTATATTTTCTCAAAATAAATGTAAAAAGAGGACATCTTTAAACACATCTTTAAACAATTTGCCAGTAGATCTATAATATTTAATAAAATTCCTCAAGTAGAAAGAAAAGGTTCATGAATAAAATCAGGTACAAACTCTGAAGTCAGGAGATAGAATAATATATGGGTAAATATAAATTAATTTTACAAAAAAATGTTGTAACCATCATTTTCTTTCTTACAACATGTATGTGAAATTAAATATTATGACAATAGCTTAAATGCCAGGAAAATGGGCTAACAAAATGTGCAAAAAAAAAAAAATGGCTTGCATTTGAATATAATAGATTAGATTTCTATACTCTTCAGGATGCCTACAAAATAACAAAACAAAATATAAATCATTCCCTGATAGAAGGATATGGAAATATATATATGTTTAAGTCCTAGTGCTTAAGGGGAAGGGGATGTGGACATAAAGTCCCACTCTTATCAAAATACTATGTGCAATTATTACTTTTTGGGAAAGGAAAATCTGTTTCCCCCTATGGTGTGGCATTGGCTATATTACCTGCACTTCAGGTTGGGTCCCATGTCCAAGAGCATTTAGCAAATACAAAACAGACTCCATGATTTCTGTTGTGTATGCCTTTGGCTTGTTTGTTTGTTTTTGTTTTATTGATTTTCATTTTTTAAAAATTTGTGTTTTTATTTTTGTTATTTTTTATATTTTGTTTCATTTTGTTTAGAGAGAAAGAGAGGACATGAGTCTGAGTGAGGAGGATCTGTGAAGGCTTGGGGATGGAGAAAGAATATGATCAAAATATATCATATAAATATTTTTAAATAAAAACTTGAAAATATATTTAAAAATATATTTGAGACTTGGTATGTAACTCAGTGGCTGAATACTTACGTGACACACGTGGGGAAGGATCAGATTCTCAGCCCAGCCTGTACAATACATAAATAAAATAAATAAAACTAAAACAAATATTTTTTAGAGAAAAGTAAATAAAGAAGAGAAAGGCAAACAAAATACACCAGTTAAATAGAAATAGTAGAAGAGCAGTTCAAATTCAAATATATCAATATGAATGCAAATTTAATACATATTTCAGTTTAAAAGTCATGGCTTTTTGGTGATATTGAAATAACAACATAAGTATGCATCTATCAAGAGGTATATTTACATCAGGTAGATATTGAAAGAAAGTTATTATAGGTATATTAACATATGCACAGTTGAGTTTTAGAAATATAGACTATTAAATTTAACAGAACTTTTCACCTTGTACTAATTGTAAAAGCATCACATTACGTTGGTATGCACCAAGTGCTTTCAGTGAGTATTCATTTGAGAATCTGAAAGTTTAAGGAGAAAATGGTATTATTACTAACACTGGTATAAGACTGACTAGCAGACACCACCCC
Source organism: Meriones unguiculatus (assembly GCF_030254825.1). NCBI lineage: Eukaryota > Metazoa > Chordata > Mammalia > Rodentia > Muridae > Meriones > Meriones unguiculatus. The sequence goes on along the minus strand of NC_083354.1, from coordinate 90,471,371 downwards.
TCATTTTTCAATAAGAAACTGGCCACTTACAGAATAAGCAGTTGCCAAAAAAAAAATCAATAATTTGTCTTAAGTTATAAATGAGCACAGAGTTCACATCTACATTTGTTGATATTATGTTTCTATTTTAAAATGAAAAGGGCAGAGGGTAGCAGAGAGGAAGAGGCAAAGATAAATGTAGTTTTCTGTGTGTGTAATTAGGGAAGACCTTAAGTTTAAATTCTGTCTTTGGCCCTTTAAACTACACTTCACAAGCTAACACACCTAATTCACAGAATTCACACTAATAGTAGTTTTGTAAAATCTGAAACTGTGCTAATTTCCAAGTCATTACTGCAAGAGAAGAATAATCTCACAGTCCTGCTTATTGGAAGTTTGCAATTAAAGTACCAATAGAATTGTGCTCACACTGAAGACCCTGAGGAAAAGATACTTTTTGCTAGATCATAGTTTCTAATTGTTGGCAGTGATCATTGGTGTTCCATGACTTACAGCCTTATCTTTAATGATTGTCTTTGTGCTCCCATAGCCTTCAAGCCTCATTGTGTGTCTATGGCAGTGATATCAACAAAATATAGCAGATATTTCCAGTGTTCCTTGGTTTGTGTGTCACAAAAAAAAAAAAAAAAAAAAAAAAAAGAATTGAACAGATAGTAGCAGAAGCATATACAGTTTACTAGATAGAGTAGAATTCCAATGGAGGAAGCATGGGGTAGTGGGGGTTGGTGACAGGGAAGGGTCAGTTATAAGCTCATATAGTAACTATACAAAGAGTTGAGATTTTTGTCTCACAGATTAAGGGTTTTGTGGTTCATTGGTAATATGAGGTTTCCTTTGCATACCCTATAAATTACATGTAGTTCTGTAGATACATTCATACACTGAGTAGCTCATTAGATGAGTTCATATGTCATTTAGGTATCTTGGATTTCTACCTAGGGTGTGGATTTTAGTATTCTAGTGATCTACAGGGCACACTGAGACATTCTGGGGGCCTTTGCTGGACCCTGCCTTGGATAGGGAACATCCTACCCTTCTTCCAGCTAGTCGCCATCTTATGCTAATTTAGTAAGGTGGCCTGCATCCCTCTCCGCATCTATTCTCTTTGCTTATCATCAAATGCCTTTCCTTAAGAAAAACAATCATTGCCAGGCAGTGGTACTGCATGCCTTTAATCCCAGCACTTGGGATGCAGAGGCATGTAGATCTCTGAGTTTGAGCTTGGCCTGGTTTATAGAGCGAGTGCCAAGGCAACCAAGGCTACACAGAGAAACCTTGTCTTAAAAACAAACAAACATACAAAGGAACTAAATAATAAAACAACACAAATAAACAGAAAAAAAACCCCATAAGAATATCAGTTTTTCAGATCATCCTAATTTAGTGTGAATTTGTTTTGTTTGTTTTGAACTTTTTTTCCTATTTTTTTCACCTGTAACTACCACATTTTCAACTAAGCTCGCCTTAACATATACTGAAGTTAGGAATTGATCATGCTTATCTTTGGAGATGCAGAGATGAGTGGAATTCAACCTGCAATAGTGAAAAAAGTGAAGGACTAGAGGAGAGATATTATTTCTGAAGAGGCCAGCCTTGATTCTGTAATATTTCCAATCATCTCTGTTCATTCCAGGAATGCTTCAAGTGACTGAAGTCTGCTTTCAGGAAAATATTTGTTTTGAGGAGTGTAGTTGCTACTGGAGATGAGATGGATTCACATGTAAGCACAGAGCTCCTGAGGAAAGTTGACTTTGAAAATCTTCACGAAACCCTTTTTAGTGAGTAACAGAGGAAATGTTCTAAAGAAATCAAGGTTAACAAAAAAATATGATGTGTCAAATTTCAAATAGATGTATGATAAATTTTAGGGATAATCATTCAACTCACATTCAAAAGATAGCACACAGATTCATGTCTGATATGTAATATTCTTAGCAATTTTCCACATACATGTATATTATTAATCCATAGTATTAGGTCCATTTCTTCTCACATGAGCACATTAATTAGCTGGACAACACAGCATCTATGAAAGCAATTTAGCTTGAACCATCTCCCAACTCTTAGAAGGAGACAGCAGACTGTTTTGATTTATGCTCACTAGGATAAAGTCTGAAATGCATTCTTTCATGAATACTATGTGTTGATAGCCACAGTGTATACATTATCTATCTTGAGATACAGCATAGAATTTGAATAGAATTTGAATAAGAAAACGATTGCACTTGGTAGTGAAGGAAGACATGAAATCTAGAGACATTATAAGCAAAATAATTGTTTAATGTGGTCTCCTACAATGTCACCAAAAAATGAACAAAATTCAACTCAAGTAACCTTTCTCAGAGCCAAACTAAAATCTTCCTCCTGTGTCATAGACATGTGTGTCTGTGCGTAATAGTGTGGGTGGAAGCTATAGCCTTATATGTGTTCTAGAATGTTCAACTGAGCACATATGCCTCAAGCTCTGAATGAGTTTTGCTCTAGGACCAGGTAGATCAATTGTTCTTGGCATGGAAAAATGTATATAACAAGTTTTTTTTTTGTTTGTTTGTTTCCAGAAGCAATTGGCCACTGCAATGGTTGACTTGATAATTGCATTGATTGTAGACACTGAGAATTGGAACTCCATTTGTTTAAGGAGGTGTTTCCAAAGTAGATGTAATAGAGGCCACTGGAATGGGAAAATTATCCTCTCTATATGTGGGTGACATACTTCAACAAGCTGGTGGCCCAGATGAGAATGTGTTGGAGAATAGTGTACCCAGGTGCCCCAGTCGTCCAAAGCAATTGTTCATCTTTCTGTTTTGATCACACACTGCCATGAAATTCTAGGTAGGTTCTTTAACTTCTCAGCATGAACTCTATATTAACAATCCTCCAGTGTGCTCTTCAAGTATAGGTCAGTACTACTGATGTTACAGACCTCCTGTTCTTGCTTCTCAGCCTTACATTTCTGTGCTCTCCACTGAATAGATTATGATGAGACATAGAGTATAAGGTAGAAAAAAAAGAGTTTTTTACAAGACAACATAAAATGTTCTTAATAGTGAGAGTGGATAATGAGAAAATAGTTCCTTACAATGAAAGAGTCCCATAGGGTGAGAGTGTATGATATCCAGAGAGACAGATCTTTATGCCAACCTACATGCTTAGACAGGTGTTTACTGTTTTCTAAAGTTTACAAAAAGAACAAATTCTTAAGAAGTGTTTCTCTATCAGTGTTATTGACAGAACTGTTTGTACTGTTGGAATCCTCATCCTCTTATCACCTAAGACAAGCCAACCCTCTTTTATAATAAGTAACATATTCTCTAGGTTTTGTTCATTTAGAGAAATCCTGACTTATAAAACTTTATCATCAGGAATAGTTTTAGAGAAAAGGAATTTTAAATATGAGTTTGTTTGCTTGTTATTTTTTTTTTTTTTGGCTTTGATCATTTCTGGAGCTGGATCTGTAATTTAACCATATCTAAAATTGTTAAAGACTTGTAGAAAATATGGGTAATCTATGACATGACGTGTTTAAAAATACATAGAAACAGCAAGAATACAAACTGAATAAGTTGGAAGAAGAAGAAAAAGCAGAGGCAGAAGAAGAAGGAAGAAGAAGAAGAAGAAGAAGAAGAAGAAGAAGAAGAAGAAGAAGAAGAAGAAGAAGAAGAAGAAGAAGAGGAAAGTCTCAAAAAATGCAGTAGGAATTCCTGATTTAATTCTTATGAATTTTGTGACTCCAAATTAGTGACTTCAACAGGTTGGTGGCTGTGGTGGTTTGTAAAAAATAAAATGGTCCCAAAAGGCCTATAAGGAGTGGCACTATTAGGAAGTAAGGCCTTGGAAGAGGTGTGGCTTTGTTGGAGGAGGCGAATGAATAAGGGTGGGCTTTGATATCTCAGAAGCTCACACCAGTTCTCTTCCTCTTGCATATGGCTAAAAACTTAGAAGTCTTAGATCCTTCTGCAGCACCATATCTACCTGCATGCCTCCATTCTTCCTGCTATGACAATAATCGGCTGTTCCTCTAAACTGTAAGCCAAAATGTTTTCCTTTATAAAAGTTGCAGTGGTCATGATGTCTCTTCACAGCAATGAAACCCTAACTAAGACAGTTGCTTAGATGAAAGTAACATTTTAAAATATTTCTGTAATACTACTGACTAGAATTATGTTGGCTGGTTCTTTTAAGATCTCTGGAAAGTAGCAAATGAGAAACACGAATACTTCTTGAACTAGGCTAGAAGGAATTATTGTTATATTCGACCAATAATCTGCCTGACTCCTCCAGTGTCTTGAGAACCTGAATGAGAATGAATTCAAATGTAATGGATGATGTTTGGTAGAAAAAAAATTCAAAACCAGATTCCTTTCAATATGAATAATGGTTGTTGTCAACTGTTATTATTATCTATATAATAAAAGACAGCATATATATATATATAACATATATATATATGTATATGTTATTAGAAGAGGCATGTAACCTAAGTTAAAGTTGTAGGCAAGAAGTACAAAGAATCTGTTAAAGAGATTAGAGGTTATTTCTCTTAAAGAGATTAGAAGATTTTCACTCTTTTGTCAGACAATAGAAAAGCTTATAGATGAGATCCTACCTATTGAAGGCTCCAATAAATAAATTTAATTGAATTTATACATAAATTAAAATTCATCTGAAAGGAGAAAGTTTGAACCGAGACTACACCTAAGGCATTTCTCTTCTCAAAAACAACCTCCCAAGTGTATAGGAAAACTGCTCAGTTGGTAATGTGTTTGTTTCACAGGTATGCGTACAAAAGTAACTTCTATTCCCTGGAAATAATTGTCTTCTTGGAGGCTTACTGCTAGCCTAGACCTAGTCCTGGAAGCTCCTTGCCTCCATGGAATCTAATCTAGGCCTAGAATGACTACAGCATCTGAGACTTACTGAAGAATACAAGCTTCCCCTTTCTAGTTATTTCTGAATTCTGGCTAGCTGGTTCAACTCAGCTGTTTTAACTCAAACTCTTCTCCAAGCTGACTAATTCAGTCTGGCTTCTCTTAGTTTCTCACTGAATTGTTCTGCTTTGCCTCAAACCAACTCTAACAATCTGTTCTAAGCTTATGGCTCCTTCTCATTTCCCTGGCTTGTTCTGTCTTCACCTGTGTCTAGCTTGTTTTCACTTCTACTTCTCTTTGTAAAATTCTCCCTGTAAAAACTTCCTTCAAATTCCACGAATGGAACTGCCACAAACTCAACTCCACTGCTGTGCTTCTCAACACATTTGCAACAGAATGGCTTAACACAACTGACTAGAACTCAGAGATCAGCATGCTTTTGTCTCCTGAGTGCTGCGATTAAAGGCATATACCACCACCCTTTGGCCTAAGCGTTCCTTTACCTGAAATGTGCTCTGTACCAGACTGGCCTTGAACTCATATCTGCTTTCCTCTGTCTACTGGGATTAAAGGCTTATCTATACCCCAGCTGGACCACACAGACCTAGAAGGTCTTTAGATGTGATCTCTTGGCAGAGCAGCCATGTTTCGCATTAAAATTCCTCTACAAATGAGTTCATTAGTTTGGATTCCAAGCAAACACATTAAAAAAACAAAAACCAAAACCAAAACTGGGTGTAGTTGTATACATGTACAACTTCATGACTGTTGAGGGCAAAGTCAGGAGAATCCCTGGGGCTCACTTCTCAGCCAGTATGGATGAATTAATGGGCTTGGTGCTCATGGAGAAACCTAGTTTCAATATAGTAAGGTTAAAAAAAATCAAGGAAGGCCCCTAGCCTCAACCACTCAGTTTTAATGCATGGGTAACTACTATTAATCATCTAGTAAACTATAGTTTTTTTTTTTTTTAATTCATGGTGAATTTTAAAGGAAATATTGTATTTGGGGCAAATTTTCTCTTGAGTTTATAAAGTACCAAGTTAAGTTTACTTTAAAATTTAAGAATGGCTTTATTTTCTTAAAAGTAGTAAAGAAAATTTTTACACTTATGTCATAAAAGATATAAGACTTAGATTCTGGAGAAAATTTAGCTCTTTGGAACTGAACTATCTCAATTAATGGTACTCTTTTATATCTCTTAAATCCTACTTCCTTGCTCAAAATTCCATTATCATAAATTTACTCTTTTGTGTTAAGATAAGTCTAAACTTAAAAAGTGAAGAGGAAAATAGAACCAACTACTCAGATAATTGTACTGAGATACTTATTTTCCCTCATTGCTATGGGCTTTAGACAAAGTCAGTTTTAGGCCTGATTATATCTTCCTTAGTTCCTTCTCTAACAGTGAATAAAGTTGTATAATATTACTTTTTAATCTCATATATTTTTGATATTGATACTTGGTCTGTGCAAGTCACTATCTCCTTATCAGATTTAACATATGTTCAGAGAACCAACCGAATCAAAAGTAAAATATTAAAATTTGTTTAACATATCTAGGTCATTAAAATTTTTATATAAATTAAAAAAAAACTCAAAAAATTTCTCCTTGGATTCTGAGTCTACATATGTATATAAGTGAAACAAGAGCTAAATTACTTGCAAACCATATAAAATAGACTTAGGAAATCTTGTTTGTTTGAATAATTCAAGTTGAGAGAGTATACTGCTCTGACACAGAACCTTAGTTTGGTTCCCAGCACCCATGACAGCTGCTTCACACTACCTGTAACTCCAGTTCCAGGGTGTGCAACATTTCCTTTTATATTCTGCAGGCAAGGACACACACACACACACACACACACACACACACACCCTTCAAAATTGCAAGTCGCTAGGTTTGTGATTTACTCTCCTACAGTTTTGTCTTTAGAATGTACTCTTACTTGTCAAGAACACTTTTCTATAAAAGAAAGTGAAGCATTGAGTGTAAAACTGATACTAATAAAATGTTTGCATTTGTCAATAACTTAAATTATATAATATCTAAATATGACTCACATACATTATTAAAAAACAAGAAAAATAGAAAAACTGTCAGGAGAAGAAAAATTAAAAGAGTTCATAAACATATGAACATATTAATCTCAGTTCTGAGATAAAAATTACCAATGTATTTAGATATTTATTTTCATTTAATTATTATACATTATCTTAGTGTTACTATTGTTTCAGACATGGGAGAAGACAGTGTCTTTAGTACCACCTCTGACAGTAACAGTGCAAACTCATATAATTCTCCACTAATAAATTATATACATTTCAATAAAATTAAAAGTTCATGTAATACCTGATTTCACTTATGATGTAAAATGCTATGTAATTCTGAGGGATAAAATTTTGCAAATGTAGTTGTTGCTTTTTTTATCTTTTATTTTTTTTTTTTTTTTTGGAGTATGAAGCATATGGGAACAAATTTGATGCCAGCCATGACGAAATTAGATAAGGAGAGTCAGATCCCTCACTTCTGAACACCTCTGTTGGGTACTTCACCTTAAGAGATCAATTAGGGGAGTTATAGAATAAAGAAAAAAGCAAATGGAGAGAGATTCAGCTATATTTTTGGGGACTGGCCATTACCACATAAGCATATGAATGCTTCGGGGGAGGTCATATCTAGATATGCACCTCTAACTCCAAATGAGCCAGGTTAGGACATTGGCCCTCTGAAGAACACATACTGATTTTTAGTTTCCACCATCAAAGGAAGGTTTGAAGCCATCATGCTACCATCACTACTGTAGTATCCCCTGATAGACACTCCAGTTTAAATTTTGCTCAACCATAGTGAATTTTGGTATTCACTATGGTGTCAGTGGAGATGCCAGGGAATTAATGGGATCCTGTTTGCCAGACAGGATAGTTTCAGTTAAGGCTTAATTAAGAGTCAGGGACTCTCATTGTTATTATGGCTAGTGGCAGTCTATTTGGAGTTAATGGCAAAACTGGAGTGTGCATCCGAGCAGTGGAATTTGGCCTCTTGGCCCTGACTCTAATCTAAAGCTCGGTGTCCCAGAGACTGACCCTGGCAGTTCTACAGCAGATGGCTCTGACCCTGAGAACTAGATTAAAAACTCCATGCAACCACAGTAACCAGACAGCAGACTCTGTGTTGAGTGAGCTCTCGTGTGTTTTGGCTAAGTAAAGCTGCCTCCTTGAGGAACTGCTTATCCTTCTCTGCTATTTAAATGTTAACCTGACGTTCAGTAACGACACCTTGATCAGAATCTAGACTGCGTGTCCTTCCTTGTGTACCCCTGTCTCTTTCTCCCAGCCTTCACTCAGGTGGTGTTCAGGTGTCACTGCAGGCAGGTGACAATGAATAGGAACAATGGCCAAAAGGAGGTCTTCTATTTCCATACCACCTGCCAATAACTCTCCCGTTCCTTACTTTGCATGCCAGAATTATAGCAAGTGAGGTCCAAGATAAATATGTAGATATGATGCAGAGATTCACAATATACCCCAAAGTTTCAAGGTTAAATTGCAGATTATCTGTCATATCACAAGTAAGAAAAATCTAAATAAGAAAAAAAAATCACTAGATGTTAGCACTGAGACAAAACAAATGTCAGAAGTATCTGAGGTGCACTTTAATTCACTCTCAAAAAAATTTAAACCAATTGCTTGTAATAAACAAAACAAACATTTTAAGAAGAAGAAAATCTGATTAACAAAATAAAAATTTTATAACTTAAAAAATACACTCAAATGAAAAATTCAACACATGAGCTCAAGAACAGAATGGAAGGGACAGATAAAACAATGAAGAGCTTGAAGATAGAATAGATTACTCATTTAAATATTGAAGACAATATGCTGAAGTAAAAAACATTGCTCTTCAAGAATTTGTCAGACTGCTGAACAAGATTTCATATTCTTGTCAATGGATTCCTAAGAGATGTGAAAAGCATACAAATTAACAGCCCAGTCTCCAAGCGGGTTCCCTAGTAAGGGGAACAGGGGCTGTCTCTGACATGAACTCAGTGGCTGGTTTTTTGATCACCTCCCCCTTGAGGAGGGTGGGAGCAGCCTTACCAGGCCACAGAGGAAAACAATGCAGACCATCCTGATGAGATTTGATAGGCCAGGGTCAGAGGGAAGGGGAGGAGAACATCCTCTATCAGTGGACTTCAAGGGACATGGGAGGAGAAGAGGGAGGGAAGGTGGGATTGGGAGGGGATCAGGGAGGGGTTTACAGTTGATATACAAAGTGAATAAATTGTAATAAATAAAAAAATAAATGAAAAAAAATTAAAAATTCCCAATTGACTATTAGACAAGAATCTAAAGATATAGTAAGCTAAGCACACACCACACAATCTAAACGAATACCTATGCAAAATAAATAGACCTTGACTAAATGTCTGTGCAATAACAACTAAATTATAACTTAAAAGTAGCAAGAAAAAAAGCATCCTATCCCAGAATGGGGAAACAATAGGGGTGATAGAAAGTTTCATAAATTTGTCTAAGGAAATAGATAGTTTTCAGGTGTTGAAAACATAAAAGTAACAGAATAAAATCTTTTGAACAAACTTTGAAAAGTCTTAGGTATGGCACCTGAGTAACTCGTTTTTAAAAGAAATAAAACAACAAACAGTTCCATCAAACTCTCAAACTATTCATATGCAAGCTACTGTAGAGGAAGAGATGGTAACATACACACTAGAATGATGTATTTTTCCAACGTATTTTCATTGATTATTTGGGAATTTCCCATTATGTGCCCCATCACACTATCTTCCCACTCCTCTCAGGTCCTCCAGGTCTACCCCAACTCTGTGATGTTCCTCTCACCCTTTCCCCCAAAAGGGGCAAACAAAACAAAACCCCAAACCTAAAAACAAACCAACAACAAAACAAACCCTACAAGTCCAATTTGTATTGCTCCTGTACTCATTGGAACATGATCAAGCTGCAGGTGGCCATCCCCTTAAAAAATTGAGTCCTTCCACTCTCCCATCACTACCATGAGCCTTCAGCTGTGGAGAGCTACAGTTCAACAGCCTTATCACTTGTAATGACCAAGTAAATGATTTTATTTTGTCTTCTGTTGGTGATACATTTTCAAGTTGAACTGAACCATCGTACCTAAATCGTGGTAAAGCCATAATCTCTTTTGCAAAAGTTTCAGTTCTAGGATCTTCTGAGCTATGCAGATCAAAAACCAACAAACCCACTGACCAACCATCCACCACCACCAACCAACAACAACAACAACAACAACAACAAAAACCCCAATCTACCCACCCCTGCCCAAAAGTGAATATAGTGATTGGAAGATGGCTCAGTTATTAAGAGCATTTCCTCTGCAATTTTTAAGAATTCTCTTCCATGGCTTTCTATCTAGGCTGTTAGTTGAGTGTGTGAGTATGGGCAGTGGAAGGCTGCACAAAAGCCTTCTCTGTTCTTTCTCAACTCTGATTCTGCAGTCATCACTACCACAAGTAGCTTTCTTGCCCTTTCCAGTCTGCCGGAATGTGGGTTGTGGACTTCAACCAGGTTTTCGGTGATAGTACTTGTCACAGACCTCAGCATCATCTCTGGACCACAGAAATCAACATGGCCTTCTGCTGCCACACGGGCCACAGGCACCATCATGATCCTTGGCAGCACACCTAGCCAAGAACACCAACATGGCTTCTGGTCACAACACAGACCATGAACATCTACCTGGCTTTTGCTGGTAGCAGGGACCACAGACACCAGCATGGTCCCAGCTACAGCAGGACCATAGATCCCAACGTGATCCTCAGTGGCAGCAGAATAAGGTATTTTCAAATTATAAGAACAATGGACTCTTATCTAGAATGCACAAACTTACACGACAGTTCATATAACAAAAATAAACAAATAATGCAATTAGATAATAAAAGAAGTGAAATCATTTTACCAAAGAGAAAAAGTGCATATACAAAATAAGCAATAAGATAACCTAAAATAGTGTCTTTAGGCAAAAGGCAAGATAACAGTATAAGGATAATTGTAACACAACTAATACTTTTTTTAAAATAGAACTATCAAAAGCTGATGAGCATGTAGAGAAACTGAATCTTTTCAGTATGAAATTTTTGGCGGATCGTAACATGGTACACAAATCCTGAAAACAATCTGACAGGCTCTCAACGCCTTAACTATGTACATTAAGAAATTCTGAGACATTTACTCCAGAGAAAGTGACACATGTCTATAAAAGCACCACATATATAGGTTCTCATATAAGAATTATTTTGGACTGGAGAATTCGATACTACGATGGAGCAGCTGAGAGTGGCCATTGTCACAGTAAATTCTACCAGAGTGGACGCAGGACTAGCCACAGGATTATCATCATGGATTGCTGCAGCCATGAATCATCTGAAGGAATGGGCAGGCATGGGAGCGTTAGCAGGCCTTCTGGTGTTGGTCTCCTTGGTTTGCCTGTGGTATATATGCAAGATTAGAGTCTCACAACAGCGTAATGCAGCCATGACCATTCAGGCCTTTACAGCCATTGAAGCAGGACAGTCTCCCCAAGCATGGTTGGCTACCATAAAAAGCTAAAATGTTACGCTCAGGATGCGAGGCTAAGCACTGCACTCAGGGTCAGCCACTTTGGACCCAGAGAAGAGCATGTCTGATTGCATGCGGGTTGATGCCCCAGGTCCCGCCTCTGAGAAAAAGGTATCGAATGGGTCTGATGCTCTTTGGGTGGATGACACCTAAATGAATATTAGTACAAAGTCCCAATTTATTTCTAATATCAGAGATCAGACCTCTACTCTTGCCTGATGCGTCTAAAACAAAAAGGGGGAACTGCAGAGAGCTGCGGAATGCTGTGCCTTAAAGATGGAGCTGGTTTCTGCCTTCCACCTTCCCGATGGTGAGTGCTCTCTGTCAAGAACTATTCCACATTTGGCTAAGGCTGAGGATCTGGCTTGCTTCCATGTATGTGGACCTATCTGCATTGCCCACGTGGCACGCTGGGGTTGGCTACCCAGAGGCTATTTAAGCTGTGGACTGGCTTTCCCCAGGGTCAGATGATTGTTCAAGGTTACTGAATAAACTGCATTGAAAAAAAAAAGAATTATCTAGGAAAAACGCATGCCTTCATGTGTACATTATTAAATGGTTGGATGCTACACTATGCAGCAATTTGATTCTCAACTGAAAATAATATGAATCCCCCCCAAAATAAGACTGAATATTTCCATTTGAATAGCATCTTTGAAATGATAGAGGGATGGAAGTTTGGTGGTCACAACTGTTAACAGCTGATGGAGAACAAAAAGGTAGATGTGGCTGTGAATAGAAATGGAGGGGACTCACAGAGATAAAATTGTTAGTTTCTTATTACTTACCTACCACAGTTATTTTGGCTATTATTATGATTAGTTCTGAATATTGAGCACAGGGACTCAAAGAAGCTGAGCATGAACCCCACTTTTGAGCTTTACTGCCCATCTTTTTCCTGTAACTTGATTGCTTATTACAAGAATCCAAGCATGTAATAAAATGGCATAAACTCTATACACATTTCCCAATGTTGTTTTCTTGGTTTTCCCATTATTCACCAGAATTACTCATTTGCTGTTCAAAATGGTGCGGATATGAAAAGATTGCCCAGTTACTATAGGGCTCGCCATGCAAACATGAGGAGCTGAGTCTGGACCCCCAGCAACTAAGCAAAAAGCCAGGGAAGATGTCATGCCTCTATCATCCCAGCACTGAGGGCAGGAGACAAGAGAATTCCTGGGCTTTACCTCCACTTTAATAAAATTTCCAAAATGGCGAATTCCAGGTTCAGAGAGACTCTGTCGCGAAAAATAAAGTGAAAATCAATATGGAAAGACATTTCCCATCGACCTCTGGTCCCCACATCCATATGCACACATGGACACCACGCTCAACCGTTTGCTGTTGCTTCATAAGGCTTAGTCATCAGGGCACACAAGTGGAGAACAAGTGCCATCCCTTACAGCATGTCGACACCTAACTGTTATGTCTTTTAAACCTCAAACAACTGTAAAACACAAGGAATAAAAAAAAAATGAAAGATTTTTTTTTACTAAATTTATATGCTTTGCAATTACTTTTTGAAATATCTGATTTTGTGCTCATGATCTAGAGAAAAAAAATAATGATACTGTAAATTTTTACCAACTCTCTAGTTGTTTCACCTTCAGTATCTTGGATGTGCTGTAAATTGAAGGCAAAATGTGAAACCTTGTGACCGCACAATGCGAAAAATGATGTGTGTCGCTCTTTAACATATTTAGTGATGTGTATCTGACATGAAGTCTTTTGATGCCATTCATCATTATACATTCAGATATTTTAAAAGCACAATATTCTATTCTGGCCTGAGTATTTGAAAAGGATGGTAGGCTGCAATTCGTACGAATAAATGTCTACTCAAAATATAATGAGAAACACAGCACAGTGTTTTGTCACTGTGTAACTTATAGAGAAATGTTCCTTGAGGAAAGTAGGGTTTGGGGTTTTTTGTTTGTTTGTTGTTGTTTTTCCTTCTTTAATGCTGAGGCAAATGGTACAGTCCTCAGGGGCAACCCCAGAGGTCTGAGATATTTGGGTCTTTGAAAATGCACCTCCACCCTCCCTCCAATTAGGCCAACACTGCCATCACATAACTTTTTTTTCCCCGAATTGTGAACATTTTTTTGAATGAACTAAAATAAAATTTTATAGCAAATGTACCATGACTTTCATTAAAGGAAAACAGAAAATCCTACTGTTGCTCTGGCAGCTACCAAGTTTGACATCATCTCTCACAACCTAAGTTCTCTTTGATTTGTCTTAAAGATCAGTTCTAACATACCTGGAGCATGGTCCTAGTCAGTCCACTTATTAGAGCTTCCATTAAGAAAACTGGAGCATGAGGCAGTAGTGAGTCAACATGGCTCATTTCCTTTTAGGTTTTCAGATGAGATTTCAACATGTCCTGTGTCAAAGATCCTGCATGTGTACATTGTCCCGTTCTTTTCCGTGGACACCTGTGGCCTCATGGTTGACTATAAAGAAAACCCAAGATGGAGAGTATTGTTAAATGGGTATGAGAAAACTCTCTTAATTACTTGTCAAAGTTTCAGCTTATTCTAAACTAGTGATGTTTAGAAATAAATTTGTATTGCGGATATTTGAAAATGTTCTGTTTAAAACAAATTTTGGCTCAGCTAACAAGAAAGCTTTCTTGGTGTTGTCGCTAACATTTTTAAGAAATGTAGATATTTACACATATTTTTATATTGGAGGTGAGTCAAGATGCCAACTTGGAAAGGAAGAAGACAACTTTCTCAATCATTACTCTCTCCCCACCCCCCAGTTTTTGCCAAGTGGATCCCTGAGATGGAAGACAGGGTTTTAGCCTGGCAACACGTCCTTACTAGCTGAGTCCCTCACTGGTCTAAGAGTGGTTCTCAAGTTTGTACTTATTTTAATTTTCCTCATTAAAAGTGGATTTTTTACAATTAAAGAATTAACTAAGTAAACAATGGAAGACATTTCTTTTATGCTAATTATGGAATTATTCGTCAGAATCATTCCCTATAGGATAAGAACAAACAGAGACTTCCAAGTTTGAGGATGCCCAATAATAGCTAAAACATGCAAGCCCTTTTATGGACCTGCATTTACACACAGTTGCTTCTACTTCTTAAAGTAATCAGTTATAACAAAGTACTGTTTATAGGTTTCATGCAAATCGGATTGAAGTGTTGCTTGGACAATCTTATATGTAAGGAAAAAATACTTCCATCAAGAAATTGTACAAAAGAAAATGGACACACCAGCTGGATAAATCTAGCATGTGTAGGGGGTGGAGGAGGCAGGCACTTTTAATTAGCTGAGTGAATGCAGTTTGCTGAACACAGAAAGCACAGCCCGAGTCATATTAAAATGTGCCTAATTTTCTGTGAAAAAGTCCCATCTGAAAAGGCCTGACCACAGTCAATCATACTAAAAGCCACTGGTGCTTAATTTGATTTACCAATATAAAATGCAAATTAGGTTATTAAGTGGAGTGGCAGACAGAGTAGGGCCCCTTTCAAACCATCAAGTTAAATGCAAGCAGACAGCAAACTGGCTGTGCAAAGAAAATTTTAGCATATTCGTTTGATTAGTGCTACAAAAATTTAATTAGGTTGGCTAATTACTTGACAAATTGCTCTACACTAGAGAAAAGGCAGAGGAGTTTTTTTCCCCCTTTCTTTTTCATTACAGATATCTTGTGTGTGTTTTAGCCCAAATGCTATCTGCCAATTTGCAAAAGCCTTATTAAATGAATAGAAGATGGTTTCCAACAATAGCAAATCGTATAATGCATATAATTAGGCAAGACCCACACCACTGTACCCCTATGCCCATACTCTATCATGACTAAAAATATTTAACATGGTATTTATGTGTAACTTCTGTCAAAACAGATTATGAGGAAGCAGTCTATTGTTAAGAAAGAAAATAGTGAGCATGATATAGAAAATAGATGTTTGTAAAAATCCTACCTCCCAGAGGCATTTGTTTTTAACAATTAAATAAAATCTAGGTGACATGCTGAGGTTTATAGTCTCAGAATGGGCCAGTCAGCCAAAGTGTAGCTGATCAAGGTTAGAGCTAAGATGCAGTGTAAATACAGTTTACAAACATCTTTAAACACCCTTTAAAGCAAAACTTAATTTCTCCAAATGCTTTCTCTCTGTCTTTGTTCACTTTCCTTTATTTTTTTTTCTTTTCCCTCGAATTCCATTTGAGAGAGAAGACATCAGACACTCAGGCTTTGGAGAAGGAGGCACAGGAGTGATCACAAGATGTTCCTTTTTGGTCAGGATTTTACAGAGAGTTTGGGAATGGCTTTGAGAGGAGTGTTTTCCATCAATAGGTGAGTCTTAACTGAGAAAATACACTAGTATCACAGCATCCAGGGGAAAGAGAAAGCGAGTTCTATGGAATCACAGCATTCTTCACAATATTATGATTTTTTTCAGCTACTTCACTATATTTTTAAAGTTTTGATTGTCAGAAGATCTGATGAGCTGGTAGCAGCGTAAGCACTATAATTTTAGAATAGATAATCACCTTGTCTCTTCAGCTGAAGAGAGAATTCTATTTTATAAATACACGTTAGAGCTAGTAATTAATTCTGCATGTAACTCATCTTAGGGCAGGGCAAACTGTAAGAAATAATTATGAACCCACATGTAGGATATCCATTATTTTTAAAGCTAGTATTTTATAAGTAAAGTTTAGGACACACATTATACAAGTTATAGACACTCAGGCTTATAGGTTTGAGAATACTATCGTTATACCCTTTTTCTACTTTCATTCTTACCACTTTTAAACTTTTGCCCATTACTAAAACTTAGTAAAATTTTTGTAGTATGTTGACTATGCAAGATAATTTTGTTAATATGGAATAAAGTTATAGGAAAAAAGCTGTGGTCCCTAATCATACATTTGGACATAACTTTGTATTCACAAAGTCCTGAGGGCACTATTTCATTAAGAACATTTTCTATAAAACACATCTTGGAAGTGCAAAGTCAACAGTCAAAACAAACATTATCTCTTTATATAAACTACTGGAGGCATTTTTCCTTCATTTATTGCATTATTTTCATTAATTTATTTCTACTGTTATTTATTTTTATTTAGTAGGCCAACTGATATTTTAGAAACACCTGTAAAAATAATTTTAAGTGATTGAGTTTTTAAATTTATTATTTCATTAATTACAGTTTATTCCCTTTATATATGAGCTGTAGCCCTCTCCCTAGTCACTTCCCAAACCCACCCTCTCTCCCTTCCTCATCTCCTCCCATGCCCCTCCCCAAGTTCATTGATAGGGGAGGTCCTCCTTCTCTTCCCTCTGATCCTATTCTATCAGTTCTCCTCAGGACTGGCTGTACTGTCTTCTTCTGTGACCTGGTAAAGCTGACCCCCCCCCCCCCAAGGGAGAGGTGATCAGATCAAAGAGTTCATGTCAGAGACAGTCCCTATTCCCATTACTATGGAACTTAATTGGACACTGAGCTGACACGGGCTATATCTGTACAAGGGTTCTAGGTTTTCTCCATGAATGATCCTTGGTTGGAGTATCAATCTCAGAAAGGACCCCTGTGCCCAGATATTTTTCTCTACTTCTGGAGCTCCAGTCCCCTCCAGATCTTTGTATTTCTCCCTTCTTTCATAAGATTCCTTGTACTCTGCCCAAAGTTTGGTTATGAGTCTCAGCCTCTGCTTTGATACCCTGGAGGGTAGAGTCTTTCAGAGGCCCTCTGTGGTAGACTTCTATCCTGTTTCCTTTTTTCTTTCTCTTCAGATGTCCATTCCATTTGCCTTTCTGAATAAGGATTCAGCATCTTACTCAGGGTCATCCTTTGTGCTTAGGTTTCTTAAAGTTTGCAGATTTTAGTATATCTATCCTACATTATATGTCTAATATCCACCTATAAGTGAGTATATACTATGTGTGTCCTTCTGCTTCTGGGATACCTCACTCAGAATGATATTTTCTAGTTCCCACCAGCTGCCTGCAATGTTCATGATTTCCTTGATTTTAACTGCTGAGTAGTATTCTATTGTGTAAATATACCATAATTTCTGTATCCATTCCTCAACTGAGGGACATCTGGGTTCTTTCCAGCTTCTGGCTATTACAAATAAAGCTGCTATGAACATAGTTGAGCAAATGTTCTCGCTGTATACTTGAGCTTATTTTGCATATATACTTAGGAGTGGTATAGCTGGATCTAGAGTAGCACTATTCCAAATTGTCTGAGAAAGCACCTGATTTATTTCCAAAGTAGGTGTATAAGTTTACATTCCCACCAGCAGTGGAGGAGGGTTCCCCTTTCTCCACATCCTCTCAGCATGTGTTGTCACTTGAGTTCTTGATCTTAGCCATTCTGATGGGTGTAAGGTGAAATCTCAGGGTCGTTTTGACTTGCAGTTCACTGATAGCTAAGGATGTTGCACATTTCTTTAACTGTTTCTCTGCCATTCGATATTCCTCTATTGAGAATACACTGTTTATCTCTGTAACATATTTTTTAGTTGGATTACTTGATTTGTTGCTTTTTAACTTCTTGAGTTCTTTATATATACTGGATATTAGCACTCTGTCAGATATAGGGTTGGTGAAAATCTTTTCCCAGTCTATAGACTGTCATTTCGTTCTGATGACAGTGTCCTCTGCTTTAGAGAAGTTTTTCAGTTTCATGAGGTCGCATTTATTGATTGTTGATCTTAGAGCCTGTACTATTGGTGTTCTGTTCACTCACCTGGCACAGTTGTCTCCTGTGCCAAGGAGTTCAAGGCTCTGCCCCACATTTTCTTCTAACCAGTTTAGTGTATCTGGTTTTATGTTGAGGTCTTTGAACCACCTGGACTTTAGTTTTATGCAGGGTGATAGTTATGCATCTATTTGCATTTTTCTACATGTAGACATCCAATTAGATCAGCACCATTTACTGAAGATGCTACTTTTTTTTTCCATTGTGTAGTTTTGGCATCTTTGTAAAAAAACAGGTGTCCATAAGTGTGTGTGTTTATTTCTGGGTCTTCTAATCAATTTCACAAATCAACCAGCCTTTTTCTATGACATAACCATGCAGTTTTTATTGCTGTTGCTTTATAGTACAAGTTGAGATCAAGGATATAGATACTTCCAGCTTATCTTTAATGGGAATTTCACTGAATCTGTAGATTGCTTTTGGTAAGATGACCAGTTTTACCGTCTTAATCCTGTGGATCTGTGAGCATGGGAGGTCTTTCCATCTTCTGGTATCTTCTATTACTTTCTTCAGAGACTGGAAGGTTTTTTTTTTCCCCATACAAGTCTTTGACTGTTTTGGTTAGAATCACATCAAAGTACTTTATGTCCTTTGTGGCTATTGTGAAGTGTGTTGTTTCCCTAATTTCTTTCTCAGCCCTTTTGCTTTTGTATACAGGAGGGCTACTAATTTTTTTGAGTTGATTTTGTATCTAGCCACTTTGCTGAAGGTGTTTATCAGCTGTAAGATTTCCTTGGTAGAATTTTTTGGGTCACTCATGTAAACTATCATATCATCTGCAAATAGTGACACTTTGACTTCTTTCTTTCTGAACTGAATCCCTTTGATCTTCTTTAATTGTCTTATTGCTCTAGCAAGAACTTCAAGAACTATGTTGAAGAGATATAGAGAGATTGGTCAGCTTTGTCTTGTCCCTGATTTCAGTGGGATTGACTTAAGTTTCTTTTTGTTTAGTTTGATGCTAGCTATAGGCTTTCTGTATTTTGCCTTTACTATGTTTATATAAGTGCCTTGTATCCCTGATCTCTCCAGGACTTTAAAGATAAATGAATGTTGGATTTTATCAAATGATTTTTCAGCATCTAAGGAGATTATCATGTGGTCTTTTCATTCAGTTTGTTATATGGTGGATTAAATTGATTGATTTCCATATATTAAACCACCCTTGCAAATCTGGGATGAAGCCTATGTGCCCATAGTGGATGATATCTTTGATATGTTCTTGGATTCGGTGTGTGAGTATTTTATTGAGTATTTTCACATCAATTTTCAAAAGAGAGTTTGGCCTGAAATTCTCTTTCTTTGTTGGGTGTTTGTGAGGTTTAGTATCAAGGTGACTGTGACATCATTGAATGAGTTTGTTAATGATCTTTCTGTTTTTATTCTGTAAAATAGTTTGAAGAGAATTGGAGTTAGATCATTTTTGAAGGTCTGGTAAAATTCTGTACTGAAAGCAACTGGTCCTGGGATTTTTTGAATGGGAGACTTTTGATGACAGCTTCTAGTTCCTTAGGTGATATAGGACTATTTAATTAATTTACCTGATTGTGATTCAGCTTTGGTAAGTGGAGTTGACCAAGAAAATTGTCCATTTCATTTACGTTTTCAAATTTTGTGGCATATAGGCTTTTGTAGTAAGACCTTATGATTGTCTGGATTTTCTCAGTGTCTGTTCTTATGGCCCCCTTTTCATTTCTGATTTTGTTGAATTGGATAGTTCTCTGCCTTTTAGTTAGTTTGGCTAAGAATGTGTCTAGTTTGTTGATTTTCTCAGAGAACCAGTTCTTGGTTTCCTTGATTCTTTGAATTGTTTTATTTGTTTCTAAGTTACTGATTTCAGCACTGACTTTGTTTTTTTTTTTTTCCTAGCCATCTACTCCTCTTTGAAGTGTCTACTTCCTTTTTTTTTTCCTAGGGCTTTGAGGTGAACACGTTACTTGTATGAGATGTTCCGTATTTCATCTTGAATGCACTTAGTGCTGTGAACTTTCCTCTTAACGCTGTTTTCGTTGTGTCTCATAAGGCTGGGTATGTTGTGCCTTCATTTTCATTGAATTCTAGGAAGACTTAAATTTCTTCCCTAACCCAGCTGTCATTGAGTAGCAAGTCGTTCAGTTTCCATGTGAGTGTTGACCTTTTCCCATTTCTGTTGTTGTTGAGGTACAGCTTTAGCCCATGGTTGTCAGATAGGATACAAGGGATTATTTCAATCTTCTTGTATCTGATGAGTCTTGCTTTGTCCCCAACTATATGGTCTATTTTGAACATGGTTCCTTGACATGCTCAGAAGATAAATTCTTTTTTGTTTGGGTGAAAGGTTCTGTAGGTGTCTGTTAGGTCCATTTGATTCATGACCTCTGTTAGAGTCATTGTTTCTTTGTTTAATTTCTGTTTTGTTGTCCTGTCCTTTTTTGAGAGTGGGGTGTTGAATTCTCCCACCATCAATGTGTGGGAATCTATGTGTGGTTTAAGTTTTATTAATGTTTCTTTTACAAATGTTGGTGCCCTTTTATTTGGGGCACAGATGTTCCGAATTGTCGTGTCTTCTTGGTGGAATTTTCCTTTGATGAGTATGAAGTGACTTTCTCCATCTCTTTTAATTAATTTTGGTTGAAAATCTATTTTATTAGATATTAGAATGGCTACTCCTGCTTACTTCTTGAGTCCATTGGCTTGGAAATCTGTCTTCCAGCTCTTTACTTTCAGGTAATGTCTATCGTTGTGACTTAGGTGTGTTTCTTGTGTGCTACTGATTGTTGTGTCTTCATTATACATCCATTCTGTTAGTCTGTGTCTTTTTATTGGAGAGTTGAGTCTATTGATTTTGAGAGAGGTTAGTGACCAGTGGCTGTTAGATTCTTTGATATTGCTGTTAGTTGTAGTAGTGTGTTTCTGTGCTTGGCTACTTTTACTTTTGCTGTAATGAAGTTATTTACCTCTGTTGTTTTCGTGACTGTAGCTAGATTTCCTAGGTTGTATTTTTCCTTCTAGTATCTTCTGCAACCCTAGATTTGTGGTTAGATATTGTTTAAATTCGTGTTTTTTTTTTCATTGAATATTTTGTTTTCTCCATCTATGATGATCGAGAGTTTTGCTGGATATAGTAGCCTGGGCTGACATCTGTGCTCTCTTAGGGTCTGCCCTTTGCCCTTCTGACTTTCATAGTCTCTTTTGAGAAGTCAGGTGTGATTTTGATTGGTTTGACATTATATGTTACTTTGTCTTTATCCCTTGCATCTTTTAGTATTTTTTCTTTCTTCTGCATACTTACTGTTTAGATTATTATGTGGCAGGAGGATTTTCTTTTCTGGTCTAATTTATTAAGTCTTGTGTTGGCGTCTTGTATGCTTACATTCCTCTTCTTTAAGTTGGGGAAATTTTCTTCTATGATTTTGTTAAAAATAATTCCTGGGCTTTGGAGATGGGAATCTTCTTTTTCCTCTATTCCTATTATTCTTAGATTTGTATTTTCATATTGTCTTGGATTTCTTGGATGGTTTGTGTCAGGAATTTTTTAACTTAACATTTTCTTTGACAGATACATAGATTTCTTCCAGTGTATATTCCATATCTGAGATTCTTTCTTCCATCTCTTGTAATCTGTTGGTTATGCTTACCTCTGTAGTTCCTGTTTTCTTCCCTAAATTCTTCCTCTCCATTATTTCCTCTGTTTGTATTTTCTTCATTTCTTTTTTCAATTCTATCTTCGTATCTTGAACTCTTTTGTTGATTTCCTTCACCTGTCTGACTGCATTTTCCTGTTTTTCCTTTAATTCTTTCACATGTTTGAACATTCCTCTGTTTCTTTTATTTATTTCAGTGATTTCATATTTCCTCTCTGAAAACCACAAACTGCTTGGTTGCATCTTCCTGTATTTCTTTACGGATGTCCATAATTTGTTTTACTTTATCTTCCTCTAATTCTTTATGCATTTTATTTGTTTTCTCCATTAACATCTTCATAAGCATAGATTTAAGGTCTTCTTCTTGGATTTCACTTATGCTGGGTTGTCCAAGGGTGCTTGCCCCTGAATAACTGTGTTCTGGAGATGCCATATTGCTTCGGCTTTTGTTAGGTGTATTTTACGCTGGCCTCAACCCATCTAGATGTCTCAGATGTTAGCTTTTAGTTTCTGGTACCTCCAGGGATCCTGTGGTAGGGAGAATTCCCTGGGCAGGAAGATGGCTGTTTGTGAAGGAGGTCTCCTCAGCTTTTTGGTTATGATCAACTGAATGGCGGTGTTTCTCAGGAGTTGCCACAACTCACCTCAGGCTTATAGACATGTGTGGTTACTGTGGTGATTAGTAGTCAAGGGGATTCTCCTCTCACCAGAAGTTCTGGAGACAGCTGCCCTGCTGCTGGGTCTCTTGCTCTGAATTTAATGGGCTGTTGCTGCTGCTCTTACCCTATGTTTTCTGGGTGCAGGCCTCGGGAAGAACCAGAGAGCCCTGCAGTTTGTTCTGTTTAGTTAGGGCGACAGGTTGCACCTTTGTGCAGTGTCTGGGGCTGATCCCGTGGATCCCAGGCCTTGGTAGGTCTGAGGTGGGAGTTATGTGTCCCATTACCCAAGTGGTAATCAGTGGTAGGTGTGCACAGCATTCATGCATGCAGCCAGAATTAGAGCCTGGAGCCTGCTGGAGCACAGAAACTTTTCCAGAGCTGGGTATCCTGAGCTCAGACCTGATGCTTCCTGCACCATGGGGTTTCCTCTCAAGAGGGAGACCCAAACTTTGGTGTTTTGGGGTCCATAGTTCACTCTTGGATGGTGAGTAGAGCACAAAGGCACAGGTGAATAGTTCCATGCTAGCAACTGGGTGCCTGGAAGAACCTGGGAACTTATACCGAGAACTTTTGGAGGAGAGGGATTGGCTGAGTTCCCTGAGGTCTGACCTGTTATTTCTCTCACCATGGGGGTTTCATCCTGACATAGAAACCCAGTCTCTGGTGCTCTGGTGCCCACAGTTCTGTCTGGGAAGGTGAGTCAGGCACACAGTCAGGTCTCTGGGCTGGCGGCTGAGCACCTTCTGACCCCAGGTTCTTTTCCAGGGATTGTCTGGGTGACCTGAGGTCAGTCCTGATTGATTCCTTCACTGTGGAGTTTTCTCTCGACTGAAAATCCCAATCTCTGGTATTGCAGGGCCCACAGTTCAGTCTGGGATAGTGATCAGAGCATGCAGGTGTGTGGCTCCGGCCTGGTGACTGAGGACCCGCGGGGACCCCGGAACTCTTCTGGGGTTTAGCTCGGTGACCTGAACCTGATTGCTTTCTACACAATGCTTTCCTCTCACCTGGGAAATAACACACTGGTGTTTTAGGGTTCAGAATTTGGTCTGTTGGTCGCTGTGCAGTCACTGCTGTCCTGCTCATAAGACACAGTATCTCCCGGCACCACCATCTTGGATCCTCTGCATAACTGAGTTTAAAATAGGAATATTGTTAGTTTGCAAATATATACAAAGTTTTTAAGAAAGTGTTAACATTGCCTGCTTAGAGATTTCTGCTGTATTAATTGCCAAGGAAAGAAACAAAACAAAATCATTAACTGAAAGTTTTGTTTTGCTTGGAATAAATTACATACACTTATAAAACAGTATCTTATATTTCTTGAGCTTTTGTTACATGAAATTGAAGGTTTTGATGTTTATGTAGACCAATTCTTTTATCAAAGTTAAAAATGTAACTATTAGTTATAATGGACGATATTGAGATAATTGACATGAATCAAGGTCAAAGACAAATATATCCACATATATTTTAAAAAGAGCTTAAATAGTTATCCTGTAATAGGCAAAAGTCTTCCTATTAGGCACCACAGGCTGACAAATAAAAGCCCAAATGTCAGAAATGGACTACCTCTATTTGAGCTGTTAGCCAATGAGCTCCCATAGACCTTTAAATATCACTCTCCAGAACTTTTTGCTAGGCTCTTATTGATGAAAACACCAATTTTTGACTCTTAAAACAAAGGCAAATCATTCTGGTGGTAATATGGCATCTCCATCCCTACTGGTCAGCTCTCACAGTTATGGAAGGTTCTTTGCATACAACTAGAGCAGAAAAGTAATCACCACATCTTACCCATATGTGGATCCTTTGAGCAACAGTAACTACCTGCTAAACAGGATATGGCTACTGGTGTAACAATTTCCTGAATGACATAGGCATAGGCGACCACTTTTTGATTGGTCAGGTACTCAAGATGGCAGTGTTACAAGGGCTGAGAATCTGTGGCTAGACAGATAATAGGAGAAAACCCAACTATTATTACTCCACTAAATATTGTAGTATTAAACTGACTCTCAGATCCTTCTCGTTTTACTCATAGATTAACACACCTATTAATCTGCATCTGAGAAACATTTTTGTAGTAGATGCAATTAAAACAAACACCCACTGGTCATCAAATACATAGAATACGTGACTGGGGAGTGATCAGTCCTACACTGGATATTTATAGCACACCCCTTCCTTTTCATGCTCAGGGATCTTTGCATGAGAATAAGTGAAAAGATTGTAAGGGCCAGAAGCAGAGGATAACTACAAGAAAATGTGTTTTCTAGACCCAGTAGAGCAGTTTCACTTATGAACTCATATCAATTTGACAGCATTCATAAGACCTGCACAACCTCAAATGAGACAAATCCCAACAGGGAAGGGGAATGTACAGAGTCCCACCCCAGCTGAGGAGATACTGGCAAGCGATAGCTGCCGAAAGAGGAAAGTCAGTTTTCCTAATTTATGTGGCCTCTCCTAGACCTAGCACTGTCCAGTGGATGACCACACAGGTAAGCATATATCAGTACTGCTAACAGTAATCGATAGGACTCAGAAAAAAGAAAATGCTAAGAAGAATATGGAATGAAGAACAGATCTGGGAATAGATTGTGGAAGTTGAATATGATCTTAATATAATGCATGTATTTCTCAAAGAGTTCAGAACAACAATAACAACAACAAATAACTACTGACCTATAACCCTGGATTTGAACTGTAGCCTGTCTAAATTAAAATGTGAACTTATAATTTGTATGTATGACATATAATCAGTATGTTTGTGTACAGTTTGAAATGATCTTAATGTACAATTATATACAGTTGAGATTTAGTAACTGTGATTATAAGTTATAAATGTACAATGTACTCGTATGGTAAAAATTATGTTCAATTTCTTTCTGATTATCAAGCAGTATTCAGTAAACTATAATTAATCAAGATCATTGATATTTTTCCAAGCAATTCATTTTTTATGTTTTTCTCCATTCTTTGAGAATTTCATACAGCATATTTGGATCATATTATTTTCCTTTCCCCCATTTTTCCTAGGTCTTATCTTGTTTATGGTTCAGCATCATGACTTTTCTTTTGACCATTGATTCTGGAGGTCAGATACAAAGCTTACAAATGACAATATTCCATGGAAACTATGAAAATTTGAGAACTTAAGCCATTTACAAACACCTCACCCTATAAAGTTGGAAAAACAGAATGATATCAGTATACATATTGGTATTCGCTCTTCTTTAAGGGTCTGGTGGAATTCTGAGCTGAAACCAGCTGGCCCTGGGCTTTTATTTTTTGGCTGAGAGACAGCTTCTATTTACTTAAGGGACATAGGACTATTAATTATTTACCTGATCTTGATTCAGCTTTGGAATCTATCAAGAAATGGAATCTATCAAGAAAATTCCCCATTACTTGTAGATTTTCAAATTTTGTTGCATATAGGTATTTGAAGTCGGTTCTAATGATTCTTTGGATTTCCTCAGTGTCTGTTGTTATGTCCCCTTTTCATTTCTGATTTTGTTGATTTGGATAGTAACCCTCTGCATTTACTTTAGTTTGACTAAGGGTGTGTCTATCTTGTTGATTTTCTCAGAAAATCAGATCTTGATTTTGTTGATTCTTTGAATTGTTTTCTTTGTTTCTAATTTATTGATTTCAGGACTGAGTTTGCTTATTTCCAGCTACCTACTCCTCTTGGGTGTGTCTTCTCCCTCTGCCCCAGCCATTAAGTTGCTTGAATGAGTTGTTTTGAATTTCTTCTTGAAGGCATTTAGTACTATGAATTTTCCTCTTTGCACTGCTTTCATTGTGTCCCATAGGTTTGGGTAAATTGTACCTTCATTTTCATTGAATACTAGGAAGTCTTTAATTTATTTCTTTATTTCTTCCCTGACCCAGCTGTCACTGATTAAAGTTATTCAGTTTCCATGCATGTGCAGGTTTTTTGCTATTTCTGTTATTGCTGAGGTCTAGTTTTAGACCATGGTGATCTGATATGATACAAGGGATTATTCCAATATTTTTGTATCTGTTGAGGCTTGCTTTGTGACCAACTATATCGTCAATTTTGAAGAAGGTCCCATGAGGTGCTGAGAAGAAAGTATATTCTTTTGTGTTTAGGTGAAGAGTTCTGTAGACATCTATTAGGTCCATTTGATTTAGGACCTCTCTAAGTTTCATTATTTTCCTATTTAGCTTCTGTGTAGATTATCTCCCTGTTGGTGATAGTGGAGTGTTGAAATTTTCCAGTATTAAGGTATTGGAATCAATGTGTGATTTAATCTTTACTAATGTTTAATTTACAAATGCAGGTACTCTTTTAGTTAGGACATACATGGTCAGATTGTGATGTCTTCAGGGTGAATTTTTCTTTTGATGAGAATGATGTGTTCTTCCTCAACTTTTTTGTTTAGTTTCGGCTGAAAGTCTGTTTTATTAGATATTAGGATGGCTACTTCCAGCTTGCTGGGAAAACCTTTTTCAAGCCCTTAACTCTAAGGTAGTGTCTCTCTGATGATAATTTTACTTGAAATATTTGAGTAATCTTGTTTATAATCCAATAATTACATTTAATAGTAATTTTGTTCCTTGGCTTAGATACTATCTTTTGTGTTGGTGGTTTCATCTTTCACTAAGCTGAGGTAATAGAAAAATTTCCCAGTTAATCTAGAACACTATTAAATTCAGGAGTTTCACATTCTACTTAGAATAAAAGCTTTCATATTCTGAATATTGACTCAACAACCAGTGGGCTATAGATTTCAAGTGGTTTCATTTTAGGTAACAGCTTTGAATTCTGCCATGTTCTTTAATGCTTTCATGTGCTCTTTGGTGTCTATTACAAAGAAACTGACTGGGGATCAAGAAACATGAAAAGAAAGTATTGCTACAATTCTCTTTCTGCAAAAATGACTATTGTTTCAGCTGTCACACTGACACTCTTGCTAATATGTGCTCAGAAACTTGTGGTTGTGCTTTGTGTATCGGGGAACACAATAACAAGTGCTGCACCCAACTCCACATTTGTACAAAGTCCATGCTGCCCTGAATCCTTCCGTGCCTCCTGAGCAAATGAGATGTGGAGAGCATCCAAGTGTGTGAGATGTAGGGTTTATGTGACAGTAGCTTTGAATGAGAACTCCTGACAGAGGCTTTTCATATCTGCTCAAGTGTTTTCCTACCAAGCCTTTGAGTTTCCTCTCTTTCATGAGGGCGGGTCTTTATCATAGTTCAAAGCTGATCACACTTTTTCTAGTTCTCACCTCAGCTCAATTCCTCAGGTGAGTCTCTTGCACCTTTAATCTCTGTCACAGCACAATACCACACGATTCTTAGAAGATCTGGGAGAGTAACCCAGAGGTCACATTTTAAACATGTGATCAAATCCATTATAAACTTCCAGATTTTTTCTCAAGGTAGTATAATGTCTTTTGCTTCCAGCAGAAATGAACAGTACAAGATGATTTGCATTTCACTAACAGGGATTTTCTGTGTTTTTCTTCTTTCCATTGAACGTGTAGTAAGTGGAATCTCACAATAGGCTAGACTTTTCAGTGTGGGATGACTAAAAGTGCAGTGAGAGTTCTTGCACTCTCTTTGAATTTTTTTACACTTACTGTATCTCTGAAATGCCTTTCTGGCAGGCAACAAATAAAAAAACGGGAGGTTAAATGAAGGTGAAGTTCAGAAGAGAAAGTAACAAGGCAAACAGAAAACAAAACACCTCAGGTTAATCATGTAATTCCAGTCCTTCCATTGTCTATTGCTTTTCTGTTGTTGTTTTGGGGTAATATTGCCATAATTTTAGAACTTCATGCTTCACTGATAATGAGTGAAGTATAAAGATAAGAAAGTGATGTGTTTTTTAATATAATAGAATTAGTAACAGGGTCAGTTAAATAGTACAGATTTTCCCCTGAATATTTCCAACATAGCTGGAGCACGTGAAATAGACATTAAAACCAAGTATATGGAGATGATGGAGGTCCTTAAAGAGAAAATAAATAATTCCCTTCAAGAAGTCCTGGAGAACTCAAACAAGCAATTGGAGGACATGAATAAAGCCAATCAAAAACAAACATTTGAAAGAAACCAATAAAAGTTTTCAAGACAAAAAAAAAAAAAAAAAGGAAATTAGGCAATAAAGAAAAGAAAATACAAACTGTGAGACTTCTGGAAATGACAAATTTAGGAATTTGAACAGATATTACTGACGAAATTTTCATGAATAGATTACACGAGATGGAAGAGAGAATCTAAGGCATTTAAGATAGCATAGAAAAAAAATGGATAAATCAACCAAAGAAAATGTTAAATCTAAAAAAAAAAAAAGTCTGCCACAAAACATCCAGGAACTCTTGGACACTATGAAAAGACCAAAGTTACAAACAATAAGAAAAGAGGAAGATGAAGAATTCCAGCTCAAAGGCCCAGATGTGCACAGTGGTGCACACTTGTTATCCCAGCACTTACAGAGGTAGAGACAGGCAGATCTCTGTGAATTCAAGGTCATCCTGGTCTATTAAGTGAGTCTAGGACAACCAAAGATATACAGAGAAACCCTTTCTTGAAACAACAACAATAACAACAACAACAAAGCAAAATAAACAATGAAACCCAACCAACCAACCAACCAAGGAAACAAACAAACAAAAACAGGAGATGCCTAAAAATATAAATAAGACCAAATGTATTAGACCAGAAAAGAAAATCACTTCACCACATAATAATCAAAACACTAAACAAAAAGAACAAAAAACATAAAACAGACCCATTAATCAATGGAATCAAATCAAAGACTCAGACATAAATCCATACACCTACAGACACCTGATTTGAAAGCATCATCAAAAAATGTCTAGATCTAGGTCTAACTAGATGTCGGTATTTAGAAGAATGCAATTAGACCCATACTTATCACACTTCACAAAACTCAAGTACACATGGATGAAAGAGAGCAACATAAAGCTTGATACATTGAACCTGACAGAAGTGAATGTGGAGAAAATCCTTGAATTCATTGGCACAAGAGATGTCTTCTGAACAGAACAATAATAACACAGAGACTAAGATCAACAATTAATTAACAGTACCTCATGAAATTGAAAAGCATCTGTAAGGCATAGGCATTGTCATTTGGACAAAGTGGCAGCCTAAAGAAAGTATTTTTTTTTTTATCAATTTCACATATGATAGAGGACAAATATCCAATCTATATTAAAAACCTCAAGAAACTAGATATCATAAAAAATCTCATTAAGAAACAGGGTACACAGGGTGGGCTGGTAGCCACGGAGGTCTCCCCGTAAATGAGGAGAAAAGGAGAGGAAATGGGACATAAGGGTAGAACTGAGAGAAAAGGAGGTAGGGGGCTGTGATCAGGTTGTAAATGAAAATAAAAAGAAATAGGGTACAAATGTAAACAGAATTTTCTGTGCAGTAAACTCAAATGTCTGAGAAACACTTGAAACAATGTTCAATATTCTTAGCAATCAGGGAAAGGCAAGTCAAAATTTGTGAGTCCATCTTGCACCTGTCAGAATGACCAAGATCAAGAACACAAGTGATAGTTCCTATGAAGATGTGGAGCAAGGGGAATATTCCTCCAGTACTGGGAGGAATGCAACTTTGTACAGCCACTATGGAAATCACTGTAGAAGTGTCTCATAAAGATCAGAATCAATCTACCTCAAGATTCACCTACACCACTTTTGTGTGTGCATCGAAAGCACGCTTAATCCTACCCAAATGACACTTACTCAACCATGTTCATTGTGGCTTTATTCATAATAGCCAGAAACTGGAAACAATCTAGATGTCCCTCAAAAGAAAATGGATAAATAAAATGTGGTACATTTACTTAGTGGAGTATTACTCAGCTGCTATAAAATGGCATAAAATTGGCAGAAAAATGGATGGAACTCAAAACAAACAACAGCAACAAAAAAACCATCCTGTGTGAGATATCCCAGATCCAGAAAGATAAATATGGTGTTTGTTCATAAGTTGAGCATGGTCCATTAAGGAAATGATAACTGTGCTGCAACCTATAGAGCCAAAGAAGTTTGGTAAAAAGGAGTGTAGGGAGGACATCATGGGCATCCCTGGAAGAGAAAAAAATAGAATAGATCTTTAAAGGCAGACTGGGAGTGGGTGTAGACAGGAGAGAGGGATCAGGTTAGGGAGAGGTGAGGTGGAAGGAGAGAGTGTGGGGAGAGAGAACAGAAATGGGGGGCATTGGGGTGATGGTGTAGAAGCCTAGTGCAGTGAAAGGGGCTACAGAAAGAGAAATGTGGACACTAACCCAGCCACAAAACCTTTGGCAACAATGTGTCCTGGCTGCAAGTTGTGTGGAACATTGGTGGCACAAAGCTTTTGAGAATAGCCATCAATGTCTGATCCTATTCCAGGAGACGGAACCTGATCCTGGCTGAACAACCAAGAACCAGAGACTAGATACCCCAAAGATCTAGGGTCAAACCAAAACTGCCTGTCTTAAAAAAGTTATTATTTCAATAAAACTACTCCTAATGATATTCTTCTATAGTCATAGATCAGTTCCTTATTCCGTCATTATAGGTGAGTATTTCTCCTGCAGCAGATGGTGACAGATGTAGAGAAACACAAACATTCCTTGGAGAGAGAGAGAGACTCTAAATAAGAGCCCTCCCTTCAGGGCTCAAGAAATTCTATCGGAGAGTTGAAAGACTGTAAGAGCCAAAGGGGATGGAGGACATCAGGAGAACAAGGTTCTATAAACAACTAGGCAGGCATATATGTGCTTATAAAGACAGAAGCAGCAAACACAGGGCCCACAGGGCTCTGCACCAGGACTTCTGCATATACACTATTAACTCAGTATTTTCTTGGGACTCCTGACTGTGAGAATGTGTGGGTCTGACTGCTGTGCCTGCTCAGTTTTTCTCCTGTTGGGTTTCTGTGTCCAACTTCAATATGATAGTTTTTGCTTTATCTTAGTATATTTTATTATGGCATATTTTTTTATTTCTTAGAAGCTTGTTCTTTTAAAATAATAGACATAAATGCAATGGATCCAGTGTGGAGGAATTGTGATGAGTAGAGGAAGGAGAAATTATAATCAGAATATATTATATGAGAAAAAAATCTATGTTCAATAAAATGATAAAAATAAAAAATAAAATGTGGAATATATACTATGAAATACTATTCAGCAGAGTGAATAAATGCAATCACCAACTTTGCATGTGGATGAATGGACCTAGGAAAGATCATATTAAGTGAGGTAACCTACACACAGGAAGACAAATGTTGCATGTTCTTTTTCATAGGAGGCTTTTACCTCCAAATCCTCAGATATACATATATAAACCAGGTGTAACCATCCATATCAGGAAAGTTAAAATAGGAACATATTGGTGGGGGATATACAAACAGTAGGTTGCAAAAGATACATTTTTTTTTTTCAATTGCCTCTGCCTCCCCAAGTGCTTGGATTACTTACTGCATTTTTTTAAACTTTTTTTTTTTTTTTTTTTTTTTTTTGCATAGTGACCGATTTTTCACCCAATGGCAGAGAAATTACTTAAGTTTAAACTACATAACCTATTCTAAAAAAGTTAATGTGTGTGTGTGTGTGTGTGTGCGTGTGTGTGTGTGTGTGTGTGTGTGTGCGTGTGTTGTGTGTGTGTGTGTGTGTGTGTGTGTATGTATGCAGATTGAAATGCTTTTGAGTTGTACCAAATTTATAGATTCCCAAATAGGTTTTGGGAACCAATTGCTGATTTTGTCTTTGTTCCTCCAAAGAGTTAAAAGCAGTTGGCGCAAGGCACAGTAACAAAGGCCTGTCTGTGCTGAGATCCTGAAGTTAGATCCAGCCAGGCTGAGCGTTATCTATAGGCGTGCTTCAATCAGTGCAATCCTTTCCTGGCTTGAGAAAATAGCTTTTTTTTTTTTTTCCTTTTCTTATTAAAGGTCATAAGCAAGGACTCTGTCGTTTTCAATTTGGTCTTTAGAAGGTCCTTCGTAGGACAAAAATATATATTGTAAACAGCAAATTGTCTATTCTACCCTGAGAATAAAGCTCTAAGAAAAATACATGAGAACAATGCTTTCTATACAATGAGCCTTCTAAAACTTAATCAATGCTTACTTCTAAAATGTCTGATAGGCTCCTTGCCTGATAAAGCACTGGCTTCTTTCATTTCCTAATATTCTCTAAAGTATTAGTTACACATATGTGAAACATTCCTAGTTTATCGTGAAGCCAGAGGTCTAATATTACAAACTGTGAATATGTTATAGACACCTGAGAAAACGGCAACAATGTGCTGAGTGACCAGCAGGCCATCTTGGTCCCAGTGTGAATTCTTAGCAAAGGCAGATAACACTGAATCTCTGCTTTCCTTCTTTCCTTCTTTCTTTCTTTTCTTTTCTTTTCTTCTCTTTCTTTCTTTCTTTCTTTCTTTCTTTCTTTCTTTCAAGAAATTTTAAGTAAAGGTTAACATCAACTAGTCAAATAATAATACCAAGATAAAAAATAACTTCTCAAAATTGCAACAATTTAAAACGATTTGATTAAAAAGATATTTTCAAAATTAAAAAAAAAATCATTCCAAATGATATCAAATTAATTTAAAAATTTAGCTGTTCTTTATGAACTGATTAAAAATAATAAGCACTAATGTTTTAAATCTTAAGATAAAATTCCAAGATTCAACGTTAAATGTATTTTTTATAGCAAAAGAAAAGGCATTCAAGAGAAAAACATATTTATACGTTGTTTGTGTGTGTGATCTTCATATTTGAACCTTTTACATTTCTTTTTCTTCTGGAGATTTCTCACCTATGTTTCCTATTAGAGAACTCTTTCTCATATGTTACTTGTGATATATTATAATATATGACAAATTAACAGAAATGTTAAATACTCAAGGCTTACTGATTTTAACTGTAGCAAGTCCAATTTCGATACAATACTGTAAAATAAAGTTTTGACAACAAATATGGGTGAGAAGGAAATACATGTCATGAAAAGGGTTTCAATATAGGGAGGAGATTTCATGCTTTGATTTTATTTTGACTTATACTTTTAAATATTTACCTTTTAAGTGTTTCTTCCAATTACAAGCAAAGATTTCTGTAGAAATACTGGTTTCTGACTATAAGCTTCAGAGCTTCTGCATTCGTTTAAAACACATGCCTAACCAGTTCAACACTGTGCCATAAAGTGTGGAATAAAAATAAAATAAATAAGTGTTCTCAATAACATTAAAAGTAATTAAGCCCAAAATACAATACCACATTCTGTCTATGTTTCAATTTAAAACATTTATTAAATACATCCTTGTGAAGAAATCCATGGTCCCTCTACTTATGAACATTCAATTTTGGTAAAAAGAAAAAAAAGTGAAGAAAGAAGTCAAGAAATTTAACAACGTGTTTATTTTCTGTTTACTTATGAGTGTGTAGAAGTACACAAACAAACATAAACTTTCTTTAATACAGTTCCGCGTGACTTTTTTTGTTATGGGCTTTCTGGACAGAAGGTATTATTAATATCTTTTAAAGACTTCAAGTACCCTTGCATTCACACTTAAATAACCAATTCATTCATTTATGAATTCATTTATTGCATGACTTTTGTGACAATGTGAAGCAGCAAGAAACTATAATGGTGATGGTAATTATAAAGTATAGAATGGATATATGCAGTTAGGTTATTACAAATATTTGACATTAGCAAAAGGCAGATAATGTAACAAGCCAAACTAAATAACTTGTTCATTATTAATAACTAAATAACTGGTGTTTTGCAAAGCTAGGGGTCCATGACCATGTAAAATCTGAGGAACACATAACAAGAACGATTTTTCCCTGTTGTCAAATAAATTCTATTAAGCTTTAGTGCTGAACTTGGAAAACGTGAAATTTGGGTGCAGTCATGCCTGAATGAGAAATTGCCTTATCAAGGGATAGGGAAACCCGCCATTAAACAGCTAAAAACTTGGTTGGACAGTTGTCTGGTTTGGTCATCTCTGAAACTGCCTACTTCTAAATCATCCCTGAACATTCATTATATTGAAGATTTTTTTTTCTAATGTGGATATGTGCTTATTGTCTTAAAACTTCCTTGAAGCAGGGAACTATTATTAAGCTTCAAATAGTTTTTATGCTTGCAAGTAATTGAGCTGTCACAAAGCTGTGATTAATGATATTTCATGGAAAATTCATGGGGACTAACTAGACACCATTAAAAATACTGAAGAGAGCATTTCTGAATATATAAAATTACATATACTTATGGTTATAGATGAAAAAATAACACATGACACTTATTTAATAATATAGCAAGTCAAATTTTGCTAGAGAGTTTTTATTAGACCTTACAGTGAGAACTAATGAATGTAGTAGAATAATAGGGTTTAGAAGATATATATATATTTTTCTTTTAATGGGGAAAGATGAGAGAGGGGAGAGGAAGAGGCAGGAAAGGTAATGGGAGAGAAAGAAAGAATATATTTGATAAAATGACAGACTATTTTGTGTGAACGTGTTATACAATTAGAATTCAGGAGGTTGTAATATTCAGAATGAAGATGTTCTATGTAAAATTTTAACCCAGTTCTCTAACTGTACAATTATGATTGTTTTATAAGTTAAGAATTATACTTTTTTCTAATTCATTTTTATTTCAACTTCCCTTCATGTTGCGTTTATTTTATCATTTATAGTTCAAAAGAAATACAGTCATAACATACACTGAAGAAGAGTAAACTAGTTTTTATTTACTGAAGTCATAATTTATATCCCAGTTGTAACCCCCTCCCTCTTCCCCTCCCAAGCCCACCCATTCTCCCTCATCTCCTTCCATGATGCTCCCCAAGTCCACTGATATGGAAGGTCCTCCTCCCCTCTGACCCTAGCCTATCAGGTCTCCCCAGGACTGGCTGCATTGTCTTCTTCTGTGCCCTGGTAAGGCTCCCCCCACCCATTCAGGGGAAGGTGATCAAAGAGCCAGGAACTGATTTCATGTCAGAGACAGTCCCTGTTCCCAGTACTAGGGAACCCTCTTGGATACTGAGCTGCCATGGGCTACACCTGTGCAGAGGTTCTATGTTAACTCCATGCATGGTCCTTGGTTGGAGTATCAGTCACAGAAAAGACCCCTTGGCCCAGATTTCTTGATTCTGTTGCTCTCCTTATGGAGCTCTTGTCCCATCCAGGTCTTTTTATCTCTCCCTTCTTTCATAAAGTTCCCTGCACTCTGCCCAAAGTTTGACTATGAGTCTCAGCATCTGCTTTGATACCCAGATGGGTACAGTCTTTCAGAGCCCCATGTGGTAGGCTCCTGTCCAGTTCCCTGTTTTGTCCCTCTTCTTATTTCTGTCCTGTTTGCCTTTCTGAGTGAGGATTGATCATTTTACCCAGGGTCCTCCTTCTTGCTTAGGTTCCTTAAGATGCACAGATTTTAGTATGTTTGCTCTAAATTGTCTAATATCCACTTATAAGTGAATATATACCATGTAGGATAGACATACTAAAATCTGTCCACCTCAAGAAGCTAAGCAAGGAGGATCTGGGTTAGATGCTCACTCTTCATTCAGAAAAGCAAATGGGATAGACACTGGAAGAAAGTGAAAAGGAACAAGATAGGAGCCTACCACAGAGAGCCACTGAAAGACTCTACCCAGCAAGGTATTAAAGTAGACGCTGAGACTCATAGCCAAACTTTGTGCAGAGTGCAGGCAATCTTACAAAAGAAGGGGGATAGAAAGACTCCAGGAGCTCCACAAGGAGAGCAACAGAACCAAGAAATCTGGGCCCAGGGTTCTTTTTGAGACAGATACTCCAACTAAGGACCATTCATGGAAATAACCTAGAACACCTACACAGGTATAGCCCATGGCAGCTCAGTATACAAGTGGGTGGTCTAGTAAGGGGAACAGGAACTGTCTCTGACATGAACTCAGTGGCTGGCTCTTTGATCACCTCTCCCTGATGGGGGAGCAGTCCTTACCAGGCCACAGAATAAGACAATGCAGCCAGTTCTGATGAGACATGATAGGCTACTGTCAGATGCAAGTGGAGGAGGATCTCCCTTATCAGTGGACTTGGAGAGGGGCATAGGAGGAGATGACGGAGGGATGGTCTGATTGGAATGGTATGAGGGAAGGCTTTACAGCTGGGATACAGATTGAATAAACTGTAATTAATAGAATAAAGAAAATAAGAATTTAAAAAATGTGGAATGCTTCATCAATTTGGGTGTCATCCTTGTGCAGGGGCCATGTTAATCTTCTTTGTGTTTTTAAGTACTTTATGTTTATACATGTAATGTATATGCATGAACATGTTAATATTAATGCTCATGTAGAAATGAATCTGAAAGCTTCTGCATGCCAAACTCTTCATGGTAGAAAATAGCTTAAATCCTCCTTTTAAAGTTTGTATTGCAGAAGTTTTAAATTTCATAAGAAATTAAATTTATCAGTCATGATCTTTAGCGATACCTGTGCTTCAGGTAATGAACCAAAAGTCACCCTTTCTTCCCTCATAATTTTTGTGTCTGTGTGTATGTGTATGTGTGCCGGTGAGTGTGTGTGTGCATGCATGTGTGTGTGCTTGCATGTGTGTGTGCATGCATGTGTGTGTGCTTGCATGTGTGTGTGCTTGCATGTGTGTGTGCATGCATGTGTGTGTGCATGCATGTGTGTGTGCTTGCATGTACAGGTGCATATAGAAACCAGTGACCTGTCTTGTATATTGCAGCTCATGATCCATATTCATCTTTTCTGAGACAACCTTTGTAGTTCTCCTTAGATTCCCTGATTAGGATAGGATGACAAGCCAGTGAACCCCAGACTCTCCGGTCCCCACCTTCCAAGGGCTGGAGTTACAAGTTCTCTTACATGTGCAGCTTTATCTGTGGGTGCTTGGGGTTCAACTCAGGTCCTCATGCTCTGTGGCAAGTAGTTTATTTATTATCTATCTATCTATCTATCTATCTATCTATCTATCTATCTATCTATCTATCTATCTATTTTTTGCTTTGTATTTGTTTATTTATTTGTTTGTTTATTTATTTGTTTAGTTATTTATGTATTTATTATCGAGATCTATACATTTTTGTGCATCCTGCTGCTGTTTAATAACCTCTCATTTTGAGGCAAAGAACTCTCTTTAGTACCTATCTTAAGGTAGACTTGTGTTCTTCATTTTAAAAGCCCATTTTTCCTGAGTATAGGATTTAAGGAGCTGTTTGTTTGGATTTGTTGTTGTAGAAATAAAATTATTTAGAATCAGTTTGGTTTTTTGGTTTGATATTATCAAGTGAGTGCAGGACACTGCACAATGCTCTGTGTGGCAGAGGTCTTTAATTTCTAGGTACTGGAAATAACTTTTCCAAGCTTTGGACAAGCTTTGGTCATGGTAGCAACTTCTTTCTGATGGGTGCCACTCACTCTCTGTATTTTCCCTACATGGTTTGCACAAGTCAATACTCAACCACTTTTGCTACTGGCATAGGCAACTCATCTTCCAAGCATTTCCCCTGGATGTTTGTGCATTTTCTCTAAATACATGCAACAAGTCAACTTGTGGATAAACAGCTTACGTTCACTCTCTGTAAACTTTGACATCTCTCTAACACAACTCTCTCTTTTAGCAGTGGCAAGTAGTTTAAGAACTGAAATTTTTTTTATCCTTAAAATTATTTTTAATAGTCAATGTATTTTTGTGGCAAAGCAAAAATCAAGAGTGTTTTTGTCATGGTTCTAAAAGTACTTATTTTATTTTTCTAATTAGTTACATTTTGTTAACTCTGTATCCCAGCTGTATCCTGCTCCCTTATTCCCTCCCAATCCCACCCTCCTTCCCTCATCTCCTCCCTGCCCCTTTCCAAGTCCACTGATAGGGGGATAGGG
Source organism: Meriones unguiculatus (assembly GCF_030254825.1). Classification (NCBI taxonomy): domain Eukaryota; kingdom Metazoa; phylum Chordata; class Mammalia; order Rodentia; family Muridae; genus Meriones; species Meriones unguiculatus. Next base: position 90,432,961 of record NC_083354.1, on the reverse strand, counting down.
GAGGACCTCCTCCCCTTTCATCTGACCCTGTTTTATCAGGTATCTTCCGGAGTGGCTGCAAAGTCCTCCTCTGTGGCCTAACAGGACTGCTCCTCCCTTGGGGGGTGGGGAGGGCAAGGAGCCAGCCATTGAGTTCCTGTTAGAAATAGTTCCAGTTCCCCTCACTTTGGGAAACCAATTGGTTACTGAGCTACCACGGGCTACATCTGAGCAGAGGTTCTAGGTTATATCCACACATAGTCCTTGGTTGAGTGTCAGTCTCAGAAAAGACCCTGTGCCCGGCTCCTTGTGGAGCTCCTATCCTTTCCACATCACAATAACTCCCTTCTTTCATATGATTCCCTGTACTCTGCCGAAGGTTTGGTTATGAGTCTTAGTATCTGCTTTGAAACACTGCTAGGTAGAGTCTTTCAGATGCCTTCTGTGGTAGTCTCCTGTCATACATTCAATGCACATCCCATTTGTCTTTCTAAATGAGGATTGGTCATCTCACCCTGTGTCTGCTTTCTTGATTATCTTTTTTAGGTATATAGATTTCATTATGTTTATCAAATCTTATAGGTCTATATAAGCGAGTATATACCCTGTTTGTCTTTCTCCTTCTGGGATACCTCACTCAGAATGATCTTTTCTAGATCCCACCATTTGCCTGCAAATTTCATGATTTCCTCCTTTTTGATTGCTGAGTAGCATTCCATTGTGTAAAAATAGCACTATTTCTGTATCCATTCCTCCATTGATGGACATCTGGGTTGTTTGCAGATACTGGCTATTACAAATAAAGCTGCTATAAACATGGTTGAGCAAATGTCCTTGTTGTGTACTTGAGCAAATTTTGGGTATATACCTAACAGTGGTATAACTGGGTCTTGAGGAAGCACTGTTCTTAATTGTCTGAGAAAGCGCCAGATAGACTTCCAAACTGGTTGTTCCAGTTTACATTCCCACCAGCAGTGGAGGAGGGTTCCCCTTTCTCCACTACTTCTCAAGTGTTGACACTTGCGTTTTTCATCTTGGCCATTCTGATGGGTGTAAGTTGAAATCTCAGGGTCGTTTTGATTTGCATTTCCCTAATGGCTAATGAGGTTGAGCATTTCTTTAAGTGTTTTTCTGCCATTTGATATTCCTCTATTGAGAATTCTCTTTTTAGCTCTGTTCCCATTTTTTAATTAGATTACTTGGTTTGTTGCTTTTCAGCTTCTTTAGTTCTTTGTATATATTGGATATTAGCCCTCTGTCAGATAGAGGGTTGGTGAAGATTCTTTTCCAATCTGTAGACAGTCGTTTTGTTTCGATGACAGTGTCCTTTGCTTTACAGAAGCTTTTCAGTTTCATGAGGTCCAATTTATTGATTGGTGCTCTTAGAGCCTGTGCTGTTGGTGTTCTGTTCAGGAAGTTGTCTCCTGTGCCAATGAGTTCAAGGTTCTTCCCCACTTTTTCTTCTAACAGATTTAGAGTATCTGGTTTTATGTTGAGGTCTTTGATCCACTTGGACTTTAGTTTTGTGCAGGGTGATAAATATGGATCTATTTTCATTTTTCTGCATGTAGACATCCAGTTGGATCAGCACCATTTCTTGAAGATGCTGTCTTTTTTCCATTGAATGGTTTTAGCTTCTTTGTCAAAGATAGAGTATTCATAGCTGTGTGGGTTTATTTCTGGGTCTTCTATTCGGTTCCATTGATTCTCCTTTCTAACAACTGAAATTTTATCTCAACCTCAATACAATGTTTTTAAAATCCATACGTGTTTGAACAAATTTCTTTTCTGTAAGAACTATAATATATGATGACAACTGTGCTATTGAAAGTATTCTTATGAGTATCAAAATAATAAATACATTAAAAAGATACAATTAGATTACAATTAGATTAAGGAGAAGAGAATTCATAGAAGTGAGAATGCTTTGCTTTTACTGTGTTTAAGGTGTTAGAGGAACTGTGACAGTTTAGAATTTATTTCCCAAGGCCACGTAGGGAGAAGAAGATCAGAAAAGCTTGACCCCACTGGTGGTTAAATTTCCAGATCAGGACTTGCCCTGAAAGGCTATCTCCTATTTGCAATTACTAAAGGAAGGAATGATAAGGCTTCCTCACCTTCCTATGTAGTACATATTGTTGTTTTCTGAACAAAAAAAGAGAAGGGAGAGAATTTCTCGTGAAGCTGTAATGTTTAGCTAGGCAGTGTGTGAACGTGTACCCCAAAACTTCTCTCACAAGAATGGTTAAACACATACCTCAAGACACTCATTTACAAGTGTCTCTGTGTGTTATTTTCTGGAAATGCAAACTCAGGTGTCTTCTGGAACAAAAAATCTTGTCTGAAGACAACATGACTTTTAAAGCATCAGAACCTCAAAGTAGGGTGCATCTCTAAATTTGGAGTTGGCAGAAAGAAGAATTCTACAAGTAAAGCTATATATTATTTTATGTATTGTGTTCTTCAAACTGTTATTTTGCTATGGTTACTCTATTAAGAAAGTCAGACAAGTTCCTCCAGAGAGTGAGACTCCAACCAAGGATGATGCATGGAGAAGACCTAAAACTCCTGCTCAGATGTAGTCCCTTGGCATCTCAGTCTCCATGTGGGTTTCCCTAGTAAGGGGAGCAGGGGAAGTCTCTGACATGAACTCTCATACCTGCTCTTTGATCACATCCCCTGGGGGGTGCAGCCTATTCGAGCCACAGAGGAAGACAATGCAGACAGTCCTGATTGGCTAGGGTCAGATAGAAGAGAGTATTAGTGGACTAGTGGGAGAAGAGGCAGGGAAGGTGGGATTGGGAGGAGATAAGGGAGGGGGCCACAGCAGGTACACCAAGTGAATATATTGTAAGAAATAATGATAATTAATAAGAAGAAAAAAACAACAAAAAATAAAAGAGAAATTTAGACAAACTAGAAATTATATTCAAGCAGCATGAAACTAGAAAAGGCACTGAGAAATTTTAGAAAGTGTCCAAAGGATTTCTAGAAATTATATTAATGGGACAATTGATATAAATGGAATGATTGTATCATAGTATATCACGGTTCTCAGATGCTAGGCAACACAGCATAAAGAATGAGAACACAGCATAGAAAAAATAAAGATAGACTATGTGGGAGACAGAATGATAGAATAGGAACACAAAGGGATATTATCTATCAGAATTTTAGAGGAAATAAGAGTTTGGTACTTATATATGAAGTGAAAATAACTCAGTGTAATCTACATTTAAAATGGCAAAGAATGTAGTAATCAGACTTTACTTAATATGTAAAGATCATGCTATAGATCATGAAAGACACAGAGATGTTGAAAGAAATTATGAATAATAAATAAACTCCCAAGAAGCAAATTAGACAAATAATATCTTTTTTCATTAATTACAGTTTGTTTACTCTGCATCTCAGCAGTAGCCACTATCTGTCCACTCCCTCTCTCTTCTCTTCCCACATCCCTTCACCCAGTCCATGGACAGGGGAGGTCCTCCTCCCCTTCCATCTGATCCTAGTATATCAGATCTCATCAGGACTGGTTGAGTTGTCTTCCTCTGTGGCTTGGTAAGGCTGCTCTTCTGTCAGGGGGAGGTGATCAAAGAGCAGGTTACTGAGTTCATGTCAAAGACAGTCCCTGTTCCCCTTACTAGGGAACCCACTTGGATACTGAACTGCCATGGGCTACACCTCTCCAGAGGTTCTAGGTTATCTGCATGAATTGTCCTTGGTTGGAGTATCAGTCTCAGAAAAGACAGCTCATCCCAGATTTTTTTTTTCTCTCCTTGTGGAGCTCCTGTCCCTTCCAGGTTTTTCTATCTCCCCCCTCTTTCATAAGATTCCCTGCACTCTGCTCAAAGTTTGGTGATGAGTCTCAGGATCTGCTTTGATATAGTGCTGGATAGAGTTTTTCAGGGGCCCTCTGTGGTAAGCTCCTGTCTTATTCACTCTTTTCACCTTCTTCCGATATCTATCCCATTTACCTTTCTGAATGTGATTGAGCATCTTACCCATGGTCCTCCTTATTAGTTAGCTTCTTTAGGTGTACAGATTTTAGTATGTCTATCCTATATTATATGTCTAATATCCACTTATAAGTGAGTACATACCATCTGTGTCTTTCTGCTTCTGGGATACCTCACTCAGTATGATCTTTTCTAATTCCCACCATTTGCCTGCAAATTTCATGATTTCCTTGTTTTTATTTGCTGAGTAGTATTGCATTGTGTAAATGTTCTATAATTTCTGAATCCATTCCTCAGTTGAGGGACATCTGGGTTGTTTCCAGATTCTGGCTATCACAAATAAAGCTGCTATGAACATGGTTGAGCAAATGTCCTTGTTGTGTACTTGAGCATATTTTGGATATATGCCTAGGAGTGATATAGGTGGATCTATCCATAGTGGTATAGGTAGTGCTATTTCTAATTGTCTGAGAAAGCACCAGATTGATTTCCAAAGTGGTTGCACAAGTTTATATTCCCACCAGCAGTGGAGGAGTGTTCTCCTTTCTCCACAACCTCTCCAGCATGTCTTGTCACTTGAGTTTTTGTTATTAGCCTTTCTGATGGGTATGAGGTGAAATCTCAGGGTTGTTTTGATTTGCATTTCTCTGATATCTAAAAGTATTGAGCACTTCTTTAAGAGTTTCTCTGCCATTCAATATTCCTCTATTGAGAATTTGCTGTTCAACTCTATTCCCCATTTTTCAATGGGATTACTTGATTTGTTATTTTTTACCTTGGTGAGATTTTTATGTATACTGGATATTAGTCCTCTGTCAGATATAAGGTTGGTGAAGATCCTTTCCCAGTCTTTAGCCTGTTGTTTTGTTCTGAAGATAGTGTCCATTGCTTTACTGAAGCTTTTCAGTTTCATGAGGTCCCATTTATTGATCATTGATCTTAGGGTCTGTGCTATTGTTATTCTCTTCAGGAAGTTGTCTCCTGTGCCAATGAGTTCAAGGCTCTTTTCCACTTTTTCTTCTAACAGGTGTAGTGTTTCTGGCTTTATATTGAAGTCTTTGATCTACTTGGACTTACTTTTGTGCTTGATGATAAGTATGGGAATATTTGCATTTTTCTACATGTACACATCCAGTTAGACCATTTGTTGTTAGACCATTTGTTGAAGATGCTGTCTTTTTTCCATTGTATGTTTTTGGTGTCTTTGTAAAAAATCAGGTGCCCATAAGAGTGTGGGTTTATTTCTGGGTCTTCTATTAGATTCTATTGATCCACCAGCCTGTTTCTATACCAGTACCATGCAGTTTTTATTACTGTTTCTCTATAGTACAGCTTGAGATCAGAGATGGAAATACCTCCACAAGATCTTATGTTGTAGAGGATTGTTTTTAGCGATTCTGGATTTCTTGTATTCCATATGAAGTTGAGAATTTTTCTTTCAAGTTCTGTAAAGAATTGTGTTGGTAATTTGATGTGAATTGAGTTGAATCTGTAGATTGCTTTTGGTAAGATGGCCATTTTTACTATGCTTATCCTGCCACACCTTGAGCATGGGAGATTTTTCCATCTTCTGATACTTCTTCTTTTTCTTTCTTCAGAGATTTGAAAGTTTTTTTTTCCATAAAAGTCATGACTTTCTTGTTTAAAATAACAAAAAGGTACTTTATGTCCTTTGTGGCTATTATGAAGGGTGTTGTTTCCCTAATTTCTTTCTCAGCCATTTTGTCTTTCATACAGAAGAGGGCTACTGATTTTTGTTTTTTGCGTTAATTTTGTATTCAGCCACTTTGGTGAAGGTGTTTATCAGCTGTAGTAGTTCCCTGGTAGAATTTTTGGGGTCACTTGGGTATACTATCATATCATCTACAAATAGTGATACCTTGACTTGTTCAGTTCCAATTTGTATCTTCTTGATCTCCTTTCATTGTCTTATTGCTCTAACAAGGCCTTCAAGAACTATGTTGAAGAGTTATGGAGAGAGTGGGCAGCCTTGCCTTGTCCCTGATTTCAGTAGGATTGGTTTAATTTTCTCTCCATTTAGTTTGATGTTGGCTGTAGGCTTGCTGTATATTGCCTTTACTATGTTGGGGTAAGTGCCTTGTATCCCTGATCTCTCTGAGACTTTAAACATGAATGGGTGTTGAATTTTATCAAATGCTTTTTGAGCCTTTAAGAAGATTATCATGTGTTTTTTTTTTTCTTTCGGTTTGTGTATATGGTGGATTATATTTATGGATTTCTGTATATTGAACCACTCCTACATACCTGGGATGAAGCCTATTTGGTCAGAGTGGATGATATTTTTTGATTTCTTGGATTCGGCTTGCGAGTATTTTGTTGAGTATTTTTGCATCAATGTTCATAAGGGAGATTGACCCGAAATTTTCTTTGATGGGTCTTCGTGAAGTTAAGGAACCAAGGTGACTGTGGCATTGGAAAACGAGTTTGGTAGTGTTCCTTTTGTTTCTATTTTGTGGAATAATCTGAAGAGTATTGGTATTAGCTCTTCTTTGAAGGCCTGGTAGAATTTTGTGCTGAAACTGTCAGGTTCTGGGCTTTTTTTTTTTTTTTTTTGGAAGGGATACTTTTGATGACTGATTCTATTTCCTTGAGGCATATAGGAGTATTCAATCCATTTACCTGCTCTTGATTTAATTTTGGTATATGTAATCTATCAAGAAATTTATCCATTTCAAAAATCTGTGCCCAGGGGTCTTTTCTGAGACTGATACTCCAACCAAGGACCATGCATGGAGATAAAATATAACCCCTGCACAGATATACCCCATGGCCAGCTCAGTGTCCAACTCAGTTTCCTAGTAAGGCTAACAGGGATTGTCTCTGACATTATCTCAGTGGCTGGCACTTTGATCACCTCCCTGTGAGGGGGAATTCACCCTTACCAGGCCATAGAGGAAGACAGTGTAGCCTGACCTGATGAGACCTGATTGGCTAAGATCAGTTGTAAGGGGAAGAGGACCTCCCCTATCAACGGACTGAGGGCAGGGCATGGGAGGAGTTCAGGAGGGAGGTTGAGATTTGGAGGGAATGACCAAGGGGACTACAGGTGGGATACAAAGTGAATAAACTGTAATTAATATAAAGAAATAAAGATTATAAAAAAAGAGCTGCTGGAGATATCAGTATCCCTAACATGAAAGTGTGCTACAGAGCTATAGTAAAAATAACCTGCTACTGTCACAAAACAGACACTTTGATGAATGGAATCATATTGAAGAACCAGGGACAAATCGTTATACAAATGGACATCTTATTTTTGGTAAAGAATTGATAATTGCACACTGTTAAAAAAAAAAAAAAGACAGTATTTTCAGCCAATGACCCTGGTCAAAATGATGTTTACCTGTAGAAGTATCAAAATACTTATCACTCTGTACAAAACTGCCACTCCTATTGGATTAAAGACATGGACATAAAGATAGATTCACTGAGCCTGATACAAGAGAAAGTAGGGAATAGCTTTGGACTCACTGGCACAAGAAAAAGTTTTCTGAACAGAACAGCACAGGCACTCAGATTAACAGTTAATTAGTAGACCCTTGTGAACTGAAAACTTCTCTATGGCAACAGATACAGTCATGTGAACCAAATACCTGCCTATAGAACGGAAGAATACTTTTACTAAATAGACATCAGATATTGGGCTAATCTTCAAAATATATTATGACTTCAAATGTATCATAGATAAACCTGCTATGAACATAGTTGAGCAAATGTCTTTGTATGGTGGAGCATCTTTTGGTATATGCCCAGGAGGAGTATAGTGTGATCTTGGGATGCACTATTCCCAATTTTCTGAGAAAGCACCAGTTTGATTTCCAAAGTGGTTGTACAAGTTTACAATGGAGGAGGATTCCCGTTTCTCCACATCCTCTCCAGCATGTGTTGTCACTCGAGGTTTTCATCTTAGCCATTCGGACGGGTATATGATGGAATCTCAGAATCATTTTGATTTGAATTTCCCTAATGACTAAGGCTGCTGAACATTTTACAGTGTTTTTCTGTTGTTCAATATTCCTCTGTTGAGAATTTTCTGTTTAGCTCTGTACCCCATTTTTTAAATTAGATTATTTAGTTTGTTCTTGCTTAATTTATTGAGGACCTAGATCTCCTGTTCAGAGGCAGCCCACTAGAAACTCAATCTCCATGTGGGTTTCCCAGTAAGGGGAGCAGGGGATGTCTCTGACATTAACTCTCATGCCTGTTCTTTGATCACCTCCCTCTAGTAGGGCAGTCTTGCCAGGTCATAGAGGATGAGGACCCAGGCAGCCCTGATGAAACCTGATAGGCTAGGGTCAGATGGGAGGGGTGGAGGACTTTCCCTTACAGTAGACTAGGGGAGGGAGATGGTGGAGGGAGAAGAGGAATAGAGGGTGAGACTGGCAGGAGATGAAGGATGGGTCTATACCAGAATATAAAGTGAATAAATTATTAAAAAAAATAAAAAGCTAAAAAGAATCCAAAAGCTCAGCACAGGGGTCTTTCCTGAGGCTGATACTCCAACCAAGGACTCTGCATGGAGATAACCTAAGACCCCTGCACAGATGTAGCCTATGGCAGTTCAGTTGCCAAGTGGGTTCCATTGTAATAGGAACAGGGACCGTCTCTGACATGAACTGACTGGGCCTGCTCTTTAATTACCTCCCCCTGAGGGGGAAGCAGCATTACCAAGCCTCAGAAGAAGAAAATGTAGCCACTCCTGATGAGATCTAATTGACTAGGATCAGAAGGAAGGAAAAGAAGTCCTCCCCTATCAGTGGACTTGGGGAGGGGCATAGATGCAGAGGGTGGAGAAAGGAAGGGATTGGGATAGGAGGAGGGAGGGAACCACAGGGGGATACAAAGTGAATAAATTGTAATTAATTAAGAATTTTAAAAAAAGAATTCAAAAGTAGATATTAGGAAAGCAATAACTCAATTAAAAATGGGGAACAGATCTAAACAGAAAGGGAAACTAAACTGAGAAACTCTTAAAGAAATGTTCCACATGTTCCACTTCCATTATTGGTGTTTCTTTTTCATTCTTAAGTTTAATTTTATTATTGTTATTGTTATGTACAAATTTTCAGTTTGTATCACAGTTGTAGCCCCCATCCTTCATCTCCTCCCAAGAGTCTCTCTCATTCCCCTAACCCTCTTCCCTAGTCTACCGGTAGAGAAATTCCTCCTCCCCTACTCTCTGCTCCCAGCCTATCAAGTCCCATCAGGACTGCCTACATCTTTTTCTTCTGTGGGCTGGCTAAGTCAGGTCAACGGACCATCGAGAAGTGATCAAGGAGCAGGCAACGAATTTCGTGTCAGAGACTTTCTCTTCTCTTCTTCCTAGGGAACCCACATGGAGACTGAGCTGTCTATGGGCTACATCTGTGTAGGGGCGGGGGGGGGGGAGATTTTGTGTCCTGTCTATATATGGTCTTTGGTTGATGCATAAGTCTCTACAGTCCCCCCTCCCAGACCCTACTTTTTTCTGCTCTATTGGTCTCCTTGTGTGGTTCCTGTTTCTTCCAGGTCCCTTTTATCCCCCTTCTTTTTCAACATCCTTATCTAGTAGAGAAATGTAACTCAAAAATACTTTGAGATTTCATCTTATATCTGTCAGAATGACTAGAATCAAACAAACAAGTGACTGTTCATGCTGGTGAGGATATGAAGTAAGGGGAACACTCATCTATTTCTGGTTTGAGCAAATACTTGGTTAGCCACTATGCAAATCACTGAGGTTGTTCTTCAGGAAGATGGAAAAATCAATCTACTTCAAGATCAAGCTATAACACCCTTGGGCATATATCTAGAGGATACTTCATCCTACCACAATGACACTTGCTCAACCATGTTTATTGCTGCTCTATTCATAATAGCTAGAAATTTGAAACAATATTGATAGCCCTCAACAGAAGAATGGATAAGGAAAATGTGGTACATTTACACATGGCTTATTACTCAGCTGTTAGAAATATGAAAGGATAAAATGTGTAGGTATATTGATGGAGCTAGAAAAATATCTCCCTGGGATGTCAGAGACCCAGAAAGACAACTATGGCACATGTTCACTTCTACAGGAATATTTGCAGTTATGCCATTGTTAACCAAAGTGTAACCCACATGTGATAGGTATAATAGAGGAATAGGGGGACGGATAGGTCTTTTTAGGAAAGGGAAACAGTATAGATAGTTATGGATGGGTTGAAGGCGAGATGGCTTGGGAGAATCAAGTAGGTAGGGGAAAGAGGGAAGAAAAAGGAGGAAATGTGGGAGGGAAAAATAAGGAACATTTGAGGGATAGTTTGGAATCCTAGTAAAGTAAAAGATTCCTGAAGTATAGACACACATGAAGGTGATGAAAATGAAACCATTATATAACAAGGGAAACAGAGCCTCAACTGGCCATCTATTTTCTCCAAATCAAGTTTTATGTACTGGAATTGGTTTATATCTAATTGAATTGCTAGTCAAAAGGGTTCCATGATAATCTCTCAACAACCCAGGCTGTTGTTCTATACAAACTGATGGCCAGGCTCACTTGCTGAAGACAACACCTCTGCAACACATTAAACATAAGAAGTTGAGCTGGTGTCTTCATAGAAATGTCACCTACAGTTTATCTTCTTTCATACAGGAAACTACGTTGTGTGCTATCAAAAGAGAAACATTAACACCAACCCACCCACAAACTCTCTGTTCTACAATAATATCCTGACTTTTTTTATGCAATGACAATGGCATAAAGTTTCCTTGAGTGACCAACCAAAATATGATATGATGGGGCTGGAGAGATGGCTCAGCAGTTAAAGGAACTTTGAGAGAGCTTTTCCAGAGGACCTAGGTTCAGTTCCCAGCACCCACATGGCAACTCACAGATATCTGCAATTCGTGTTCCAGGGGATCCAACAGACTGACATAGACATACATGTAGGCAAACACCAATGTATGTAAAATAAAAATAAAAAAAATCTGATTTGACTCAAGGCCCACTTCAGGAATTAAAACCTGTACCTACCACTGCTTGGGTGACCAAAAACCTGAAACTAGATATCCCAGGGACCCAGGGTAAGAACAAGTATTATCTTACCCTATTATTATTATCATCATTATTATTTTTAAATGTGTGGCATTGAAATGACCCCTAATGACACCTGGTTGGGGGTCACCACAATGTGAGACACTGTATTGAAGGGTTGGAGCAATAGGAAGATTGACAAACACTTGAAGCTCAAAATCTGGGAAGAATCAAAGGTGAGACGGAAATCTTGTGATGTTGGAAAATATGTAAAATATATAAGAGATTTTTGAATAAGTAAAAAGAATAGTTCCAGTAAATGCTTCCAACAATTGGGTTGTTAAAATGTCTTCTGCTATGATCTACAGCTCTATAGAACAAAGGAGCATGTTGAGCTGAGGACAATAGATCAACTAACATCTAAGTAATGAGGCCATGTGTGGTTGGGAAGAAAAATCATTAAATGCCAACTAGCGTCAGGTAAAATTTTATTCGAGAGAGAGAGAGAGAAAACATGAGCGCTGTATGTACCGCTGAATGAGAGGACAAACTAGGTAATAGAAGGATAAGAAAGGACATAGGGACGGAGACTTCCAGGAATGTTGGACAGATGAATTATTTTTTTAGTGTTTTTTTTTAATTTTTAATTATACTTTATTTACTTTGTATCCCCCGTCTAGTTCCCTCCGTCCTCCCCTCCAATCCCTCCCTTCCTCCTCCTTTTCCACACACTCCCCTCCCCAAGTCCACTGGTAGGGGAGGGTTTCTTTTTCTTCCTTCTGATCCTAGTCTGTTAGGTCTCATCAGGAGTGGCTGCATTGTCTTCCTCTGTGGCCTGGTAAGGCTGCTCTCCCGTCAGGGGGAGGTGATCAAAGAGCAGACCAATCAGTTCATGTCAGAAGCAGTCCCTGTTCCCATTACTATGGAACTCACTTGGATACTGAACTGCCATGGGCTACATCTGTGCAGGGGTTCTAGGCTATCTCCATGCATGGTACTTGGTTGGAGTATGAGTCTCAGGAAAGACCCCTGTGCTCAAAGTTTTAGTTCTGTTGCTCTCCTTGTGGACCTCCTGTCCTCTCCAGCTCTATTATTTCCCACTTCTTTCATAAGATTCCCTGCATTCTGCCCAAAGTTTGGCCATAAATCTCAACATCTGCTTTGATAGTCTGCAGGGCAGAGCCTTTCAGAGGCCCTCTGTGGGAGGTCAACAGGCTCTAAGAGCAACAATCAATTAAATGGGACCTCCTGAAACTGAAAAGCTTCTGTAAAGCAAAGGACACCTTCCTCAAACCAAAAGACTGCCTACAGATTGGGAAAGAATCTTCACCAACCCTTTTTCTGACAGAGGGCTAATATCCAGTATATATAAAGAACTAAAGAAGTTGAAAAGCAACATAACAAGTAATCCAATTAAAAAATGGGGAACAGAGCTAAACAGAGAATTCTTGATAGAGGAATATCAAAAGGCAGAGAAACACTTAAAAAAATGCTCAATGTCAGTAGCCATCAGGGAGATGCAAATCAAAGTGACCCTGAGATTTCACCTTACACCCATCAGAATGGCCAAGATCATAACCTCAAGTGACAACACCTGCTGGAGAGGTTGTGGAGACAGGGGAAGCCTCCTCCACTGAACTGACTATTTTGAAACAGAAAGTAAACCATGTACTTGCAGACTTCTAAGTATTAGGATCAGTTTACTTTAGAATGTTTTGAATTATAAGCATAGAGTTGTACTAACATTTATTTCCTAGGCAAAATACCATATGTTGGAGTACTTCTCAGTACTGTTGGCTGTTTAACAAAAGCATTTTGTTTCCACCAGTTACTGATTTTTAATAATCAAATTTATTGATTGATTGATTGATTAGCCAGAGGGGTAATCAGTTATATCAATTAAATCTTTATATGTATCAGTCCATCTAGAATTTCAGAATGAAATAATATTTCAGATAAATTAAGAATTACAGAAAGACAGTAGGGGTCTGACCTATGTTTATTCTTCATTTTAATTTTGAGAGTAGAAATTTATTCATTTTATATTAATATTTAATTATCAACATTTTAATAGAAAAAGATAATGATAGGTTTATCTATTTAATTATGTTTAATGGATCATTTTAGATGAAAAACCCATAAAGAGTTTACTTCATGGGAAATTGGCTGAATTTTACTCAAACACAATTTCCATGGGAATGCTTAGATAATTGTCTAGGAGTTAATGTTTTAAGTATTTTGATGGAATGATGGATTATTGTTGGTAATAATGAATACTTTATAAAGCCTCACTGTAGCAACCACTAATTAGCTTCATTATGGCTTAGAGTTAATTCTTACGAATAACTTATGTAAATGGTGAAACTCACATAGCTTTACCAAATTTCATGACAATGGGATTTTGAGCATAATAGGCACGGAAAATTTCTGAAAGCAGACACGTTTCTTTTTTTGCTTTTTGAAAATGAAACAATCCAAACACTAGAATTTATTTAGCTGTGTAGTTTTATCCTTTGCCAATGGTTTGAAAGTATAAATGGAGAAAAGCAGACTAAAAAGACCTTCTCTATTGATTTGCATGTGAAGAACAAAGAAATAAATGAAAACGTGACTATTGTCTTTATCTTCACTGGGATCCTGCACACAGTGCGTCTGTAATCTTTCCTTGCAATGAAACTTAATAGCTTCCTTTGAGATATTAATGGAAATTGTCACAGACAAGTGAGATATTACTGCATCTAATGAACTAAAAAGTAAGACTAAAAGAAAAGGAACAATAAGTAAAATCTGCACAAATAGAAATAATTTAACTAGTTTCTAAAATTTAACCCTGTGTTTGACTCTGCTATAAAATCTGATGACAGAATTGCATTCAGCTTCAGCTTTTCTCAAATATCTTTCGGTGCATATATAATTGGCGGTGTTTAACCAACATTTAAAAATCCTCTTGATTTTAGTTTACACAGTATACAAAAGAAGAAATATTATATGGTGTAAAGGGGCAGTTAGGGTTTTTGTTTGTTATGGCAAACAAAAGGACAATTTCCATGAAAGAAACTCAAGTATTCAGGTGAAATAATGGATAATATTAAAAGCAACAATATAATAATTACAATAGAGGTAACTTCAAGTTTAACAATTGGATAGAAAGTGTCATGTTTCAATTAGAGTTTTAGAGCTATTCAGCTATCTGCTGTGCCTTTATCAGTGTTCATCTTGGAAGAGTTGATGCTTCAATAGCACGATTTCACAAATATACACTCACTGCCGTGTTTCTTGAAAGCAGAGTAGTGAGTGGGTGCCATTCAAGTAGCAGTGTATTGCCATCTAATTAAATGAGGGATGTACAATTGAGCTGTCAGGTACAGAATTATGAGGGTAGTACGTAAGTTATGATGGCAACCAGACTTTTTTTTTTTAAGGGCACTCCCTGAGGAACAAATTGTAAATAACGTCATCTAAACTTCCTGACAACGAGATGCATGCCAGGTTTCTGCCAGGATAGCAGTTGATGCCTAATTGAGCCTAGGATTGTTAAAACGTCTCCTTTTTATAGTCCTGAATAATGTAGAGCTAATGAACAGATTCAATTTTAGATCTGAAGTATCAGCCTCCTTAACAAGGATTCTTTTATAATTTCGTTTACAAAAAAAAAAAAGAAAAGAAAATAGAAAAGAAAGAAAGAAAAAAAAAGAAAGAGAAGAAAAGAAAAACATGGAGGCTATTCTTAGTACAATTAGCATAACCCCTGTGAACATATAGATGCAAAATGTTCATTAAAATTCACATGTAAATTTTTCACAGCACATATACAGCCATTTTAATAAGATATAACTGCTGGATTGATTGGCCCCGAAAACTACTAAACTACTTTCCACTTTAATCACATATTTTGGTTCAGGAGTCGGTGGGGGGGGGGGGGCGGTCGTATGGGGAGGAAGAAAAGAAAAGAAAAACTCAAACCAACATTTTATCCATTGTTGTTTTCTTTCTTTCTTCTCTGACTTTCAGACACATAGAAGATTTCAAAAATTTTAGACAGTTAATACTTATCCCATGCTTAAGAAGAAATACTTATTTTTCGCCCCTGACTGTGGATGTTACAAACAGATTAGCAGCCACTCTCTTTAGACTGTCAAGGCTGAGATGTCCCCAGCTATTAAACTTCTGTTGTAAGAAGCTCCTTTGACATTCCTGTGAAAAGGACACCAAGCCTGCCAGTGTGCACTGCCTTTCCTAGGGTGATCCAGTCCTGTATATTTTATTGGCTGGTGCCACTCAGTGTAGACACAGTAATTCTACTACATAATTCTGAATCCCTCCTGCTTAAAAAACAATAGAAACTGGGCTATACTCATAATAATAATTTGATTTGCCTTCTGCAGAAATACTTTATTATAGAAAACATGCAATAAAGTGACCAAGTTTAAGCTCTTTTTATTAATCAACTATGGATAAATATTATGCTGCCTCAGTACCACCCCACTGAGTAAATTAGAACTGTTAAAGTGTAATTTCTAAGAAAGTTATACAGAGTAACCAACAGGATACCGACCTATGGCTATTCTCAACTTTACTATTCGTGCATATATTTTTAAGGCAAGATCCCAGGTGAGCCTTAACCTCATAGCAGTTTTTATGTCTCACCCTCTGAATCAAAAGATAAAACTATGTTTTGCAGTTTGAATACCCAACTTCCACATGACCTCAGTCTGTGGGAAAATATATAATAAATTTTCTAATCAACTATCCATGAAATAATTATTTTCGTGTGCTTTTTATGATTGGCACCGTGTTAAGATTTTTGACCTAGAACGGTGAGAAAGTAATAAACAAATTATATGTAGTGTATAGAAAACGAATGAGTTCTGGGATGAACAAAAAAATATGGCATCAGGTCGGGCTATGATACTGATGAAATTCAACAGCTCATGCAGCTGAAGAAACAAAACTGGAAATTTAGATTCACATAGATTCTGTTAAATTCTGCATTTAGTAAAAATAGTCATATAGATGTGCATTATTTAGTTGAATTTTTTATGCCAAATGTAATGTTTTATTTCCAAGTAGTCTTTCAAACTTTCACATGTACAAAGTATTTAAACCACTATCCAAAGTTTCCAATTCTGAGGTTACTGATATTGTGTTGTAAAGTTAGCCGAAGTCATTCTATACCTTCTATTAGAAAAATCCTTTGGAAAACAAGTCAAACATTGATATTTGTTTATTATTCTGAGTTACAAGGTTCCCTACATGTCCTTTGGTTCTTTTAGTCTGGGATACAATACAATAAGAAGAGAGGCTGGAGAAAGAGAAAGATTATTTTTTGATGACTAACTGTATCCTTTAAAATATTTTAATCTAGTTAAAATGCTATGCTAGTCTCCATAAACAAAACTTTCTATTTAATATTGTCTTCACAAAAAAAAACTTTGAGGAAATAAATTTCACTTTAAATTTGATTCATTGTGAGCAGAAAAGGCTAGCTTCATGAACTTTAAGGTTCCAGGATAACTGCGAATCAATTAGAACTGGGTGACTTTGCTTTTGTAAATGGCTTCCAAGGTGAAATTCAGAGAACATAGATCAACCAACCACATGCTCCTGTGAAAGCTGCTTAACTCTGTCAATTGTAAATTTGGCCCCACGGAGAAAACAGATAGTGGAACAACCAAGCTCACTCTTCTAGGATATAGAGATTGCTTTATAAATTAACTATCCATTCTCTGGATTTTATATGATGTTTCTTTTAAGAGTAAATGACTTCTTAACAGTCTTGTCAACATTTTTCATATATGTGATAACCAATATTTATCTTTTAAATAAGATATGCCTTTAAAGATATTTATACTTATTTACTTATTCCTTTTGTTTTTGTAACAGTCAATTATTTCTTGGTAGTACATTTCTTTTTATTGGTTTATATTCATTGCTTATGGTGCTGGGCTCCATAAGGATATTTTTATATAGTTTATAAAGCACTTTGAATATATAACTTCTGTGCCCTTTTTGCATTACTATCTTACAATCTATCCCCATAGATATTTTTCCTCTACTGTCTTGTCATATGTACAGATACTGCCAATTTTGTCAAATTATTAAAAAGGGAGGAATACATGCAGATTTACTGGTTGCAAAGATCAGGCTGTTCTAGGAATCTAAGAAAGACATCTTGGAGGATGGTCTGCTGTGTCATAGAATGAAGAGGAAGCATCTTTAAGCAGAGTGAGTGCTGGTGTGGGACAGGATCTGGCAGTGTCAGAGGCAAAAGCACTTGTAATTCTAAGAGTATCAACTATGAAATGAATGGAAGTTGAAGCTAGGGAGCTAAACAGAGTCCAGTCAGGTGAGAAGCGTCCTCAGCTCTCTTATGGAATCCAGAAGGAATGTTGCTGGGAGTGAAGACATTAATTATGGTCTTGGTACGAATAAAGGATCATCATGTTTGTAGTTCTAGTTTGTGACTATAACTGTCATGTATTACTGTGCTGAGGAAGGAGGAGAAAGAGATTCTAGGTCCTGGTTCCCCATATATTTTTATTGAAATAGGAAAATAAAAAGCAATATTTATTCTACAGTATTGGCAAATATTATAACAATGGATATAAATGTAGAAAATGTTCTCTGAGTGACGATGAATAAAACTAGGATATTGACTTTAAAAAGAAGAAAGAAAAATATAATTACCAAAGAATGGAGAAATACTAAAATGTTTTTTATATTGATATTCAAAGTATTCTTGTTTGTTAAATATTAATTTATATTCTTGGCTGTCATATATTCAACATTAGCAGTCTTCTCAAAGAGTCATAGCTTGACATCCATTTTTTAGAATTACACACATCAAAATTCCAAATTACTCATCAGACTAGTATAGGCAGCAACAGAACTTCTTTACACAATGCACAGCAAAGGTTTTATTAAGAAGTTATCAATTAGTTGACATTACCACCTCAGTTCAAATAAAAATTTCAAGTAGTAGACATTTTAAAAATTCTGCTTTTATTTCAGGGGAAATGATGCATTTTTTTTAAAAAAAAGTTTTGTTTATTTCTTTATTTCAATTTATTCAGTTTGTATCCCCACTGTAGCCCCCTCCCTCATCTCCTCCTACTTCTACTCACATTCCCTCTTCTTTCCCTATGCCCATTCCTTAGTCCCCTGATAGGGGAGGACCTTCCCCCCTTCCATCTGACCCTAGCCTACCAGGTCTCATCAAGGCTGGCTGCATCATCTTTCTTCTTCTTCTTTTAATTAATTTATTTTTCATTGATTAGAGTTTGTTCACTCTGTATCCCAGCTGTAACTCTCTCCTTCTCCCCCTTCCAATCTCACCCTCCCCCCTTTCTTCTCCTCCTTTGCCCTTCCCCCAGTCCACTGATAGGCAAGGTGCTCCTCCCCTTCTATCTGATCCTAGCCTATCAGGTCTCACCAGGACAGGCTTCATTGTCTTCCTCTGTGACCTGATATGATTGCTTCCCCATCAGGGGGAGGTGATCAAAGAACCAACCATTGAGTTAATGTCAGAGACAGTCCCTATTCCCAAACTCAGAATTGCTAAAAAATGATCCCTTACAACAGATTGTCTGGCTGTATCTCCATTCCTGATCTCAAGCTGTACTACAGAGCAATAATAATAAAAATGGAATGGTACTGGCATAGAAACAGGCTGGTGGATCAATGGAATCAAATAGAAGACCCAGAAATAAACCCACACACTTATGGACACCTGATCTTTGACAAAGACGCCAAAACCAATGGAAAAAAGATAGCATCTTCAACAAATGGTGCTGGTCTAACTGGATGTCTACATGCAGAAAATGCAAATAGATCAATGTTTATCACCGTGCACAAAACTAAAGTCCAAGTGGATCAAAGACCTCAACATAAAACCAGACACAGTAAACCTGTTAGAAGAAAAAGTGGGGAAGAACCTTGAACTCATTGGCATAGGAGACAACTTCCTGAACAGAACACCAACAGCACAGGCTCTAAGATCAACAATCAATAAATGGGACCTTATGAAACTGAAAAGCTTCTGTAAAGCAATGTACACTGTCATCAGAACAAAATGACAGGGTACAGATTGGGAAAGATCTTCATCAACCCTATATCTGACAGAAAGCTAATATCCAGAATATGTAAAGAACTGAAGAAGTTAAAAAGCTTCAAATCAAGTAATCCAATGTCTTATTTCAGTATGGTATTCTCTCAATACATGTTCAGTACACTTTAAAGAGTTTATTAATTTAAGTATATTTGATTAGTTAGAAGCACTTGATGTTATACAAGTAACTTTTTTTTTTCTTAAAAGATTAAGAGGAAAATGTAATCATGGAAACATGGTTGTTTTTTTTTTTGGCATCCCCCTTCAAACATGATATTTTCGTTAATTATTTTGGAATTTCACAGAGTACATCCTGACTTGAATTCCCCATCACTTTGCATTCTTCCCAGGACCACCCTCCCACCCTTGTGCCCTAACCCACCCTCCCCCAACCCCAAAATAAAAGAAAACAGCAAGACAAACTTGGGTTGTTCATATACTCATTGGAATATGGTCAAACTCACAGTGGTTAGCTCCTTAAAGAGAAATAAGTCCTACCCCACCCCCACCTCTAACCCCTGGAAATATAACAGAGAATAATTCATGTGAGACTATAAAAATCAGGTTTCTTCTTTTCTAGCAGGAAGAGGGATTAAGTATGAGCATGTCTTTTCAGCCTAGGAAGCTATGTGGTCATGAAGACATATATTTCTAGCTGTGTAGCTTGGCTCTGAGTTCAGGAGAACATTAAGCATATGTCATCGTCCTGGGCATTTTCATTTAGAAAAATATGTAAGTGTCCTGTAAAAGCTTTCAGAATGAGTCTTATGGTAGTAAATCAGGTTTACCTGAGCTTGCATTGTAACAGTTTAATCCCTGAAAGTGATACTCTATTTGTTTTGTGATATTTGACTCTCTGTTAAATACTTTTAAATGGAGGTTCTTGTCGCTGTGTGTGATATAAAGGTGCTTAATAGATAAGAGGATCCACTTGTCATCAATATATTTAGGGGTCTTAAAATACTTTCTGAATGGAGTCACTTTGAAGATTAATCTGTTCATGGCTCAACTCTGGGAGAGCAAGAGTCGGACAATTACAAATTATCATGCAGAACGTACATTTCTCTTTGCTCTAACTCAAGTGTGAGATGGGCATGAAAACATAGTCAGAAGGAACAAAAAGAGAAGGTAGACATATTGTGCCCTGTTACTTTTTAGGTGATTTTATAAGTAACTCCTCATTAGATTTTCCAGAAACCCTCTTTAGAAGATCATATTCACTCAAGATTCCCTTATCATATGCATGTTTTAGAGGTAAAGGAATGATAACTTAAGGTCTGAAGGAATAATAAAGGGTTTTCTTTCTTCCTTTTTAAAAATGCACTCATTTATTAACTTTACATTTCTATTGCAGCCACCTCCCTTCTCTTCTCCCAGTTCTACCCTCTTCCCTTTTCTCCCTTCCCCTGCTTTTCAGAAAAAGGCAAGCTCCCCATTACCAACCTGCCCAAACACATCAAGTCACACCAGGACTAAGCTTACCCTCTTCCATTGAAACCCAATAAGGCAGCCCAGCCAAGGGGAAAGTGATCTAAAAGCAGGCAACAGAGTCCATGTCAGAGATAGCCCCCACTCCACTTGCTAGGGAACCCACATGAAGATCAAGATGCCCATCACTTTACATATGTGTAGGGGGCCTTTGTCCAGTCCATACGTGCTCTTTGATTGGTGGATCAGTGGATCAGTCTCTGCGATCCAGCATGGTCCTCGATTAGTTGACTCTGTTGGTCTTCTTGTGAAGATCTTCTGGGTCCCCTAACCTTCCCC
This sequence comes from Meriones unguiculatus, assembly GCF_030254825.1. Lineage (NCBI taxonomy): Eukaryota > Metazoa > Chordata > Mammalia > Rodentia > Muridae > Meriones > Meriones unguiculatus. The sequence goes on along the minus strand of NC_083354.1, from coordinate 90,412,128 downwards.
CAATTCTTCCACAAGACTCCCCAAGCTCCGCCTAATGTTTCACTGTGAGTCTCTGCATGTGTTTTGATCAGCTGCTGGGTGAAGCCTCTCAGATGGCAGTCATGCTATTCTTCTGTCTGAAAGCATAGCAGAGCATCATTAATAACATTAGGGGTTGGCTCTCTCCTATAGGGTGGGTCTCATTATTTGGCCCTTTCCTTAATCTCTGCTTCATCTTTATTCCTATGCACCTCGTAGGCAGGGTAAATTTTGGGTTAAACATTTTGTGTGTGGGTTAGGTGTCCTCCTCTCTCCACAGGAAGTCCCATCTGGCTACAGGAGGTGGCCACTTTAGTCTTCATATCCACTTCTGCTCGGAGTCTCAGATAGAGTCACTGCCACATTCTCTCAGGTGCCTACCATGCCCAGGTCTCCAGCTTGAATCAGAGATAACCTCCATTTATTCTTCTTCTATAGACTAGAAACGGGGCTGGAGCAAAAGCTCAGAACTTAGGAGCACATACTGTTTTTGCTGAGGCATTGTATTTGGTTCCTATCATTTATAGTGGAGAGCTCACACCTATCAGTAGATCTGGCTTCAGGGTATTCAAAGCCTTCTTCTGTTGTCTTCACATACATACACACACAGAGAGACACACACACACACACACTTAAAACTCCAACTTAAATCTTTGAAAAACAAGAATAGAAAAAAAAAAAGACCAAGCACATTAATAAACTGGATATGATTATCCCGTATGATAAAGTTAAAAAAATAACCCTGCAACTAAAAGAAACACATTCATACTATCAAGAAGGTTATGAGAGATAATCTAGTAGCTAAGAAAATAAGATGATATTTGGCATCATGATGAAAATAAAGCTGGACTTTTGAAAGTAGAAGTGGAAGGATGAGTAAGGATATTAATTATTTGAAAATTCATGGAGGCAAGCAATGCATTTAATCATATCCACCCTCCCTTACTTCCTCCTTCTAACTCACCTTGATTTTCATCCCCAATGTACGTTCCTACCATCTTCATATATTCTTTTTTAAATTTTTATTAATTACACTTTATTCACTTTGTATCCCCAGTATAGCTCCCTGCCTACTCCCCTCCCAATCCCTCCCTTTCTCCTCCTTCTCCACCCATGCCTCTCCCCAAGTCCACTGATAGGGGAGGTTTTCTTTTCCTTCCTTCTGATCCTAGTTTATTAGGTCTCATCAGGAGTGACTGCATTGTCTTCCTCTGTGGCCTGGTAAGGTTGCTCCCCCTCAGTCAGGGGGAGGTGATTTTTAAAAAGGAAAACAAAAGTATATATATATATATATATATATATATATATATATATATATATATACTATTGTATTAGTCAGGGTGGTCTAGAGTAGAGGAGGGAGGGGGCTGCAATAAGGATGTAAAGTTCTCTCTATGTTTGGGGGATGTATTAGAATGGTTTATAGGCTGTGGTGTAGCCACTTCGACTGTGTCTGCCTAAGAAAGGAAGGTCAAAGAATCCAGTAATTATTTAATACACAAAGCTGGATGTTTCAGCTCTTCTTAAGTAAATACTGGAATCCCAAAATGTATGTTCTAATGCCAGTGAATTTATGGACTTGCTAACAATATGAAAGCAAGCAGACAAAGAGCAAAAACTTTCTTCTTCCATAACCTTACGTAACAGTGGTTCTCTACCTCTGAGTCTTGAACCCGTTGAAAATCAAACTCTTTCACAGTGGTCATCTAAATCCATCAGAACACACAGATTGTTTGCATTAGAGTTCACAACAGTAGCAATGTTAGAGTTACAAAGTAGCAGTGATAATAAGTTGGTGGTTGGATCATCACAAGAGGAAGAACTGTACAAAAAATCACAGCTTTAGGAAGGTTGAGAATCAGTTATACAGGCTTCCACCAGAAAGCAAGATTGAAATTAGAGGTGGGACTTTCTACCCCCAAAGGATTTGGATTAAAGGTGTCTTCCCTTGTCCTGTTCCCTGTTTTCTCCCTCTTCCAATGTCCATCCCATTTGCCTTTCTGAATGAAAATTGAGCCTACCACAGAGGACCTCTGAAAGACTCTCCACTGCAGGGAATCAAAACATATGCTGTAACTCATAGCCAAACTTGGGACAGAGTGCATGGAATCTTATGAAAGAAAGGGAAGATAGAAAGACCTGGAGGGAACAGGAGCTCCACAAGGAGACCAAAAGAACCAAAAAATCTGAGCACAGGGATTTTTTGTGACACGGATACTGCAAACAATGACCATGCATGGAGATAACCTAGAACCCCAGCACAGATGCAGGCCATGGCAGCTCAGTCTCCAAGAGGGTTCCCTAGAAAGGGGAAGAGGGACTGTCTCTGACATGAACTCATGGGCTGGCTCTTTGATCATTTCCCCCTGAGGGGAGAGCAGCCTTACCAGTCCACAAAGGAAGACAATGCAACCAGTCTTGATGGGACCTGATAGGCTAATGTCAGATGGAAAGGGAGGAGGACCTTGCCTATCATTGGAGTGGGGGAGGGGCATAGAAGAAGAGGGAGGGATGGTTGGATTAGGAGGGGATGGAGATGGGGCTACAGCTGGAATACAAAGTGAATAAATTGTAATTAATAAAAATTAAATTTAATTTAAAAAGGTATGTTCTCCCACCTCAAAGATCCAAATTAAAGGTGTGTCTTCTCATCTGAAAGTTCTATATTAGAAGTGGATTTTCCTATTTCAAATTAAGCAAAATTTCTCACAGGTATTCCCACTTTTGGGTTTTAGTCAGTTTCAAATGTCAAGCTGACAATCAAGAATAGCTAAGAGTTCAATTATTTTTGCTCATATGTACACAACTGTGGGGCTATTCATTGGGGCAGAGACAACTGTCCTGAGGTCAGCTACCAAAGAAATTTGACTCTCCCTCACCTAGTAGCTAAAATGTTAATACTTACTCTAAAGGAGTTGAGGCTCAGGCCTCCCACCACCCTGCATACTGATATATTTTTAAATAACATTTTTGTTTATTCTTTGGGGATTTCTTTTTAAATTTTTATTTTATTTAAGTTCATTTACTTTGCATCCCAAGGGTGCCATCTCCTTCCTTTCCTCCCAATCCCCTGTCCCTCTCCCTCCCCTTTCCCCTCTCCCTTTTACCCTAGAAAAGGCCAGCTTTCTCCCCCTGTATCAATCCTCCTGGCACATCAAGTCACAATAGGACTGAGCATATCCTCATCCACTGATGCAGGCAAGGTAGCCCTGCCAAAGGGGGAGTGACCCAAAAGTAGCATACAATATATTTTTATCATATTCTTTCCCTGCCCCAACTCTTCTTAGATCCTCCTTCACCTCATCATCTATGCAATTTCATGCCATTTCTCTCTATTAATAATAAATACACAAAATAAACATGGAGTCAAATTTGTGTTGGCCAGCTACTCTTGGACATGAGGCCTGTACTCCTTTGTATTTAATATAGCCAGTATCATATGTTTTTTGAAAAAACGTTTCCTTTCCCAGAAATTATCTACTGTGAATAGTTTTAATGAGTAGTAGTGGGACTTTGCGTCCACCTACACCCCTTCACGTAGTAATTATATCTGGGATTTGATCCTATGCAGGTTTTGTGCATGCTATCTTAGACAGTGTGAGTACCTGTGTGACTTTGCTTTGTTGTGTCTGACAAATGAGGTTTTCTTGAAGTCATCTACTACTTCTATCTCTTACAACCTTTCTGTTTCCTCTTCTCCACAGACTCCTGAGCCTTGAAAGGTTTGATAAAAACATCTGTTTAGGGATGAGCGCTCCAAAGTCTCTTTACTCTATGCATGCTATCCAGATAGGGAGTGTTGTGTTGCTACCATCTATTACAAGAAAAGAAATCTGTGATGAGCGCTGAGTGTTGCACTGATCTATGGGTGTGACAATGTGTCATTGGGAATCTTCTTATTGTTATGCTCATTACGTTTTCCTTTAGTGCCCATGAGTCACCTAGTCACAGGCTCTTGGCATCACTAACAGTGTCAGGAAAGGATTCCATCTCATAGAGTGATTCTTAAATCTGATAAAAATGTGGTTTTGTTACTACCCTTACATCTGTGCCTCTGCTGCAGGAGTGTGGATATTGTTTAAGCAGGTTCAACGTAGGTTACACGTTGTATAGCTGGGAGATATTGGTAATTTCTTTTCTCCAGTACTAATGTATAGCCCCTTCCATCACTATGACTGTAGTAGGGATAAAACTTCAAGATGAGTACCAGCAAAGTTTCTCCATGTTCTATGATGTAAATATACAGTGTCTTCAGCAATGTGTTCTTACTATCAAGTTGTGGAGTATAACCAGTAATATTGGTGATAACCTATAATATTTGAGGAACGTTTATGGCATCTATGAGATACCATTGACCACCAATTCAAAAGGTATAACCCATACTGATAGAGGAGGTTCTCCTCCCCTTCCATCTGGCCCTAGCCTATCAGGTCTTATCAGGACTGGCTGTATTATATTCCTCTGTGGCCTGGTAAGGCTGCTCCCCCCTCAGAAGGAGGTGATCAAAGAGCCAGCCACTGAGTTCATGTCAGAGACAGTCCTGTTTTACTTACTAGGGAATACACTTGGAGACTGAGCTGCCATGGGTTACATCTGTGCAGGGGTTCTAGGTTATCTCCATGCAAGGTACTTAGTAGGAATATCCTCTCAGAAAAGACACCTAAGCCCAGATTTTTGGTTCTGTTGCTCTCCTTATGGAGCTCCTGTCCCCTCCAGGTCTTTGTATCTCTCCTTTCTTCCACAAGATTCCCTGATCTATGCCCAAAGTTTGACTATTAGGCTCAGCATCTGTTTTGATACCTTGCTGGTTAGAGTCTTTCATAGGCCCTCTGTGGTAGGCTTCTTTCCTGTTTCCTGTTTTCTCCTTCTTCCAATGCCCATCCCATTTGTCTTTCTAAGTAAGGATTGATTATCTTACCCAGGGTCCTCTTTCTTGCTTAGCTTCTTTAGGTATACAGATTTTAGTATGTTTATCCTATATTTTATGTCTAATATCCACTTATAAGTGAGTATATACCATGTGAGTCTTTCTGGTTCTGCGATACCTCACTCAGGATGATCTTTTTTAGTTCCCATCATTTGCCTGCAAATATCATGATTTCCTTGTTTAAAATTGCTATTAGTATAGCTTTTTCTTGTTTAGAAAAGCTTTTTGCTATTTCCCAGTTCTTACCTAAAATTCCGTTCTCCTGCCCAACAGTTGCCCATCCGGCTCAGCATCTGCTTTGATAGTCTGAAGGGCAGAGGCTTTCAGAGGCCCTCTGTGGTAGGTTCCTAGGTTGTTTCCTGTTTTCTTCTTCTTCTGATGTCCATCCTCTTTGCCTTTCTGGATGGGGATTGGACGTTTTAGTTAGGGTCCTCTCTCTTGCTTAGTTTCTTTAGATGCACAGGTTTTAGTGGGTTTGTCCTATGTTGTATGTCTATATGAGTGAGTATATACCATGTGTGTCTTTTTGCTTCTGGGACAACTCACTCAGGATGATCCTTTCCAGGTCCCACCATTTACCTGCAAATTTCTTGATTTCCTTATTTTTCATCGCTGAGTAATATTCCATTGTGTAGATGTACCACAATTTCTGCATCCATTCTTCAGTTGAGGGGCATCTGGGTTGTTTCCAGAACTGGGAAATAGTAAGAGCTGGAGAGGACAGGGTCTCCACAAGGAGAGCAAAAGAACAAGAAAATTTGAACATAGGGAACTTCCCAGAGACTCATACTCCAACCAAGGACTATTCATGGAGATAACCTAGAACCCCTGCACAGATGTAGCCCAGGGCAGTTCAGAGTCCAATTGGGTTACATAGTAATGTGAAGAGGGACTGCCTCTGACATAATCTGATTGGCCTGCTCTTTGATCACCTCCCTCTGGGGGGGGGCAGCCTTACCAGGCCACAGTAGAGGACAATACAGCCACTTTTGATGTGAACTGACAGACTAAGATCAGAAAGGAGAGGAGAACCTCCCCTATTAGTGGACTTGGGGAGTGGCATGCAAGCAGAGGGAGGAGGGAGGGTGGGATTGGGAGGAGAGGAGGGAGGGGCTTATGGGGGGATGCAGAATGAATAAAGTGTAATTGATGAAAAATTTAAGAAAAAAAAAAGCTTTTTGCTGCAGCAGTAAATGGCTAATACAAAGTACTGAGAGTAAGTGACTGTGAATTCACAGACATACATCAAACATGTCCATCCAATCTTGCCTCTCTCCAAGGCTTTGGGCACATCACAAGAGAAGAGCAAAGCTAACCTCATGATGTGAAGGTATGTTGTGAAATTCTGTCCTATAAACATCTTATATTTGTTGCATACATGGAATCACAGATGCTATGGATACCTCATGAAAACCATTATAAATGAAGTAGGAAACTGAAAATATGAAATTTATAAGAAATGGGTGAGCTAAAAATAACCATCTTGAGTGTGTTGACCCAGACCAAGAAAGATAAATGTTGCATATTTTCTCTCATGTGTAGATGCCAAGTTTAATGTTTTACATGAATTTCCTTTAGGATGCCACTAATTAGGTAGCTAGAAAGGGAAGAGGAGAAAGGAGGGATTCTTCTAAGAAAGAAAAATAAAATACAGTGTTTTAAAGGTTAAAGGTAAAATCAGTACCTGAGGATTAGTTGGAATTGTTATGGTGGGGGAAAGGAAGAGGGTAGAAGAGAGAATATGGAGAGAAATAACGTATACTAAAGGCCTTTGGAATGCCACCAGAAAACTTAATTTGTTGGCATACAATGCCCCAACTTGAAACCATATGCTACCAAATAAACCATCCAGTACCTGGTATGGTTTATATATTTTTTCCTTATTTATTTATTTATCTATTTATTTATTTATTTACTTATGTATTTATTTAGCTATCTATTTATTTATTTAATTTTAGTGATTACAATTTATTCACATTGTATTCTCAGCTGTAGCTCACTCCCTTGTCCCTTCCCAATCCCACCCTCCCCCTTCTCCTCCTATGCCCCTCCCCCACGAACTCAGTGGCTGGCTCATGATCACCTCCCCCTGAGGGGGGAGCAGCCTTACCAGGCCACAGAGGAAGACAATGCAGCTAGTTCTGATGTGACCTGATAGGCTAGGGTCAGAAGGAAGGAGAGGAGGACCTTCTGTATCAGTGGACTGGGGGAGGAGCATAGAAGATCAGGAAGGGTGGGTTTGGGAGGGGGCTAGCAAGGGGGCTACAGCTGGGATACAAAGTGAATAAACTGTAATTAATAAGTATTAAATAAATTTAAAAAAACAAGGATAAAAGCAACATAAATCTATCAATAGAAGTAAAATTTTCTCTACATTTGTCATATCAAAACTGGCATCTTAATAATTCCTAAGAGTTTTACTTCACTTTCACTCAAATAGTTGTCCATTGATGTCTGCTTCATGTTAGTTCAATGCTTTTCTTTCTAAATGGCCCAGTTATAAATCCGGGAGGTTACAAGCTATTTCAACAACCACATTTTTTTCCTGTTGAGAATGAGGGCATTTGAGGTAGTAGTTAAAATTTCCTATGTAGTGGATTTGAGCTCTTCTGGCTACTAGTTTTGGGATCCGGGGTGAGGAATCTTGCTTTAGTCAGGAGTGCAATTGAGAGTACAGGATAGCCTATCTCAGAGTTGTTATGAGCATTCACATAGAAAAGGCCACAGCTTTCCAGTGCAAAGGTTAGAACTACAGTTGAGCTTTATGGTGTAAGAACTGTTGTGTTATATGATAGTTTGACATGGCACTTCAGCAAGTACTGTAGCTCATTTCAACAAATGGAAGTGCTTCCCATTCTGTAACATCGTCTTGGCCTTGGCTGAGGGTTTATGCTCATCATCAAAGTATAGCAAGTGTGTCTAGGGATGAGCATAAGAGAACTCAAAACCACTATGCCTTAAGAGACACTTCTCACTAAGGTTTTGCTCCAAATACCGACAAAGCCAAGACAATTTTAATTCTCCAAACCATAATCTAAAAGTCATAAATGATCAGATAAGAATGTCATGCTTGATACATATTATTCAATAAGAAAAGCTCTTTGAACTTGAATTCAATAATTTTAAACATACAGTGACACTCTCTCATGGAATATATAGAACTAAACTTTTGAGGTAAAAATAATTGTAGAGATTCATTGTTCAACAAGACAGAATAGACTTAAACAGAGTAACTTTAAATGTCTTGATATATTATGCCCAAGACACATCACTAAAGGAAGGTACTTTGGGAATGCTTTTGGTGATATTGATGATTTCAAGAAGAACAAATCTCTTTGTATAATAAAGGCACAGTTGCTACCATGCATGGAATGTGGTTTGTGTAGAGTGCTGCATTAATAACCTTTTTTAATAATATTTTTATTTTTTATATTAATCACAAGTTATTTACTTTGTATCCCAGCCGTAGCCTCCTCCCTCATTCCCTCCCACTAAATCCTCCCAGTAAACTTTATCTGAATAGTATGATGATCAAGTGCTCATTTTGTAGCATGTATCAAGAAATACTTATTTCTTGGATAAAAAAAAATGTGGCTTAATAAACTGTCAGGGAGGGGAAAAGAGTGGCATTCTAACTGAGCTTCTTCCATATCCCAAGCTCTTTTTTTCTCCCTGGTTTCTGTGGCAAAGATACTGTAACAAGAATATGAAGACTGCATCTTGCATGGATCAGCTGTGCTAACTCACATATATGCAAAAACAAATATCACTTGTCAAGTGTAGAGTATTTTTATTGCAATTTATTTACTTTGTATCTCAGCTGTAGCCCCCTCCCTCATTTCCTCCAGTCCCACTCCCCTCCCTATCCACCTCCTATGCCCCTTTCCTAGTCCACTGATACGGGAGGTCTTTCTTCCCTTCTATCTGACCATAGCGTCTCAGGTCTCATCAGGACCGGCTGCATTGTCTTCTTCTGTTATATATATATATATATATATATATATATATATATATATTTCCTTAGAAGAATCCCTCATTTCTCCTCATATATATATATACATATATACATATTATTCATAGTGCAGAGAATATTAAGGAAGAAGAAGGAGGAGGTAGAACAAAATGGACAAAATAGAGAGGACAGGAGCTCTGTGAATATATGTATACATGTATATATATATATATTTATAATGTTATATTTGGAATGTAATATAAAATAGTGATTCATAGAGGCAGCACGAATAAAGGTATAGGAGTATTACAAAAATTTACACAATAGGCACCAAAACAGCATTTGATAGAGAAAATGAGTTTCTGTGTTTTACTGTATGGTGAGTGATTGTACTTACCGGTGAGCTAACATCTTATGAAGAGCTAAATGGGGGTTTCTCAAAGACTCTAAACAAATAAAAATCCTAAACACAGTACAATCCTCTTTATTTGATTAGTGGATAAAAGTATCTACATGTTGAAATTTCATACTATAATTCGATTAACATGTACAGTTAATTTATCTAATAAAAAGAAACATGTTTTATAATTCCTTACTCTAAACTACCTATAAAATGCCAGTACTTAAGAAACAGAAAAGAGTTCTTTATATATTCTGGATATTAGCCCTCTATCAGATGGAGGGTTGGTGAAAATCTTTTCCCAGTCTGTAGGCTGTCATTCTGCTCTGTTGACAGTGTCCTTTGCTTTATAGAAAGTTTCATCATCAGTTTCATGATGTCCGTCCCATTTTGATTGTTGATCTTAGAGCCTGTGCTGTTGGTATTTTTTTTAGGAAGTTGTGTCCTAAAAGAACCAATGAATTCAAGGCTCCTCCATACTTCTCCTTCTAACAGATTTATTTGTCTGGTTTTATGTTGAGGTCTTTGATTCACTGGGACTTTAGTTTTGTGCACGGTGATAAACTTCCATCTATTTGCATTTTTCTACATGTAGACATCCAGTTGGACCAGCACCATTTGTTGAAGATCCTATCTTTTCCCCATTGTATGGTTTTGACTTTTTTGTCAAAAAACAGGTGTCCATAAGTGTGTGGGTTTATTTCTGGGTCTTCTATTAAATTCCATTTATCCACCATTCTGTTTCTATGCCAGCATCATGTAGTTTTTATTACTGTTGCTCTATAGTACAGCTTGAGATCAGGGGTGGAGATACTTCCAGAAGATCTGTAATTGTACAGGGTTGTTTTAGCTATTCTGGGTTTTGTTTTAGCATATGTACTTGAGAATTGTTTTTATTTTTTAAAGGTCTGTAAAGATTTCTGTTAGTATTTTTATGGGAAAAGTAAATACCAACAAACTAAGTAATCCAATTAAAAAATGGTTCACAGAGCAAAACAAAGAATTCTCAACAGAGGAATATTGAATTGTGGAGAAACACTTAAAGAAATGCTCAATGTCCATAGTAATCAGGGAAATGCAAATCAAAACAACCCTGATATTCCACCTTATACCCATCAGAATGGCTAAGATCAAAAAGTCAAGTGACAACACATGCTCGAATTGCTAGTAGGAATGTAAACTTTACAACCACTATGGAAATCCATGTTTCACTTTCTCAAAAAATTAGGAATAGCACTAACTTAAGACCCAGCTCTACCACTCCTGGGCATATACCCAAAAGATGTTCCACCATTCAACAAGGACATTTGCTCAAATATGTTCCTAGCAACTTTATTTGTAATAGCCAGGATCTGGAAACATCCTACATGTCCCTCAACTGAGAAAAATGAATACAGAAAGTATGGCTACATTTACATATTAGAATACCACTCAGCAATTAAAAATAAGATAATCATGAAATTTGCAGGCAATTGGATGGATCTAGAAAAGATCATCCTGGGTGACATAACCCAGAAGCAGAAAAGCAAACATGGTATGCACTCATTTATAAGTAGACATTAGCCATATAATATAAGATAAACATACTAAAGTCTATAGTCTTAAAGAACCTACACAACAAGGAGGACCCTAGGGAAGTTGCTTAATCCTCATTCAGTATGACAAACTGAATAGATATCAGAAGTAGGAGAAGACAGGGGACAGGACAGGCTTCTTTCACAGAGGGCCTCTGGAAGTCTCTACCTCACATGGTATAGAAGCAGATCCTGAGATTCATAGCCAAACTTTGAGCACAGAGCAGAGAAGATTAAAGAAGAAGGGGGAGGTAATACAAAATGGAGCCAACAGGTGCTCTACAAGATGAATAGAACCAAAATATATGGGACCAGAGGGTCTGCAGAGACTGATGCACCAGCCAAGGACCATGCATAGAGAATACCTAGACCCCCTGCTCAAAAGTAGCCAATAGGCAGCTCAGTCTTAATGTGGGTCTCCTAGTAAGGCAGCAGGGGTTGTCTCTGACATGGACTCTGTTGCCTGCTGTTTGATCACTTCTCCCTGGTGGGGCTGCCTTACCAGACCACAGATCCAGGCAGTCCAAATGAGACTTGATAGGTTAGGTTCAGAAGGTAGAGGAGGAGGGCTCCTCCTCTGTGGAATAGGGGAGGGGGAAGAGGGAAAGGAGAAAGAGCTTAATTTATTGATGTCATTGAAAGATGATTTTTTTCCTCTATTTTTTAAATTCAAACAAACCATTACCTTTTTTATCTTCCTTAGAACATGTCAGCAGTAATAACAACAGAACTTTGTGACTATCTGATTGTTCAATGAAAAGGGAAGTACAAGGTTTGTAACATAAAACTGGATAGACCGTGTACATTACTTTCCACCCACTTGAGAAAAGGACAATGTCAACTTTGAGGGAATTGGAGAAATTCTGTGACATAATGCCTCTCTATGCAATATTGGCTACCTTGGCAAACTCTGGGAATGAAACTTACCTTGAATTTTGACACTTCTCTTGTCTCATCATTCCAAGTGCCAGGACTACAGATCTGAACTACCATGAGCAGTAACATTGAAAGGACTTGCAAATCAGACATGAAGTAGTTTCTTTAAAAATTATTACATCTATAAGAATCCACATGGCAAGTATACAGCATTAAACTAGTATTTCTGTTTGAAAAAGAGTATACATGTATTTTAAACAAAAAGTTCCTAATGTAAATAATTTCTTATGGCTTATAATTGGCTTAGATGGGAAGCATGTGCCTTTCTTATGTATAACATTAGGACTTTCAGAGTTAATAACAATACAGGATTCCTGAAATATTGTGGAAGATGAAAGATGATTAGAGTGATTTCTGTTGAGTTTTCATTAGAGATAAGCCAATCTTAATTTGAATCTTCATGAGAGTTATCTATGAGCTACATTTTTCTATGCTTTATCCTATGCTGAAAATTGGACATGATTTGCGTGCATGAAGCTAGTGTATTAAAGCTGCCTGGCTCCAGGCCCGGCTCTGCAGCCAATGCTTCCCAGAGCAATAACTATTAAGCATTGTAAGTCACTCAGCTCTTGTCTTCCCACTGATCCTGGCTGGAATTCCCAACTCCTGTTAAGAGTGGCGATGCAAGAACTCTGAAGATTTGTAGGCTTGGATGAAGCCCAGTGAAATCAGATTCATACAGTTTATTCCAATTTATATGACTTAAAAAAATCCTAATCTCTCTTAAGGATCAGGAAAACTTATTAACAGTTCATTTGAAAAGATTACAATTGTTCTTATGGTTGGAAATAGAAAACATGTTACCACTGAAATAGATACACTTACTAAATTAAATGGTTTCTTTGTTTTACTGTTGTACCAAAATGTACTGTGGCTGACTATAGTATTTTAGACTGTTTATGTATAACTAAGTTTTAGAAAATATTTTTTTTAATTCTTGTAGGCAGAGGAAATAAATTTGGAAAACTCCTCTGTTAAACAATTAAAGATATGTTTTTAAAGCTTCAAAACAGGAGAATTTTTTTTTCAAATATATTTCTGCTTCCTGTTTTGGAATGAAATACTCCCCCTCCCCTGTGAACCCTCTTAATATGGAGATTCTACAATGAGACCACATGAGCTGTATTTTTTTTTCTTTTGAGTGATGGACAGAATAATGAGTACAGGCAAGACTAAAATCTCCAGTGGCTTTCCTGTGTCGCTACTATTGGCTACATCTAGCAGCCTACATGTGAGATCTTATAAAGTGAACTAAACACTAACCAGACATTCTAGTTCTTTTTAATATGCTCTGAGAGAATATGTTTCATGGAAATTTGCTGCTTGGAGAGAAGCCACTTCCCTGCTTGTACGCCTGCACTCCGTGTTTGCTGACGGAAGGCGCTCTGAAGCCTATGGGTGTGCCACCTCTCCTCGCCACAGTACAAGCTAAAGTAATATGTCCTAGACACACAAACAAACAACAACAACAACAACAAAAAACTAGTTTAAGCCTATTTGTTTGTAGCCTGGAAATGTTGTATTAATGAAATATTGATTACTTGGGTATGCCGCTGAATACAGAATGGACTGCTGTCCTTGCTTTGTCACGAGGCAATGGGGAGAAGACTATTGAATGACTCATGGAGTTCCAGTATTGTGCAGGGATAATCCAGAAATGCCATTTTCAACGGGGAGCAAAAAAGACTAATAACCTTTTCAGACATTGTTCTTCTGGTTAAGGCTTTTCAAAGAGTTTTGCCACATAATGGTAGAATCTATCTAGATGTCTTAAGATTACATTTATTACCGCAGTAATCACGCAATAATGATTTTGGTCTGTGTGTATAATTTCTCAGATATTAAATTAATATTGTTGATAATATCGCCTTCAAAGAATAATTTGTAGTTCCTAAAATCTAACTTGGTTCACCAAAATGTACAAGTGTCATTTGTCATAATCATGAGTGTGAGAAAAAAATTAATACTAATTAACATCACCCACTTTCTCACTTGGAATGCTGTAGCACTTCTCTCAAAATATGTGAAAAACTAACCAGCATAATGTCTACCTACATTTTCAATATTTATTCATTTGCTCACGGATAAGTGTAGTTCTCATTGTTGTCAAGAAAACTCTTCGCAACAGACGAAGACCATTGAAAAAGGCAACTGAACAAAATGCATGTGTGGAATCCAGTTCCAACTGATGTATCAGCAACACAAGGGATTACTGTGGAAGAGGGGACAGAAAGATTTTAAGAGCAGGTCATATAGGAAGTTTGCTCTCACAGAAATGTCAATAGCTACGTTTTTGAAATCTCACCAACAAGGATGCCAAAAGATGAGCTGAATAAGGACAAAAATTGGTGTGCTAATGCTAAAGGTGAGAGCTCAGGAGACCACTCTCTAGACAAGGGAATACAGCCAACTAAGAAATGCTGACAGATGAGGAAATGCCTTTTCCAGGAAAAAGCACTTCCCTGGTCATCTAGTACCAAACTGTCAGCTTGAAAACATACATAGAAGAAATTTGTATGTATGGTTAATATACATTATATATATAATATTATTAAATATATAAATTATATATGTAAAACACGTATATTTCAGCAATTTAAAAAAGGAGGCCATGAACTTGAAAGAGCAGAAGGGGAGAAATATGCATTGGAGAATTAGGTGGAAAAAAGGGGGAAGGGTAAATGATGTAATTGTAATAATCTCAAAAATTATTAAAAGAGATCTATGGTAAAGACATCAGCTAACTCTCCCAAGTAAACTCTGCTCCTCATGAAGCATTCAAATAAAGTTCATTCATTTCTTAGCTGATCCTAGCTTCTGGGACCACTACTCAGTGATCACTGACTTCATTCCATCTTGTAATTCCTTAATGGCTGTTATTAAATTATTGCCATTATCATCATCAACAACATATAACTCATGGTCTGTGTCTGTGCAATTAATCCTCAAACTCCAGGGGTTTTCATTAATATTTTCTCTTTTTTCTATTATTATTATTAACAATGTATTCACTTTGAATCCCAGTTGTAGCCCCTCCCTCATCTTATCCCTTTCTCACCCTCCCTCCTTCTTACACCCCTATCCCTCTTCCCTAGTCTACTGATAGAAGGAGTCCTTCTCCCCTATGCTTGACCTAGCCTATCAGGTCCCATCAGGACTGCGTGGATCTTCTTCCTCTGTGGGTTGGCTAAGTCAGATCAACCCACCAAGGAAAAGTGATCAAGGAGCAGGCAACGTAGTTCATGTCATAGACTGTCTCTCCTCTCACTGAGGAACTAAAGACTACAGTACATAGATAGGACCTAGACCCTCTGTTCAGATGTAGGTCATAGATGACTCAGTCTCCATATTTTGTCTTTTAAGGAACTCAAGGTAAATCACTGGTATTTGAAGATGTAATTGACATGTGATCAAAAGTATTTTCCTTCAATTTAAAACTTGGGCTTCAGGGCAGATACCTAAGACATCCTCCTGTGTGAGTACTGTATATGTAGTTTTAGCATTTTTCTTTTGTATCATGGTGTGGGTGTCATTTTTTTAACTTTGAAGTTATCCAGATATTCTGTTCAACTGAACTCTTAAAACATTCATTCACTTACTATTTTCATTCTTTCTGGACCATGTAACTTTTTTCATGCTTGATACTTTCCTCTTATCAAGAGCTTGAACCTCATGTTCTAGGTGCCAGTTCCCAACCCACTATGTTTGTGTATGGTCAGAGGTCTAATATTTGGCTTTCAATCAGTTACTAGTGTGATTTATTCCAAATTTTTATTTATTCTGTTCTTTGGATATAGCAAACTTAAAAGTTGAAATTGTATATGCATCATTATTTCATAAAAAGTAATAAAACCAGGATTTAGTAAGTAGTTTAAAGAACAAAGAAGTTGTGAATTTTGTACATCATAACTCAATTATTTTTAAAGTAAAACTAAAAGATTAATGTTTATTCCAATTATAGATCATTGACAATAAAGCTAAGACATCTGAAACCACACAGGATGCTGTCATAGTTACTAATAAAGATAATTTATAACTCTGTTTAATTATTAAACAGAAGAATGGAAGCAATTGATCAAAATACTTTACAAAAATAGAAAAATGATAATAAAAGTAGATAAAAACAAATCATAAAACAAAGAGTACTATTTATTTATTTTACTGCACCAGAAATAATAACCATAACATTTTATAAATAAATAAATTAAAGATAAAAAATATACTACGTGAAGAATGAGGAGATTGTAAGCTTTCAAATATAATAAATGAATTTATTTTTTTATCTTTAAAGCTTTATTTTGTGCTATTAATGTGTAGGAGTATTTTCCTGATCCATAATAAAAATATTCAAACCCAGAACAAAACAAAATAATGCATGCGGAAATCAAAAGAAATAAATAAAACTAAAAATCTTACAGGTAGAATAAATACACTTGAAGCTAACATATCTAATGATCAACATGATAGGTAATTGTCTGAGTGAGGAATAAAGGCAGAGAGTATACACTCATAAAACTCAAATGGGAATTTGGAAAAAAAAGAAAGGATTAAAATCGTCTCAAAAATGTGTTTCTGATAAAGCTGTGGTAATATAACAACATAAAGGAATTCAGTATTGTTGGTAAGGATTTCCTGAAGGAGATGTGGCTCATTGGTTAAGAATACCCACTGGTCTTGGAGAAGGTTTTTTTTCCAAGCACCAATTTTGGGCTGCTCACAATTACCTATAATTCAAACTCCAGAAGATCTAACACCCTATTCTGGACTCTGAGGGCATCGAGAAATGTGTGGCACGCACAGACACTGACACATATGTATGCACATGAACAAAATAAAATGATCTTAAAAACCTGCTCCTCAAAACATATATCAGACCCATAAGCTCTGAACAATATAAAATTAAAACATATCTGTTACAAGATTGCAATTAACATTATTTTTAAAGTTATTACGATGAAAACATCAGACAAATGTACAAATTTGAAAAGAATTAAAGTTTTACTTTCTAATTAATATGGCTGCTTTGTGACTCACACGTGTTCTCTACAGCATACGGTCTCACCGTTAAGTTCTGGAGGTTAACTACTGGGTTTCATTAAGCATCGTTTTCCCACAATTTCTTTTGTTAATGTGTAGTGTCCATATGTTTATTCTACTTAGATTTATTCCCATATCAATGTACTATTAAGATTCATTTTGCCAGTAACTAATAACACTGAGAACTATTTTACACATTTTTTATTTGATTATTCATTTATTGTTTCATTGTGTGTTTGTTGGGGTTTTGTGTTCACTGGAAGTACAGTTGTTTTGTAATATATATATATATATATATATATATACAATGGATTTAAAATATAGTACTTAATTAAAGTTCAGCAGCTATACATTCTGAAAAACGCACTGATAAATCAGTTGTCAGTCACTGCAAACATTTAATATTTTCTCATTTGTGTGAATGAATAGACCCACGAATATGTGAATACACCCAAATTAATTAGAAAATAAATGAACTCCTTAACTTACTCAGATAAAATGTTGGCATGTTTTCTGTGGAAAAATGATATAAACATTTTTAAAAATTGAGGTGATTATTTTCTTGAGCTTAACTTGTGTTACAGTAAGAGTCTTGATCTCACTTCCCCCTGTATGGGGGTTATTTAGGTTTTTCCTAAACAGAAAAAAAACAGCTCAGGCTCTAAGATCAGCAATCAATAAATGGGTCCTCATAAAACTGAAAAGCTTCTGTAAAGTGAAGAACACTGTCAACAGAATAAAATAACAATTTACAGATTAGAAAAGATCTTCACCACCCCCACATCTGACAGAGGGCTAATATCTAAATATATATAAAGAACACAGGAAGTTAAACTCCAAGAAACCAAATAATCCAATTAAAAATGGATTACTTTATTTTCTTTGTTTGTTTTTAAAAAAATTTTAATGTATATTGGCATTTTGAATGGATGTTTGTCTGTGTGAGGATGCCAGCTCAGTTTCCATGCGGGTTCACTAGTAAGGAGAACAGGGGCAGTCTCTGAAATGAACTAGGTTGCCTGCTCTTTGCTCACTTCCCCTTGGCAAGGCAACCTAACCATCCCACAGAGGAAGAGGATCCCAGGCAGTCCGGAAGAGACCTGATAGGCTAGGGTCAGACAGTAGAAGAAGAGGACTGAAGAGGATGTGGAGCAGGGGGAACACTCCTCCATTGTTGGTGGGAGTGCAAACTTGTACATCACTTTGGAAATCAACCTGTCACTTTTTCAGACAGTTAGGAATAGTGTTACCTCAAGACCCAGCTATACAACTCCTGGGAATATACCTGAAAGATGTCCTTACAACAAGGACATTTGCTCAGTTATGTTTATAGCAGCTTTATTAGCAATAGACAGAATCTGGAAACAACCAAGATGTCCCTCAACCAGAAAATGGACTCAGAAAATGTGGTACATTTACACAATGGAATACTACTCAGCAATTAAAAACAAAGAAATCATTAAATTTGCAGGCAAATGGATGGAACTAGAAAAGATCATCCTGAGTGAGGTAACCCAGAAGCAGAAAGACACACATAGTATGTACTCACTTATAAGTGGATATTAGTTATATAATATAGGATAAACATACAAAAATCCATAGTCCTAAAAAAACTAAACAGCAAGGAACACCCTAGGGACAAACAGGATAGGCACTGTAAAGTTTTGGAGAGAGGGAATAGGATGGGAGCCTACAACAGATGTCTTCTGAAAGATTCCACCCAGCAGGGGAGTGGAAGCAGATGCTGAGGCTCACAAGCTTTGGGCAGAGTGCAGGTGGGCGTAGGAAAGAGTGGAGGAATAGAAGGACCCACAGTGTACAGGAGTTCCAAAAGAAGACCAACAGAGCCAACAAATCTGAGCCCACGGGGGCTGGCAGAGACTGATGCACCAACCAAGGACCATGCACTAAAAGGACCTAGACCCTCTGTTCAATATAGCCAACAGGCAGCTCAGCCTCCATATGTGTTCCCTATTAAGGAGAGCAGGGCCTTTCTCTAACATTGACTCTGTTGTCCACTCTCTCCTCACTTCCCCCTGTTTGGGGGTTATTGTCAGGCTAGAGAGGAAGAGGATGCAATGAGACTTGATAAGCTGGGGTCAGATGGTAGGGAGGAGGGCTCTGACTTTCTGAGAAATAAGGGAGGAGAAGAGGGGAGAAGAGGGAGGGAAGGTAGGGCTGGGAGGAGAGGAGGAAAGCATCTACACACTTGAAGTAAAGTTAATAAATTATAAAAAATAAATTTTACTTAAAAAATTTGGGTGAATCTGTAAGTTGATTATATTGTTGAATTGGGAGAACTACACTTTCATTTTTTTAAGTCATAGGCCATTATTTGACTTTTAAAAATATGATATAAAACATACATGTGTAAAATATTATGTATTATGAGGTAGCTTGAATATGAAATGTCTCCATAGGCATACATACTTCAGGACTGGTCAAGAAGTGGACCTGTTTGGAGAGGTTGTTGATACTCTACATGTGTGTTGCTGGAATAAAAAAGTTACTAAGGACATGTTCTTGCTAGTTGTGTCTTAATTACTGCTTGCCTCCTGCTTCCCATCTTTCATAATGTGATCAATCCTCCTCCCCCACACTATTCTAAGGATATGTTTTACTCACCAAAGGCCCAGGATGATCTATAAATTCTATACCATATATCAAACAAGCCTTTCCTTTTTAAAATCATTCCCCTCAGGTACTTGTCACTGTGATGGAAAAAAAAATTAAAAATCGTTACTGAGAACATGAATTGTCATTATACCTATTTGATTAGGTGGTTCATAAGCCTTTAGAGTTTTCACAAAAGCTCTTTACAGAAGTTTGCCAATGCTGAAGTCGAGCTTGCTAGGTGATTCTGGTGGGAGCTCAGATGACAGTAGAAATGGATAGAGGTAAAAACAGTGCACGTACTGTTTCAGAGGGAAATAGGAACTCTGTTAGGAATTAGACTGTAGGTGCATTCATGACACATGCTGGCAAAGAATTTATAGACATTTTGTCCATGGTCTGAGATTTTGAAGGAGGCTAAACTCAGAATTATTGTGTCCATTATCTGGCTGAGAGACTTTCAAAGCAGCATAGCATTTGGGGGCCAATGAGAAGGCTTCTGGCTTCCTTTAGCCGAGCTTTCTGTGATAAGTATAAGAAAAAGCAATAATGTAGGATTGGAAACTTTGTGTTTTGCCTAAAAAGAAAGTACATGAAAATTTGAGATTGAGAGAAATGAGTCACTGAAGAGATTAGTTGTATTAAACCAATGCTGAGTACTCTGCATAGGTAATAGAAGAAAGGTCTTGAGGATGACTAAGGAAATCAAAACACCAGACAGGAGATAGTCAATACTGTAAAGGTTTTAATTTTTTTTGTTTGTTTTGTTTTTATTTCACATCTATGAGTGTTTTGCCTGCATGTACATGTTCATTTGCCTGCATTGTTCATGTGGTGGATGCCTGGTGCCTTCGGGAGCCACAGAATTTGCTGAATACCTTGGAAATGGATCTACAGAAGATGGTGAGCCATTATGTGGATGCTGGGAATCAAACCCCGGTCATCTGAAGGAGCAGCAGCTACTCTTCACTGCTAGGCCAGCTTTCCAGCTTGGGGTGAAGATGTTCATTTATGTGAACATTTTTTACTTTGAGTGTTTTTTTTTTTTTTTTTTTTTTTTTTTTATGACTCTCTGACTACATATGGGGATTCCTTAGGCAGTATTTCTTCAGATTTAGCTATGTAGGCATGTGGAATCCAGTGCAACTGTGGCTCACTGGGGGACTAATTATTGTCTGATGTGGTGGGAGATGTTGATACCATTTATATGGTGCTATCTTTTCAGGTGTAGATGAGGCAAGACTTTTGACATTATAATGACCTCCTCAAAGACAACAGAAGAAAATGTCTGAGGTCAGTAAATGTATGGCAGTCAGGATCCCCACAGGCATTCTTGAAGTTGCAAGGATTAAGGTAAGGACACAACACAGAGAACACAACAATAAGTTAGAGACGAGGGAAATGTGAACTGTCTAAGGAATTTCAGTCAGTAAGGAGTCAGCTCATGAGATTGGCCACATGGGTTGCTATGTGGGAAGCCATAGAGCTGCATATGGCTGGGGCTGCTGGACCTTTGAGCTCACTTCAGGACAGCACATTTCTCAGCTTTTGACACTGTGCTGCTGGGCTTATTGTTTGTCCTGCTGAGCTTTCATCTCTATTTGGTAAGATTGTTTTTTTTTTTTTTTTTATTGTATCCCCTCCCCCTTTAATGGGAATTTGTCTACTTTGTTTTCTGGGTTTGAATATTTTAATTGTTTTCCTATTTTTATTTGAAAATTTCCACACCATATATTTTAATCATGTTTTTCTCCCCCGGATCCTCTCCACTGCTCTATCCACTCATCTTTATGCCCCCTCTTTCTCTCACTCTCTCTCATAAAGCAACAAGAGTTAATGTTAACAAACAAGACCAGTAAGACAAAGAATTTTAAATCAAAAGAACCAAAAAAAAGTATTTGATTCTGAGTTTTTTTTTGTTTTGTGTGTGCTTGTGTGTGTGTGTGTGTGTGTGTGCATGTGTGTGTGTGTGTGTGTGTGTGTGTGTGTTTGCCAACTACTCCTTGTCATGAGGACTACCCTGGAGTATAGTTGATATGCGTGGGGATACTCCATAACTGAAAACTTATTTTCACTTAGCCAGTGAATACTAATTGAATTGACATACTTCAAGATCCCAGATACTTACTCAATATGTTCATACCAGCTATATTCATAAAAGCCAGAAACCAGAAAATACATCCCTCAACCAAAAATGGATAAAGAAAATGTTGTACATTTACATAATGGAGTATTAATTAGCAGTTAAAAACATGGCATCATGAAATTTGCAGGCAAATGGATGGAACTAGAAAATATCATCCTGAGTGAGGTAAGCTAGACCCAGAAAGACAAAAATGGTATAGACGGTATGTACTCATTTATAAGTGTATATTAGCTGTTAAGTAAATGATAATCATACTACTATCTATGGACCCAGAGAGCCTAAGCAACAAGGAAGACTAAAGGAGGGAGAGATGAAAGGATATCCCTGGGAAAAGGACAGAGAACAGATTGTGCAGGTGGGCTGAGAATGCGTGGGAGTGGGAATCAGAGAGATCAAGTTGGGGAGAGTGGAGAGAAAGAGTAGGGGGACTGATGACTGAAACTGGAAGGAATTTGAGGGGCAATGTAGAGACCTATTGCAATGGAAACTCCCTGGAATTTATGATGGTGACTCTAATGAGGACTCCTATTCATTCTGAACCATCAATCTCCTGTTATCAGGCAAGGCTTCCAGTGGAGGCACAGGGGAACCAACCCAGCTACAAAACCTGTGACCTAAAAATCTTTCCTGCCTGCAAGACGTGTTGGGATAATAGTGGCACAGAACTGTGGAAGTGGCCAGCCAATGACTGGTCTAATTTGAGGCCCACACCTAGAGAGAGAGGTCATTCCTGACACTGTCAGAATGACCAGAAATGCAGACTGTGTAGTCCAGAGACCTCGGGAAGAACCAATAGAACTGATGAAAAGAAATCCATGAAATGATCCTTAATGATGTTCCGTTTTACTGATAGTTTGGTGCCCAATTCGGGAGTCATCAGAGAGGCTGCCTCTGACATCAGATGGTAGAAGGTGCAGACATCCATAGTCAAACATTACGTGGAGGGAGATCCAGGTTGAAGGCTACTATCAGGTTCCTGGGGGAGGAACTATGGGAGACAGAGGGCTTGAAGACACTGCTGTGAGAACACCGCTGGCAGAATCAACTACACAGGGATAATGGGGGCATACATGAGTCTGTGCTAGATCTTTTGCATATAGTTATGGTTGTTGGGTTGGCATTTTGTGGGGACTCCTGACATTAGGTGTGGGAGTGTTTCTGACTCTTTTGCCTTTTCTTGGGACCCTTTTCCTCCTACTGGGATGCATTGCAAAGCCTTGATATACCTGGTCTATTATATCTTGTGCCTTTCTCAGTTAATGTGTCTGGGGAGGCCTGCTCTTCTCTGGGTGGGGGGGAATAAGAGGTAGATCTGAGGGAACTGAGAAGAGTGGAGGGAGAGAAAGCAAAGTCAAAATGTGCTGTATGAGAGAATAATAATTTTTTTTAAATAGCTTCTGGATAAGGTGGTCCTTTTGCTTACTTCATTTCAGTTCTGTACCTCATCTAGCTTGAACCTGTGTAGGTACTGTGTATGCTGCCATATTCCCTGTGAGTTCATAAGTATGGACATCAGTCCTGTTGTCTAGAACACACTGTTTTCTTGAAGATGTTCATAGCATCTGGCTCTTATAATCTTTTTTTCATCTTCTTCTGTTAAGCCTTGAGTGGAGAATTTAATAAAGACAGAAGGACACACATGGCAGGTGCCTAGGATAGCTGTCCTCTGAGAGGCTCCACTCAGAAGTGGATAGAAACAGATGCTGAGACTCACAGTCAAACATGGGGCAGAGTTCAGAGAATCTTGTGGAAAAGTTATGGGAAGGATAGAAAGACTCAGAGGTGACAGGGGCTCCATAAGAATGCCAACAAAACAAACAAAGCAGGGCTCATAGGGGCTTTCAGAGACGGATGCAAGGATGCAACAAGGATCATGCATGAATTTGGTCTAGACCCCTTACATGTAGGTAGACCATGGGTAGCTTGCGCATCATGTGTGTCCCCTAGAAACAGGAAAGGGGGCTGTCTCTGATATGGACTTTGTTGCCTGCTTTCTGATCACTTCTCCTTGGGAGGGCACAGGAGAAGAAGATGAGACTTGATGAGCTGCTGTCGCTTGGTGTGAGAGGTTCCCCTTATCTGAAGAGTAGGGGAAGAGGAGAATGGGGAAGAGGGATGGAGGATAGGACTGGAAGGAGAGGAGGGAAGGCCTACAGTCAGGATGTAAAGTACATAAAAAAATTTAAAAAGAAAAGATAAAACATCCCATTTAGGAATGACTATGCTAGAGCCAATTATCCTGGGTATATTGTCCAGTTGGGGGTCAAGCTGATAATTTCAATTTATGAAAGAATAAGTAGTTCTCTTGCAAGGATTAAGCAAGACACTAATCTATGTCTACAACAGTATTTCATTAGGAGCCATTTTATTGCTGTGCTCCTTTAGTTGAAGAAAGTTTTCCCTGGGTCCATGACCATCTAGTCTCAGGTCCTTGGCCTCTTTAGGAGCATCACATATGGGTTCCATCTCATGGAGTGGGCTTTACATCCAGTTCAAAAGTGGTTAGTTACTTCCATAGTTTAGTCCATCGGATATGGGTTCTATCTCTGGGAGTGGGCTTTAAGTTCAATCTGAAAGTGGTTGGTTACTTCTAGAATATTTGGTCCATCAACATTTCTTGCAGGCAATTTACTATTATAGGTTACAGTATTTGTAGCTAGGTGATATTGACGATTACCATTTTACTTCTTTAGGGTGCAGACAATTACAGCATCATGATGACTCACCAGTAGAGATGAAGCTTCTGGTAGAGCATCAACTCAGCTTCTCTGTGTTTGATGGCATCACTATTGTTTTCAGCAATAGGACCTTACAGTCAGATGGTGGAGAGAAGCCAATAGTTTTCCAAGAGCCTGAGATATCCAGGGGTTCCTTGGGACTCCTATGATCAAAACTCCAACCAGATTTAACCCATTTCTGGCACTGGAAATTGTATTTGGTAACACAAGTTGTCTAGTTGGGACCTTGTCTTCCCCATTATAAGGTGACTCCTTTTAGGTTCCCTTTATATGTGAATATATTTTAGGGGGCTTCTACAGTAGTAGTTATTCACATGATTTCCAAAGAGGTCATTAGTGTTGTCACTCCTCATATTTCTTCCTTTACCTTTCTCTTCTATCTCTCTCTACTTAATGTCCCATTGCAGTTTTTCCTTTTATCTCTTCTTTTTTATCTTTCTTTACCATATTCTAATTTTGCTTCTTTGGTAGTTCCTCTCATATCTCCCGGTGCTTTACTGCAGTTATTCATATGGCAACACACAACTTAAAAGCTAATATACAAATATAAAAGAAAACATACTGTATTTTTCTTTTTGTTTCTGGACTACCCACCTATTAAAATTGTTTCTAGCTCCATCCATTAATCGAAACTCATCTTTCTTAACAGCTGAATGATAGTCCTTGTGTAAATGTAACAAATTTTCACTATTCATTCATCAGTTGATCAGAATCTAGGCTCTTTTCAATTTTTGTCTATTATAAATAGAGCAGTAATGAACACATCTGAGCAAGTAGCATAGAGAGTTCATTTGATCGATGTCCCAGAGTAGTATCTTATTTAGGGTTACATTTGCTCTGATGAAACGCCATGATCAAAAGCAAATTTGTGATGAAAAAGTTAATTGGCTTACACTTCCAATGTTACTGTCCATCAATGGAGGAAGTCAGCACAGAAATTCTCACGGGAAAGGAACCTGGAGGCAGGAGCTAGTGCAGAGGCCACAGAGGAAGACTGCTTACTGGCTTATACTTCATGGCTTGTTCAGCCTACTTATTTGGAGATCCCAGGACCCCCAGCACAGGGGTTATACCACCAACAATGGGCTAGGTTTTCCCCCATGAATCACTAATTAATAAAATACCCTCCAGGCTTGCACACAACCAAATTTTATAGAGGCATATTTTCCATTGGGGCTCACTCCTCTCCGATGACTGTATGTTGTGTCAGGTTTACAGAAAGATAGCCAGCACAAGTAGTACAGCTGAATCTTAAAAGGGAGACCCCAGCTTCCTGGGGAACTTCCACATTGATTTCCATCGTGGCTGTTCCAGTTCTAGCAGTGATAAGGTTCTTCTAGTTTCTCTGCATTTTTACCAGCACATTTTATCATTTGTTTCATTCATCTTGGCTATTTTGATTGAAATAAGGCAACATCTCAAAGTAATTTTAATTTGTATTTCCCTGATGGCTAAGAATGTTGACTATTAGGGGTATCTATGTTTTCTTTTATAAAAAATATGTTTTTTTCCTATAATATAACCTGATTGAAGTTTTTTTCTCCCTCTCCTCCTTTCAGCTCACCTCCTCTCCACTCCCTTCCCCTCCACATTCATCCCTTTTCTGCCTCACATTAGAAAAAAGAATTAATTGGTTTTAAAGGACAATAATAAGATAATAAAAACTAATATATCAGAAAAAGACAGAAAAACAACAGACAGAAAGAAAAAAGCCCAAGAAAAGGCACATGAAACAGAAATAAAGAAACCTACTTTTTTGCACATTCAGAAATCCCATAAAAACAGAAAGACAGAATCTATAATATATATATGCAAAGAACCCACAGGGTTAAAAAAAAGAAAACATGTAAAAAATGTAAGTATTTTCTTGTAAAAAAGAAAAGAAAATGTCTGGACATGTCTTGATGTGACATTATGAGATAAGGAACCTCTAAAGATGAGTTCATTTTCTGTTGGCAAACAGACCTACTGCTGGGCATGCAGACTACCCTTAGGAGTAGGTTCCCTCATGAGACTACCTTGGAGAAGCCTAAGTTTTCATTTACAACTGGTTATCAGTTGGAGATAGCGTCTAGATTAGGGATGGGGGCATGTGTTCACTTTTCCTTTCAGCCCTGGGACTCCATCTGGTGCAGATTGCTGTGCATGCTGTTTCTGTAAGTTTATATATGTTTGGTCCTGTTGTATTGAAAGGTCCTGGTTTTGTGGTGTCTTGTATCCACTCTGCTTCCTTTACTCTTCCTGCTTCCTTTTCCTCACTGTTTCCTGAGCACATATAAGAGGGAATCAATGATGACATCCTATTTAGGACAGAGTGTTCCAAGTTCTCTCCTTCTCTGCATTATATATGGCTGTGTATTTGTGTTAATGTTTTGCAGAAGAAAGCTTCTCTGATGATAACTGAGTAAGGCACTGACCTATGAGTATTGCTGAACATCATCAGGAGCCATTTTACTGCTAGGTTCCTTTAGCAGTATTTGATTTTACCCTAGGTCTTCCGCTATCTAGTCTCAGTTACTTGGTAACCCACATAGCTGCAGGTATGGCTTCCATTTCATGGAGAGGAATTTGAGTCAAATCAGATATGAGTTGATTACTCTTACAAGCTCTGCGATACCATTGAACTAGCTTATCTTGCTGTCAGAACTCCATTGTAGCTCAAGGCGTTTGGGACTGAGTTTGTGTTTATGTTTTTCCTTTGGAAGTGTGCAGAATACCTTCTATAGCAATGACACTAGCATATAGTTGTGAAGGCTCTGTGTAGGTACAAGCTTGACTTCTCCATGTTCAGTGGGTTATGAGGTGTTGCTTTAACAATAGGGCCTTCACTTCAGTTTGTGGAGGCCCACCTATAATTTTAGGAACACCTGGGTTTGGTTGTTTGAGGGATAACTGTGGGACCCCTTTGGCCAACAACTTAATAATTGTAAACCAATTCTGCACTGAAAGCCTCATTTAATGAGAAAACATGTATAGGTGGGCTCTGTCACCATCATTATTTGACAATTTAAATTACATAGTATTCATATATGTATACATTTTCAGAAGCTCCTACTGTATTAGGTTTCCATAGTGTCCATCAAATGGCCCTTAATTTCAGCTGGCTGTCCTTCTATTTCCTCCCTTGTCCCTCCTCTTTCCTTCTTTTCCCCACTTTATCCTTCTGGTCCAACTCCCTATCAATCTATTCTATATCCGCTTTTTATGGAGCTGTATGAGTCTCACATAGTCCCTTACTCTATTCCTATCCTAGTTAGTTCTACTGATTGAGGTTTGGTTATCACTGACTCAAATGAAGCAGCCACTGAATTTATGTCAGAGACAACCACAGCTCCCCTTATTCGGGAGCCCATTTGGAGAATGACTTGCCACTAGCTACCTCTGTGCAGAGGGTCCAGATTATCTCCATGAATGGTCATTGTTTGGAGTATCATTCTTAGAAAAGACCCCTAGGCCCAGATTTTTTGGGTTCAGTACTTCTCCCGTGGAGCTCCAGACCCTTCCAGGTCTTCTTATCTCCCTTTCTTTCATAAGATTCCATGCACTCTGCCCAAAATGTGGCTATGAGTCTCAGAATCTACTTTAATACCTGCTGGTTAGAGCCTCCCCCGACTGTGGGAGGCTTCTATCTTGTTCCTTATTTTCACCTTTTTCCAATGTCTATCCCATTTGCCTTTCTGAATGAAGTTTGAGCATCTTACCCAGGGTTCTTCTTCTTGTTTAGCTTCTTTAGATGTAAATATTTTAGTATGATTATCCTATATTGTGTCTAATATCCACTTATAAGTGAGTATATAATATGTGTGTCTTTCTGCTTCTGGGATAACTCACTCAGAATGATCTTTCTAGTTCCCACCATTTGCCTGCAAATTTCATGATTTCCTTGTTTATAATTGCTGAGTAGTATTCCATTGTGTAAATGTACCACAATTTCTGTATTCATTCCTCAATTGAGGGACATCTGAGGTGTTTTCATTTGCTGGCTATTACAAATAAAGCTGCTATGATCATGGTTGAGCAAATGTCTTTGTTGTGTACTTGAGCTTCTTTTGGATATATGCCGAGGAGTGGTATAGCTGGATCTTGAGGAAACAATATTCCTAATTGTCTGAGAAAGTGCCAGATTGATTTCCAAAGTGGTTGTACAAGTTTTCATTCCCACCAGCAATGGAGGAGGGTTCCCCTTTCTCCACATCCTCTACAGCATGTGTTGTCACTTACTCAAGTGATCTTGAACTTAGCCATTCTGATGGGTGTAAGGTGAAATCTCAGAGTCATCTTGATTTTTATTTCCCTGATGAGTAAGGATGCTGGGTATTTCTTTAAGTGTTTCTCTGTTATTCGATATTCCTCTAATGAGAATTCTCTGTTTAGTTCTGTACCCATTTTTTTAAACTTTTCTTAATTACACTTTATTCACTTGTATCTCCCCCATAAGCCCCTCCCTCCTCTCCTCCTAATCCCACCTTCCCTCCCCCTTCTTCACCCATGTCCATCCCAATGTCCACTGATAGAGGAGGTCCTCCTCTCCTTGCTTCTGATCTTAGTCTATCAGATCTCATCAGAAGTGGCTGCATTGTCATCTTCTTTGTGTGGCCTCATAAGGCTGCTCCCCCCTCAGGGGGAGGTGATCAAAGAGCTTTTTAAATTGGATTATTTGATTTGTTGTTGTTTAACTTCTTGAGTTCTTTTCGTGTCCTGGATATCAGCCCTCTGTCAGATATAGGGTTGGTAATGATCCTTTCCCAATCTGTAGGCTGTATTTTTGTTCTGACGACAGTGTCCTTTGCTTTATAGAAGCTTTTCAGTTTCATGAGGTCCCATTTATTGATTGTTGATCTAAGAGCCTGTGCTGTTGGTATTCTGTTCAGGAAGTTGTCTCCTATACCAATGAGCTCAAGGTTCTTCCCCACTTTTTCTTCTAACAGGTTTAGCGTGTCTGCTTTTATGTTGAGGTCATTGATTCACTTGGACTTTAGGTTTGTGCAGGGTGATAAGTATGGATCTGTTTGCCTTTTTCTATATGTAAATATCCAGTTAGACCAGTACCATTTGTTGAAGATGCTACCTTTTCTTTCCATTGTATGAATTGACATCTTTGTCAAAAATCAGGTCCATAAGTGTGTGGGTTTATTTCTGGGTTTTCTATTCAATTCCATTGATCCACTAGTCTGTTTCTATGCCAGTACCATGCAGTTTTTACTACTGTTGCTTTATAGTACAGCTTGAGATCAGTGATGGGATGGAGAAATCTCCAGAAAATCTTTTATTGTAGAGGGTTATTGTAGCAATTCTGGATTTCTTGTTATTCCATATGAAGTTGGAAATATTTCTTTCAAGTTCTGTAAAGAATTGTGTTGGTATTAGATGGGAATTGCATTGAATCTGTAGATTGCTTTTGGTAAGATGGCCATTTTTACTATGTTAATCCTGCCAAGCCATGAGTATGGGAGATCTCTCCATCTTCTGATATCTTCTTAAATTTCTTTCTTCAGAGACCTGAAGTTTTTTCAAACAGGTCTTTCACTTGCTTTGTTAGAGTCATACCAAATTCCTTTATGTTATTTGTGCCTATTTTCAAGGTGTTGTTTCCCTAATTTCTTTCTCAGCCCTTTTGTCTTTTGCATTCAGGAGGGCTACCGATTTTTTGAGTTAATTTTGTATCCAGCCACTTTGCTGAAGTTGTTTATGATTGTAGAGGTTCTCTGGTAGAAAATTTGGGGTCGCTCATGTATCTTTTCATCTGAAAATAGTGATACTTTGACTTCTTCATTTCCATTGTGTATTCCCTTGATCTTTCTTACTTGTCTTATTGCTTTAGCTAGGACTTAAAGTACTATGTTGAAGAGATAAGGGGAGAATGGGCAGCCTTGCCACATCCATGATTTCAGTGGGAATGATTTAAGTTTCTCTCCTTTTATTTTGATGATGGCTATAGGCTTGTATATTGTCTTTATTATGTTTAAGTATTTGCCTTGTATCCCTGATCTCTCCAAAACTTTAAACATGAATGGGTATTGGCCTTTGTGAAATGCTTTTCGGCATATAAGCAGATGATCATGTTGTTTTTTTTTTTCTTTCCTTCTGTTTATATGGCGTATTACATTGATGGATTTCTGTATATTGAACCACCCTTGTGTGCTTGGGATGAAGCCTACTTCGTCATGGTAGATGATATAATTTTTTTCTTAATTAAATTTTTTATTTTTATATATTAATTGCAGTTTATTCACATTGTATCCCAGCAGTAGCACCCTCCCTCATTTCCTCCCAATCCCACCCTTCCTCTCTCATCCCCTCCCAATCCTACCCTCCCTCCCTCCCTCATCTCTTTCCATTCCCTTCTCCAAGTCCACTGGTAGGGGAGGTCCTCCTCCTCTTTCATCTGACCCTAGCTTATCAGGTTTCATCATGACTGGCTGCATTATTTTCCTCTGTGTTATGACAAGGCTGGTCCCCTCCTCAGGAGAAGGTGATCAAAGAGCCAGCCACTGAGTTCGTGTCAGAAACAGTCCCTGATCCCTTTACTAGGGAACCTGCTTGGATATTGAACTGCCATGGGCTACATCTGAACAGGGGTTCTAGAATATCTCCATGAATGGTCCTTTGTTGGAGTATCAGTGTTGGAAAAGACCCCTGTGCCCAGATATTTTGGCTCTATTGCTCTCCTTGTGGAGCTCCTGTCCTCTCTTGGTCCCACTATCTCCCCCTTCTTTCATAGGATGATATCTTTTATGTGTTCTTGGATTCCGTTGTGAGTATTTTACTGAGTACTTTTTGTCAGTGTTCAAAAAAGCTATGATACGTCTGAAGTTCTCTTTTGTGTTTGGTCTTTGTGTGGTTTAGGTATCAAGGTTACTGTGGTCTCATTGAATGAGTTTGGTAGTGTTTCTTCTTTGAAGGTCTGGTAGAGTTCTATCTTGAAACTATCAGGCCCTGTGCTCTTTTTTTGGCATGGAGATTTTGGTGACTGCTCCTATTTCCTTGAGGGCTCCAGTACTCTTTTATCTATTTAACTGATATTGGTTTATCTTTGATAAATGGATTCCATCATGAAAATTTTCCATTTCATTTAGATTTTCTTTTTTTTTTTGAAGAAAAATTACGTATATAATCTATTTTAGTTATCTTTTAGACATCATTCATCAACCACATTCTTGGATTGTGTGGGATACAGCTTCACTGCCTTTTCAGTCTTTCCTGAGGGTTGTAAGCAGCATGGTGGTAAGATATCTTTAGATGATCCATTTTCATTGTCATCACCATATGGGGTTTGTCATCCAAGAGTGGGCTGGAAAGTATGGAAAGGAAAAAAGAAATTACTCTTACAATTTAATTTGCAAAGATTCTGATAAAATGTATTTTTTTCTTACTACTTTAATTTGCTTGTTTTGAAAACACAGCAAAGTTGAATATGTGAAGTTATAGCAAGACAGCTAATGGTCTGAAAAAAGAAAGTGTGGCAATAAGATTACCTTCTATTGCTATTATTATCGGCTTTGCTCAAGCCAGAGATTTATATTAAGCAAGATAAAGGAACAAAAATATTCTTTGAACTGAAGTGAAGCAAGATCTTCAAATTAATTTCTTTTTGATGTGAAGAAAATGAACAAATTTGGTGGCATATTGGCATTTGAAATAAGTCCTAAAGAATCTTTGAATTTCCTCAGTGTCTGTTGTTATACCCCCCTTTCCTTTTGATTTTGCTGATTTGAATAGTTTCTCTCTGCCTTTTAATTAGTTCGGTAAAGGTTTGTCTATCTTGTTGATTTTCTGAAAGAACCAGCTCTAAATGTCATTGATTTTTTGAGTTGTTTTATTTCTAATTCGTTCATTTCAGCTCTGAGTTTGATTATTTCCAATTGCCTACGCCTTTTGGGTGTGTCTGCTTCTTCTTTTTCTAGGGCTTTTAGGTCTGCCATTAAGTTGCCTGTATGGGATTTCTCAAACTTCTTTCTGAAGATACTTAATGCAATGAATTTTCCTCTTAAAACTGCTTTCATTATGTCCCATAGGTTTGGGGAAGTTGTGCCTTCGTTTTGGGTAAGTTATGCTTTCTTTGAATTTTAGGAGGTCTCTAACATATTTTTCTTTCTTCCCTGACCAAAATGTCATTGAGTAGAGATTTGTTTAGTTTCCAGTATGTAGGCTTTTTGTTATTTCTGTTGTTTTTAAGGTCAAGTTTTAGATCACAGTGGTCTGATAGGATACAAGGGATGATTTTGATCTTCTTGTATCTGTTGAGGTTTGCTTTGTGCCTGACTATATAGTCAATTTTTGAGAAGGTTCTGTGAGGTGTGGAAAAGAAGGTATACTCTTTTGAGTTTGGGTGATAAGTTCTGTAGACATCTACTAGGTCCATGTGATTTAGGACTTCTGTAAGTGTCATTAATTCCCCTCTAGTTTCTGTCTAGATGATCTGTCCTTGGAGAGAGTGGACTGTTGAAGTCTCCCAGTATTAAGGTGTTGGGATTGATG